>NW_013952451.1:1789830-1796371 GCF_001266775.1 Austrofundulus limnaeus | reverse complement strand
TGTGTGTGTGTGTGTGTGTGTGTGTGTGTGTGTGTGTGTGTTTGCATTATATTATTGGTGAAGCTGCAATGATTTAAAAAGTGTTTTGCAATTGTGTCTGCATGCTATGTTAATTAGCCATGTGCTAGTTTGAACAGAACTGTTAGGCATGCTGTAAATTAACAAAGGTTGAGAGTTGATTCTCCAATGATTCTGATAAATAAAAAAAAGTAATTTACAGACTGATCTGACAAAGTTGCAACAAATTGAAGGAGCATGTTTTGGATGATTTTGCTGTATTCATATTATGTGCCAAGATCATGATTAGTGACAATCAACATCACTGATTTTACATCTGGAAACTTGCCTTCTCTCATGCACTGAGACCACTTTTTTTTTCTCTTCACAGTTTTGTTGACTCAATATAAGTTAATGTTTATGTCCTTTGATAAGTATCCATAAAGTCTAGATTGCCTTTTTTCTTCTTCACTTGGCACGATGATTCATCTTAACAGCACACTCAGTGGCTTTGTGGGTGGAAAAGCAGGAAATGAAAGAGCTGGAAAGAGTGAAATAAGAGTGGACACTTCACATCAAGCCTTCATTATTAGCAAGTAAACAACAGTTTCCTCAGTGTTTACTTACTTACATACGAGAAAACATTTTTTTTTATTTCTGCTGAATTAATGAATAACTGGAAGAAAGTGTTTAACTGCAATAACAACAAATGTCACAAATTATAAACTGTCTGTTCTGCTCTTTTGTAAATTGCAGTGTTTAATGACTTGTGAGAGGGTGTTCAGCTCAGCAAAATGTAATTGCTTTAAACAATTGTGTCACTAATGACTTTAATTGTAGAAACTGACATGTTGCCATTTAGATGGTCACATGAAATAAAAGTTTAGAGAAATGCAAAAACTTAGAGAAATGCAAAAACTAATAAAACACTATAGATACTATACTATAAATAAATAAATAAATAAATAAATAAATAAATAAATAAATAAATAAATAAATACAAAGCAAAAACAAAAGTGGTATAAGAACAACAATGCATACAAGATTTTAACATGAACTCTATATTCAACAGTACATGTTTTAAAGCCCCTCTGCAGAATATTCACCTTAACATGATGGAGGGTAGGGTCTCCCATGGCAAACAGGCCTCAGGGGAGGATGACTCAAAACTCTTGATAAAATGGACCCGCAACCACATCAGGAAACTTTGTCCAGAAAAGGGAAACCGGGGCACCTCCCTGGAGTAAGGCCTGTTGGGGAGCTCACCTCCAAGCACCTGGTGGTCAAGCCTTGGTTCCTGGGGCTTGGTGGGGCCAAGCCAGAAAGGACAACAGGAGACCACCTGCATAGCGTACCATCAAGGTCGAGTGTAATGCATGCCAGACAGCGGGTGAGGGAGGGTCCCTGGCCGTGACAATTCCTGGCAGCTCTAGGGACATAGAACATAACATCACTTGCAGGTGAGGATCCGGAGCTTGTGTGAACTTTGGCAGTGACAGACAGAGGTGATGGTTCCCTTGTTTAAAAAGGGGTACTGCGGGACTGACTATTGTGGGATCACACTTCTTGCCTTCATAGGAAAGTTTCCTCAGTGGTGTTGGAAGGAAGACTCTGATAGATCGCCAAGCCTTAGATTTGAGAGGAGAAGCTTGGCTTCCTGGTCATGGAACAGTGGCCCAGATCTTTCTTGGCACAAAGTCGAGCTCAGTGAGGGTTGGACTCCGCCAGGGCTGTCCCTTGTCTCCAATTCTGTCTGTACTGCTTATGGCAGGATCTCAAGGCACAGTCATGGAGAGGAAGGTGTCCAGTTTAGGAACCAGAGTCTCATCTCTGCTTTATGTTAACGGTATGGTTCTGTTGGCATATTCATTCAAAGACCTTCAAATGTCCAACACCCAACTGCTACAATAAGGGCAAATGATCAAGAGGGACTATATTTATTGTACAAAAATCAATAGGCTGTTCACCTGCATAAGGCAGACGGGTCTGTAATGCAACACTGTGGCTTATCTTAAAAGCTTCTCATCTTGTATCTCCACCACCATGGCCATTTAAGATACCAATAAGCACATCATAACACCAACCTCCTTATAACCTACTCTCTATTCTTTATTTTTTATTATTATTATTTATCAGCTATTAGGCAGAGCAAAATTGTTCACTCACAGAAAATACACAAACCCAGAAAAGTGTTTTTAAGCATAAATTAGCTTTTTATATGTCTTCAGTGCGTTTAGCTAATCAAATGTTTGGAGCTTGATTTCATTAGGAGTTCAATCACAGCTCCAAAGCTGGAGGGTTGATCAAATTAATGGCAATGATATGTAAATGTTTTTTTTCTTTCTATCTGTATAGGTAATTAAAGTTAGGTTAAATGACATTTCTGCAAAACCAATAATATGTTTGTCAGTTAATCGTATTTTTAGTGAGCTGGTAAGTGCCAGAGTAGTATTTACCTTATGTAGCATGAAAGGAAGTATTTTTCTCTCAGTGATGATGAATCTCGTTTAAAGTTTTCTTTTCAACTAAAGCACATTAGTACAGCAAAGCTAACCCAATCAAGACCTTTCTTTAAATAAGCCACTGCCATATAGACCACATTTTCTGGTTTCTTCAACTCTAAGAAGGTCATTTTCAGAGTAAGCTGCTGCTTAACTATGCATTAATATGCACTTTGGCTCCAAATTGGCCAGACCTGCTTAACATTCTCAACTTAGATTATACTTTTGTTTAAATACCCCATCACATGTTTCAGATGTGGTTTCATAGATTTTGTTTCTTATCACTCTCATCAGAAGAAGTGAAAATACCTGCCTTCACATAACTAAACTGTTTTTGTCATCGGTCACTCAAAGTGCCAACCATCGGCTTGAGTATGAACACTAAACACTTCAAACTTCAACTTTTTTTTTTTTTTAGAAAACTTGGGTCAGTTTGTACAAGAAAGCCAAAAAAAATTACTGTCTTCTGTTTTCTTCTGGCATACCAGCCTATCTCTGCTGATACCCAGCTACACAAAGAGGGTGCAGATGTTATGGGAAACATAACGACTGACTAGTGGAACCTGTTTAGAATGCTTTCCAGCCACTCTCTCCTGAAATTCTTGGTCTGCGTATTGTCTTTTCATCTACTATCAGCTCTTCTTTGTTTACTGTGATTGACGGGCAACTAGCCTATTGTCTCTCCATTCCCCACAACTACTGGAGCAGGATGAATCCTTGTAACCCCCAGCTGTTCAGGTTACTTGGACAGCTAATTTACCAGCTCCTGCTCATGTCAAGATGGTTTTGGTGAATGGTGACACATGGTAGTGGTGTCCATTTTTAGGCTGATGACAATCAATTTTACATGCCATCAAAACAGGAAAATAAATACTCTATAATCCATCCCCAGGTTGCACACATCAAAACATAAATGTTGGTGAACTTTTTACATTCAAATGAACAAAAGACTCAGGTATTTTTGTTTGGGCCTACTGATGCTTTCAAACTCCATGCTGATCTCGATCCTTTAACAGACAGCAGCAATCCTGGGTATGAGATTGGACAGTGATCTTGATGTTCAGATTGAATAAGTGGTCAGGTCCAGCGTTTTACAATTAAGACAGCTGGCCAAGGTCCAAAGGTCTATAAAATACTTGAAAAAAAACTAAGTAAAAGTAAAATTACATGAACAGAAAATGAGTTTTGTAAAAAACTATTTCACTGATGAGAAAACTACTCAAGTAAAAGTCATAGAACTCTTCACAAAAATTGGGAAAGTAAAAGTAAAAGTACTTTTACACTCTGTAAGAAATAAACTGTTGAATTTACTGAACCAAACTGGTTCAGGTTGAGTAAATTGAGCAATATATGTACATTATTTGCTCAGTTTACTCAGCTAGGCTCAGTGGAACCAGACTTTATTGAGTAAATTCAACACTTCATTTTTTAGAGTGCATAAACATCTTCTTTCATGATGAGTTCAAACATATTTAATATGTAATGAATAACTAGGTGTTGAATTTAAAGAAGTAAAAGTATATGTTTTAGTTTTAAAATGTAACAAAATCAAAGCAAAAGTAGCTATTTGAAAAAAATGGTAAAATTACAAATCCTCAAAAAAAACTACTACTGTAACAAAGTAAATATACTTAGTTACTATAAACCTCTGCCAAGGTCAAACCATTCGTTTCATTGCATTGATTTTAATTCAAGCTTTTATGTTGAGCCTTTAGATTACTACAATAATCAAGGGCTGAGCCAGTCATCACTAACCGAACCTCAGTTGGTTCAAAACACGTTTTTACTGTTTTTTAACAGGTACTAAAACAACAACAACAACAACAACAAGAGCACATTACTTTGTTTTGACTTGAATGCATTAGCTTGAAGTTTGTTTTTCAGATTGAATTTAAAGTTATTTTGTTTGTTTTCAAATGTCTCCCACAGTATCTATCCGACCTGCTCCAAATGCACATGCCATCTTTATCTCAGGTTGGCGGACCCCAAGGTCAAAGAGAAGGTTCAGAAGTGACTGGGTGTTTCCAATCATTGCATCCACACTGTTGAACAAGCTGCTTTTCAGGCAGGTTGACTCGAAGCCATTTATTTTCTTGCCCTTTTTTTGGCAAGCTAATATGTGCATGACTTAATAATCAAACAGTGTTCTGAATGGAGTATCATTCATGCAACTCATAGAAACTGGAATTGAAATATTGCCCCCTTTATATTAATATCATTATTTGGAATTTTATGTACTGAATTTTCAATGATTCTTGCTCTTGTTCACCCTCAGCTGTGAGCTGGGTCTCGACAAAATACCTAAGTATTTTCAGTCAAACTAAACTTGACAGCATGCGAGTCACAAAAGAATGTCTGCTTTTGTTTTGATTGAGTCAAAGTGTAACAACTCTTAGAGGTTTGCTTTAAAGTTAATGAGTCCAGAACACCGCCTCATGGATTACTTAGTTGCCTTGAGAGTAATCCATTAGGCTCAGAAGACTTTTAAGCTTAAGCACTAGATTTAATCAAGGGAATCATTGGCCTGTGCCAAAATTGCCTTAAAAATCATATTAGTGGTAATATGAGGAGTAACGCTAGTGTTTGGAGTAAATAAACCTCATGCTTCAGTGAACTGCTTATAAACCTTTTACTGAGCCTTTGTTTAAGAAAAACGCAGAGCACAAATGGCAACGTGAAGCTTTAACAAATTAGGGTATTGTTTTATTTCTTCCTGTGTTTCTTATTTTCTCATGATTGTGGAGGTTACAAATAATGCACTTGGTCATTTTATTTATTTTAGAAATGATTACCTGCTTATAAGACTCAGCTTATACAAACAGCATTAATTCTAACAAAACATTTCTGTAGCTGTTGATCATTGCTTCAATTAGATATGCTTTTTTGTTGGACTATGGTCAGCACATAATAATAATAATAATACATGTTTTCCTCTTGAATGATTCTTTGGTGGAATGAATGAAACCAGGGCTTCCCAAACTGTGTCATGCCATGGCACCCCAAACAGCTTAATCTTCTGGCCAGGACTCCCTACCTCAAACTTATATGTCACTAAAAATGTAAAGAACCATCAGCTTCTAAAATGTTTCTTTCTGGGGCCTTCTTAGCACACCTGGTGGCCTCCACCTTGAAAAAAGACTGATCTAATCCATCCTGTAAGGATATACTTATGAAGATTTTTGTACTTGATACTGATTGGGGTCATTTAGGTTGATGTGTCACAGTCCAAGATTGATGCCTGCAGTTTTTATATAACACAGCCAAAGATCTGCCCATCAGAAGTCAGTCAAATATATCCTGATTAATTTGTTTGTGCATCTGTGAGGTAAGGGAAACTGCACTTGTACACTACTTTTCCAGTGATTTTACAACAGCATCATCAACATGTCACATGGAAACAAATAGCTTGTATTGGGAGTCAGCACAGTGGTTAGCTCACAAGATCTTGCTACAGAAATACCAGAGGTTCAAGATGTGAATCTTGGTCCAAGCAATCTCACTTACATAATGAACTAAAGCCATAAAAATGAAGCCATACCACATCAGATGTTGGCTGGATAAAAATATTTTGTGTCAGATGTTGGAGAACTTAGACATTTTGAATGCTACTAGAACAGAACATTTATTGGTCAGCAAAGTGCAATCCTAGGAACAGCTAAGATACTGTTGTCTGCAGAACCCTCAAGTTGTAATTTTTTAATCCATTCTGGGATAGAAAAAAATAAACAAAAACACACACACAGTCACATTTGGTATGGCTTCATTTTTATGGCTTTATTTCATTATGTAAGTGAGATTGCTTGGACCAAGATTCACATCTTGAACCTCTGGTATTTCTGTAGCAAGATCATAAACATGTGTGTGTGCGTGTGTGTGTGGCCTTGTTTTTCCTACATCGTGGGGCCCAGTTTTAAGGAAAATGCAGCCTCATGGGGACCGGGTGCTCCTTGGGCCCCACAACTTCGGAGGCTGATTTTGGTTGTGAGGGTTGGGTTTAGGACCAAGGTGTTAATTGAGTTCAGTTTTAGGGTCAGGTAGGTACC
>NW_013952451.1:1784749-1789820 GCF_001266775.1 Austrofundulus limnaeus | reverse complement strand
CATTTGGCTCCTCTACCTCTTGAGCGCCAGAGAGTAAGGGTAGCATTAGCATTGTAAGTAAACATTAGCTTTTCTTGTTTTTATTTCAGTAAGAGGTTTTTATTTAATAGAATTTTTGGACAAAAAAATCACACTATATCACAATATATTGCCTTGTTTACAGTATCGCAATATATCAGGATATATCGTATCGTGACCCGTCTGTCATGATATGTATCGTATCGCCAAATTCTTGCCAATACACAGCCCTACAAAAAAGGTTTCATAAAACTCCGGCTGCTGCAGGAAAAGCAAACAAAAACTACTTTTCAGCTCATTTGCTCTCAAAAATGCAATGTTTTAGTTCTATTGTCCATCTTTTTGGCTTTTAAAGAGGCATATTGATCCAAATATTATTTATTTATTTATTTATTTATTTATTTATTTATTTATTTATTTTCTATTGTTATAAGTCCACACTGCAGCTTGTTTGAAAGCAAAGTTCTAATAGCTCAACTTAACACTCAAGGTATGATAGTATGATATTGTATTGTATGTGTTGCATGTTTTTAGCATTATATTCAGACATATCAGTTTGAGAATATGACAGCTTCATGGGTTCATGTCTAAATTGGGGTTTCCAATTGAAGGCCTGCTGTGAGGAAATTAAGAATAGTTAAAACCTGCTTGCAAAAAACATTTGTTTTATTCTTGATATTTAAAAACAAATATTACCACGCACCACTTACTGTATTTCCCTATTTCAGTTTACAGTACACAAACATGCACTCAACTCAGCCTCAGCTCTGCTAAGTGTTAAATTTAAACTAAATTAAATCTGTAAGTAGACACTGTTCATCACAGAAACCTCATTGTATCAGCAGATTGCTGCTGTTCAATGGACTTGACCACACAATTCAAGAGTTTCCTTTCAAATTCTTACTTATCATTTCCATCACAGTTTGAATTAACTCAAGGCTCAGTATAAGCTGTAAAAAGAAAACATTAATGCCGGCCATAGTTAACTTGTGAGACGTGAATAATTATCTGCTTTGAGACTGTGAAAGATCTTTCTGCAAAGTCAAACACAGTCGCTAACTGAGAACGCAAGCTGGGCCATCATCCTCAGAACCTGGAGCCGGGAAAAGGTCTCTCCAGGGTCCTCTGTACCTCCACCCACATTTGTCTCCATGGAAACAATGAATCTCAGTGGGCTTCCATTAAATGAAGAGATAAACAGATGCAAAGCCGTAGCTTTGTTCCGCGTCTTTGCTTTAAWTAATTGCACACATGTGGGTTACATGTGTCTGCAGTCTTAACTGTTATCTGAGAAGTGTTAAAAGCAACATGTCTTGATATAAACAAACACAAAGACAGGAGAACGTCCTTTAGGTGATATACGTACTGTATATGGATGTGAAACTCAGACTGTAAACTCCTGGAACCCTGAAACACACAATGTATAAAAAATACACAAATTAACATGTTTTTTTCAGTGAAACTTTGACAGATAACCTTGTTTGCTTCTTAGTGACTGATTCCAAGAGCTAAAATTTAGTAGACTGATCTGATATTGAATGCCAAGACAACAATAAAACACATTTTCAGTGTTCAAGGCTAAATTATGAAAAATAGATTTCGATTTTATTATCTTTCATTACCAAATCAAATAAAGGCTGCAAATTTAAACAAATATAAAACAAGTACAGAATGTTGAGATCATTTCATTAGAATAAAGATTCAAACTGGTGTGCTTAAAAAACTTAATTAATTAACAAAAATGTATGAACACTATTGAAAAATGCAGTTAGCAGAACTGAGTGTGCCACAGTCTAAACTCAAATTCAATGCATTCTGAATGAACATGGATCTAAATACATGCAGCTTTTGGATTATGATGAAGGCGACCGTTCCTTTACAAACATTTAAAACATAAAATGGGGGAAACAAACCAAAAATAAATAAAAAGATAAATAAAAATAAAAAACCCACATTGCTTTACAAACACGTACAGCTACAAAAAACTATTGTGCTGTTTCTTATTTTTCCTGTCATTTTTTTTTTTTTTTTGCCTTTATTGTGGCTTCTGCCATGGATTTCTTTGGACATTTTTGTCACAGAAGAAAGATTTGGCTCTTGTTGTCGATGAGACTCATACATGTGTCTCTCATTGTCCAAAAGGCTGAGCTGTGTCAAGATATCCTCCTTTTGTCAGAGCCCAAAATTACACAAGAACTCTTTACTCCTGGAAACCTCTCAGCGTTTAAAGTTTGTCTGAAGTAAATTGAACGGGTGCCTTGAAAGGAAAAAAGTCTCGAGTTTCTTTTCTCTTTTGTTTGATTTTTTTCTATAATATTAAAACTGAAAGTTGAACTCTGAAAGAGTATTGCAGTGCTTTTGTTATTCTTCTCAGATCATTTTGCTTTTCATTTTGTCCATGCAAAAGCATATTTCAAAACTCAACCAAAATCAGATCACTCACTGATTTTGAATTACAACTATGTAATATTGCCTGTTGCTTTTTTCCAGAAGTTTTGCTTATGTTGCTAATACATCTGACAGCAATTGGTTGGGGAATTTATATTCACGTAATAAAAGTTTATGGTGCTGAAAGAGGGCTGCACAGTAGCATTGTCTCCTCACTGCAAGAAGGTCACTGCTTCAAACCAACACTAAGCTGTTCTCCTTGAACATGCGTGGGGTACTTTGGTTTCCTGCCACAGTGTAAAAGCATACATATTATGTACCCTGGATATTACCCTATGTTACCCCTCTTTTTAGTCAATGTGGAAATGGTCCTACACTGCTTGTTAAATAAAAGCTATGGTGGTTGTACTGTATATTTTATCTGGTATAACCCACTCAGTCATGACTGAAGGATCAACACGTGCCTCTTTTTTAGGGTAACACTATTTTGAAAAAAAGTTTACAACAACTTAAAAGAGTTAGCACACACAAAATGCGTGTATCATACGCAATTCAGGTATTTAGAAGAAATTTCTGAGGATGGTGGCGAAATAAAGTTATTTTTAGGGTCAAAGCCCCATCATTACTAGTGTATCAAAAATTCACTTTTACAAAAGTCCGCTACTTTTATTGAGCTGTATGACAATGAGTGCCTCACCCATTGTGTAATACCTTCATGTATGTACTTGATGCATAAACCCAGCTTTTGATCCGGCTGGGAAGCCTGCACATGGCTTCAAGAAGGCTTGTCAAGCGAATGAAGTGGTAATTATGACTGAGTGCCACTTCAAACACTGAAAACTAGTGTTTTCCTACCCATTTCATCTTCAGGATGGGTGGCTTATTTCCAAGCTATTTGCATACATAATATCACATCAGCTCTGAGCATGTTTGAATATTTTGTCTTCATTATCTGTCTCTGTCACTGATTGATTTGTCAGTAGCTCCTCTGTTCTGAGCTAAAATGACTCATAGTTAAAATCTAAAATAAAGGTGAAGTGACCAAGTCACTTTGTGATGAAAAACAGCTAGTTTGCTACTTCCTTTTTTGCTGACGAGTATTTACTGTAGCTCTGAATGGTCAGGCATGTTGATTAAAAAATATTGCCCTGCTCTTTGGGGATTCATTAATAGAACAAGACAAGTATTAGCCTCTCGGCCAGAATTAGAAATCACTTGGAGTTTTGTCCTGTGCTGTGACCTTGTTGAAATTAAACAAATTGAGAGGAGGTGGTATCTTCAAGGTTCTGCTTAGTTTACTAAATAACTATCAGAAGTTGACCAAAACAGCTGTAACTCCATTATCAATTAAAAAGTGCTATGAAAATTGTTAGGTATGAATTTCTTTAAGGAATGCCAGGCCATTAATTTCAGGAAAACAACAGCTTATTTTAAAGACTGGAGATTTTGAATAGTAAAGCAACACTATTAAAATAAATTGGTTATTTTTTAACACATTTTCTGTGTTAGCATCAAGTAAACACATCTTGTGTTGTTTTCTACACCTTATGTGTTGTTCTAGTTAAACAACTGGACATAATTAGCAAATTTGTTGGACTGAACTCAAAATGTGTTGTATAAGGTATGAAAATGTGTTGGGTTTTGACTTTGATTCAAGAGTGTACTTTTTCTTTTATACTTGTTTCATTAACATTTACTCTAAATGCAATATTTTCAAGTCATTTTCAAGCTGTTTTGTAGACAGTATTGCTAATTTATTTGGCCAGATGTAAAGAAGCCAGCTATGCAAGTTTTCTCGTGCTACTGGATAATGGTCACTGTCTGATGCAGAGGAACAATAGATTTTGAACGCAAAGAAAATCCCAATTGTTCTGCTACCAGAAAGACCAGAAAACATGACATATGGTTTGTCTCTGTGTTGGGATTTGGGGACTTGTTTGCAATGCTTTGTTCAGCTCATGATCCCTGAGCAGGATTACATCACCATTTGTCGATTTGAGCGCTAGCTGTTTTATAGAAAAACAAATGAAAAACCATAAATGTCACAGAGATACTATGACTTTCATGTCTTTTTTATATAAAAACCCTCTGTTTTTGTTGACCACTTGGGAGTTGGTCTACATTTAAACTTGAATGTTTTTATCATAAAGCTTAGAAGCAGAGTTGGCCTGTTATGTCTATGTTTCCTTGGTTTTTCTGTGTTTCCCTCTGTATCATTTCCTCCAGCCCCGCCCTCGCTAACCTGTTTCCTCTGGTGTCTCCTCCAGGTGTTTCTCATTGTCTCATTAGTTTTGCCTTTATATTCTGTGTCCTGTCCTCAGTGTTTTGTTGATTCTTTGCTCTGTTTCCCAGTCAGTGTGGTGTCTTTCCATGATCATGTTCTTGTTCCTTGAGATACTTTGTGAGTACTTTCTGCCTTGCCAGTCTTTTTGGTGAATAAAAGGCCTCTTTTGCCTATGCTCTGGACTCTGCTTGTGCCCTGGGTGAATCTGCCTCCCTTACCTCACATGGCCATTTTAAATTCACATGTAGAATGCTTGTTGTAAAGAAGCTAATAGCCCCCATTATTGAGTCTGCACAAGACAATCTGGATAAAGTTAAATTCATTTAATTAATAGAGAATTAAAAGTAATTTATCCAGCACCAATTTACTATATATATATAG
>NW_013952451.1:1781410-1782527 GCF_001266775.1 Austrofundulus limnaeus | reverse complement strand
ATATATATAAGCTCATTTTATGTAGAGAAATTGCATAGTTAGCTTTAGCAGCGTGTGTTGTGTCAGACTATAAGCTTTATCGTGGCAAATGTTGGCTTAATTTGTGTAAAATTCACTGATGTATAGTCCCTTTTGTGTAGACTAAAGTCATTTACCTACAGCAGACATCTTGATTTGTGTTAACTCTAGAAGTTAATAATCTATAATGTGTTAACAGAGATAAAATTATGTAGCAGAAGGGAATAACCCTATTTACAAATTGAAAAAATATGTCAACAAAAAAAGAGTTGTCCATCCAGCCTTACATGTTTAAGACAGAGTCTGACAACATTAAACCTGCAGAACCAATTCATAAAATTGATAAGTCGGAAGTCGATGACCTTGTTTAGCGGTTCCACAACAAATACTGTGACATAAACTATTTCAGTTAAAATCCAAGAGGAAATAGATAAAAACTGAATGGATAGGATCCAAACAGAAGATAAAGTTACCCACACAGGACAGGGACAGACTAAAATCTAAATTTTAACTAAACTAAAATTTTCTGCACTCAGAGACTCCAAGCACACAATAAAATGGATTTAATGGCTAAATAAGTGGATTTTGCATGATATGCCCCTTCAAATCTGTTCAATGGCTTAGAAGAATTAAAAATATTAAAAAAACACAAGTTTAACTCCAACACATAATGTCAAGGGTTTAAGCAAAATTGTCACACAGTGTGCTGCGATGAGAAAATTTGTTGGAGGTGATACTCAGATAGTGGCCATGTCAAATTATGTCTCACTATTTGAGTTATTTTAATTTTTGTGTTTTCTAAGGTCAGTTGGCTCTAGCAGCCATTTAGTATTGGGTTGAGACCAATAGTAAATGTGTTGTAGAGGTACATCCTTTGAATTTTTACTGAAACATTCATTAAAAAGGGTTTATAAGGTGGGTTGTGCCTTTGCCCGCCGGTGCACTGGTGGCTCTCGTTGTCCAGGGCTGGGTGCTTGGGCATGTGCCGGCTCGGCCCGGTGGCTGCCCAGTGGGGCTCGGTTCCCTCTGGTCCTGTCGGGCCTTGGCCTGGGGGGGGGTGTGGCCTGGGGGCCCGGGCCTCTGTGTCGGTGCCTGGATC
>NW_013952451.1:1770468-1771850 GCF_001266775.1 Austrofundulus limnaeus | reverse complement strand
TATATATATATATAATCATCATACGTTTCTGACTCAAATGAAGTGCAATTTTACATTAAAATTTGCTGAATACTTATAACATTTATTTATTTTTAATCTATCCACACACACCCCACTGAACATGTGTAGACTTGTATTTTGCCCAAAGGGACATAAAATGTAAACCTGTGAAGGCAGGAACTGGACCACCCTCTGACTGGTGGATCGCTGCTTCTTCCTGAGCTACAGCTGCTGAGTGGGGTGTCCTCCCACTGTCAGTACTGATTGGATCTTCCAGATTTTTACCAAGTCCTGTGATGGACTTGCACCTGTTACGGGTGCACCCTGCCTCTCACGCAGCATCTGCCAGAGACAGGCACCAGCTCCCCACCACCTGGAAAGAAGAAGCAGTGTAAAAAATGGATTCACTAAAGAAAAAGGAAAACCTGATGTATTCCTCAATGAAAATGGTTTTATTTCTATTTTAAAGGAGGACCATGTTTACAACTGAATGATCTTTGCGGTTTAGATTCTTACACATTACCTGCTGTAACATAATCGAATTGTTGTAATAAATTCACAAGGTAAGGCAATTAAGCTGAAATAAAGTACTCACGTTATATTGACATGTTTTTTTGCAGAATCAAAAAAGAAAATTTAGTGTCAGTGCTCTACACCTGCTGTCTTTTTATTTACTGACCTTGGAATGTTAAAGCTTTTTGATGTGAAAAAGTCACCTGGATGAATCTCAAAAGTTTCATATTGTCTCTTCATGCATTTGACCTTGAAGACACAAACATAGTATTGTTTGTAATAAGACACCGTCTTTATACTGCACTGTGTAATCCCCCCAATGCACAATGCTCATGTACTTTTTTCTTCACTTTCTTTTGTTCTCATTTCTCTCTCTTGGCTCATGGAGTCTCCCTCAGGGGACAGCATGTGAACAACACACACATATACACACGCCAAAGAAAGAAGGAAAGAAAAAAATGGTGGTGGGTGTCAGGAGAGACGTTGCTGGTTTATTGTTCATATCTCTTGTGCAACTTTGTATTTGCTATTTCTAAATGTAAAGGGAGACAAAGCATAACAACATTTTTTTCCTGTTATTTTAGTGTGTGCTCGTGCAGGTGTTTGTCTTTTTGCTAATTACAGCAAGTGTAAAGGTTCTCATGACTGGAAACATAGGTTGCTGTTACTATATATGGAATCTGAAGGGACATTCTTAATGCTCTTTCCTTATATTGCAGCATTTGAGATTACCTTATTAATCAGTCAGAGGTTTGTGAAGGGAAAACGTTCAACTAGTATAATATATATATACAGTGGTTTGCAAAAGTATTCATACCCCTTGAACTTTTCCATATTTTGTCACATTACAACCACAAACATAAATATAT
>NW_013952451.1:1757743-1768899 GCF_001266775.1 Austrofundulus limnaeus | reverse complement strand
GTATATATATATGAAAGTGTTTGGGTATGTAGGTATGGGTATGTTTATGAGTATATGTATAAATTTATATATGTACAGTATATGGGTCTGGTTTTCAGCAAGGCTATAGTCATTATAATTATGTAGATATGCATTTTTGTTGCTGTGGTTTTGCTATCTTTGTTTTTGTAGGTGTGGAGCCAAGAAGTCGGGTGTGCTGTCTTGTGTTTTCTCAACATATATTTAACATATCTTCCAATCTCTCTTTCTCTCTTTCTCATTACATTTCACTTTTTTCTTTCTCTTTCTTTTTCTCCTATTAAAAAAGCCACTGATGATGAAGAAGCTAAGATACTAATATTCAGATATTCAGTTCTGCTTTCTACTGAAGTGGCCAAAAAAAGGGTTTATAAGGTGTTTGCTAACAGAGTTGACACCAGTATTTAATGGTAAAAATAAGCACTTATTGTGAGATCAATCAGTGCTAATATTATAGGATGGGTATAAGACTAAACTACTACCACACACAATGTTTACCTAATATCTGTAAAATTGACCAAGTTATAGCCATTATTGCGTTTACATTACAAATATTGCTCTGCTGTGGTGGCCATCTTGCTTAGGGTTAACACAGGCAAAAACATGCTTTTCTATGCCTTCACCAACAACTAGAAGGTAAAAACTCTGTCATAACTTTTATAATAAAGTGTTTCGACATACTTGTTATATAACCTTTCCAATTTGCTTATTGGGGGCCAATAATTGTGAGGTCAAGTGTAAATTTAATGTTTCAACCTACAGAAGTCAACGTGGCAAACCTCCCACCTCTGCTGGAGCTGCTCAGATTTTTTAAAAACTTTAATTTATGAACTTTATGAACTCTATGAACAAGATGTCCCTGTTGCTATGTATTTTATAACACTTCATTAAATGTTCTTGAATTTCAAATTATATCACATTTATACCCATAGTTACTCAGCAAACAGCAGCAATGTTCTTTTCGAGCACAACACACAACATTGGGGTTTAAAGCAGCCTTTCAATCATATACTTTTTATTGCAACTTGTAAAGTAAACTATGCTGTTTTCATATGGCATCTTTAGTGTTGGTGCTAAAAATATTTCTTAAGACATCAGAACTAATACTGCTGCCTACAAACATATTTAGTTCCATCAAAAACATCACCAGAGTCCATAATTCAACGCAAAGTTTGTGGAAATGATCCTGCTGCCTTTTTCTTTTTCATTTTTTTTTTCAGTTTTTGCTTACTTCAGCGGTTTTATCTTTGCACAGTATTTACTCACCATGAACCCTCACAATCCAGACAAGAGATCGCTGCCCTGTGGCGTGTGATTTCTTTGTTTCCTCTTGGATCTGTGCTTGATTAATATCGCTCACAACCTGAAAAACCTATCCATAGAGTTGTTTTTGATGATAAATGGGAGATGTGGGGTATGTAAATGAGTTTGTCTTTGGTGTGCTACTCGGTCCCCAATCAGATATCACATGGGAGGCTTTTCCAGGGTCTTTATAACAGAAGACATGGAGAAGTGTTTGTGCTAATATAAACATACAGAATGAAAACAGAAAACTGTAAAATGAAGCTAATATATGAATAAATATTAGGAGTCATGCTGTATCTAACGTACAATCCAGGCAGCACATTTTGTTTTTGATCTTGAAGGATGAACCCGAGGATTCCATTTTATAGCTTTACTTTTTCATAGTTTGGGTAGTTGTTCAATGCAGAGCTGAGTAAAGAAAAGCAATAAGTACATTCAGGATTCCTTTCGAGTAATATCATATGGTGCCTAGAGATATCTGAGGCTCAAAGGCAACTTCCAGGCGAGGTAAAAATAGCATGTCACAATGAATTATTGTGACAATGCTAGGATTCAGTGGGTTAAAATCCTATATCAGAAAGTATTGTTTTTAACATGTGGATTGGCCACTACAGAGTCCAGACCCTTAAACCACAGGCTGCGTAAAAGAGTCACTTTATGGTCTGACTTTTCAAACATCGAAACAAAATCAGGGTTAATTTAAACCCCAACATTTATTGAAGGAATCTATATTCTCCACCACCTTTCTTGCATTAGATTTATACTAACAGATGTTTTGTCAAATTTTGTAAATGACCTTGCTGGTCGGTTAGCGTATGGAGTATGTTGAGGGTGACTTTCAGTCACTACCACGCCAAATCTCAACATTTGAAAAACTGAAAAGGTCATTGCCATTTTTGTGTTTATTCTTAAGCTGTGGCAGCCATCTAGAATTGTGTCAACCTAAACTTTAATAAATTGTAAATTAATATCCAAAAGTAATTTTCTGAGATTTTCATTAAAATCATTTAAAAAATGGTAGAGAGAAACAAACCCATACATACACACAGGCACACACATTATTGTCCTCTCACCTTCGGTGGTGTGTGGCGATGATGAAAATAGACGATTGCAACACTGTAAACTGTTAGCTTAACAAAACGTGTCTTTGCAAATGTATGCTTTAATTATACCCACTAAGTGACTTTTTGACAAGTTATTTCAAAGTTAATTGTTTTGCTGATCTTTACAAACATGTTGGTTTTTTAATTACAATTAAAGCTGAAAATATTTTTCTACATTATATTTAAATTGTCATAGATTTGAAGTAAAAACAGGTTCATTTTGATAGAACATAAAACCAACCTTTTCACAGTCTGCTTTTCTTATCCACTCTCTCAAGGTTGCATGTTTTAGTCTTAGTCTTGTTGCTCAGGTACATTTAATTTCACTGTGGAACACAACTTCCAGACAGACAGTGAACCATTTCCAGCACATCCAGCTTGAAACCCAGAAGCCATTGTCCCTCCTGTATCATACAGCTGCCCCTGCTGAGATAATTTACAATCACTAAAGAGACTGTGTGGAGAGAAATGGACCTATTGATCACTAAAAGGATACTTCTCACCTCAGATCAAGAACTCGCCTCAGGATATGAGAGAAAATTTTATTGGTCCTGGGAAGTGTTTCAACGAGTAAAGACTTTGATCACTTATAAAAAAGTCACATGGTCTGGATAAAAGTAGTCCAGGTGGTGACGTAAGTCCACTTTATAAAAGTGACACATGAACTTAATTACTTGTAATCTAAACATGATGCAAGTGAATATATTTTGGAGTGATATTTGTGACGTGACTTTATTTTTTGAGAAGAGAACTCAAATAAGATTCAAATTTCAATTTGGGTAAGTCAATAATAGGTAATGAGAATAGGGGGCTGTGGTAGCTTGGTGGTCAGAGCAAGTAGGGGTCTTTGCAGTACATGAGAGGAGTTCCATAGTGTGTGGACAGAGTTTGTCTTAACTGTGATTGGTGAGGTTCTTGGTGTGGGCGGAGGTTGTCCTAAATGAGATTGGCTGAGTTTGGAATAGAGGCAGATGTTCTTGAGTGGGCGGAATTTGGCAAAACCATGATTGGTCGGCGTGACTTGTCTTGTGGGCAAGTTAAAAGATGAAGTACGTATTGGGAATACTAAAATTATTATGATTACGTAAGTGATCTCTGTTTATAGGTTAAAACAGAACGTCTCAAAATATAAATAAATAAATAATGAGAACGTGTAAACTTTATTGACTTCAAATTGAATGCGTCCAGCACCTACCTCTCTTGAGTTTGACTAATATTAATTTTCATATTGTTTCTATGCGTGTTAGGGCTGTTTTGACCAAGCCAAATTATTACACATCCCTCTACAGTATATGTATGGTGTTCAAATGTTGTATGGGTAGCACCTTTTTGTCTCGAGTTCTGACTAAAAAAATATTTTAAATTAAAAGTGCTTCCTGGATGTTTAAACTGAGCTACAGTTACATGATTCACTTTCTTAAACAATGGACCTAATTACAGTACTTGAAAATAAATAAACAAGCTGAATTTTGTCAGCTGTCAAGGCCTGTTGTGCAAAAGAAGCAAGCAACAAGATGTCTAAGATGTGTAAATCTTTGTGTGAGATATTTTTACTTTCATACTCAAGCTTAACAAGCCAAATGACTTCTGCTTTGGCTGAAGCATCTTTGGAGACATAAGGGTGTGAGTCACAGCTTGGAGACAAACATACCTCCTATCTATCAGTATGGGGCAGATAACACAAAGGCTGGTTCTCACACTCACGTATACACTCATCTGTTGGCACATATAAGATTGTTGTCAGATTTGATAACAGTATCACAAAGATGTGTTTGATGCAACACATTTATACACATATGCTGCAACTGCTTTATTAAACAAATTATGTTTTGGGCATTTTTTGTTTTCATCCTTTTGCACAGGAGAAGGCCCTGAAAATACAAACAAAACCAGAGTATTTTTTAAAAAGGTAAAGAAAACAATGGTAAACAGTGGTCTTTTAATGTTTTGAAAATATGTAAAAACACAGTATAACAGATCTGAATATATATTGCATAGCAAAAGAACATTAGCAACAGCATAAATATCAGTTTGGTCAGGAAAGTGAAATACAGAGGCAGAACTAATTAGGTGTAGACCAGGCAGAAGACAAAAATAAAAATGAAGCTTTTTTATTTTTTTTAGTTGTGAATTGCAGATGGGCAAATATCTTTGGAGTGAACTTATATATTTTTTAGTCTTATCAACAAGTAAATAATCCCATTAACATACAGTGATTGTAATGCTTGAATCAATGGGTCTCCAATTGCTAGCTTAGATACTGTTGTACATTGTTTTGTTAAAACAGGCATCAATAGCAGAGATGCAATAGTTAAAGCTGTTGTCCCTCAGTGAAAAAGTCACAAGAACACATCCAGGTTTTGGGCCTTTTTCATATCCTTCCTTGTCGACTTAGGTCGTATTCACACCTGATTGTCCGGTAGACTCGCTTCGATTGGGGACCAAAACTGCAAGCTTTGTTTACATTTCCTGTTGGTGCGGTTTGAATTCACACTGCGCTTTCTCAACCGCACTAAACCCTGTAAACAACCTTTTCCCGCCCTCACCTGTGGGGGTGCTGCACAAAGAACTACTAAAGGAATCAACATGAAAACCTCAGAAGAAGACATGGAGCGCAACTTCCTTCTTCACAAATTGTGAACAAATAATAGTGATGTTTCATTTTAGTAGTTATAGGGTTTATTTTTTGTTTTTGGCAAATGTGCTAAACAAATAATCTTCAACAATGAGCTCAGCGTGAGAGGAAGATGAGGCGGAACCACGGAAAATATTGTTTTGCGCACAAGTCGGCTGAGGAAGCTTCGTGTTAATCGAGTAGGAGCGCGTCCAGCTCCACAGTCATGATGTCCACCTTAAACAGTCGTCCAGCGAGGTATTTACACCATATAAGTCAATTTAATACTGTTATTACTCAGAATGTCATGTGGTATAGTCCACTTCCTGCTTTTGGAGCGGTCTCCGGTCCGCTTAGCGTTCACACATGCAATCGAACCGCACCAGATTTCGTTTCAATCGAACAATACGTAGGTTTTCAGGCGGACCAGAGTTCGCTTTTTTTGATCCGAATCAGAGTTTGATTATGCATTCACACCTCCACAAATGAACCGGACTTTCCAGGTAAACGAACTAGAGTTTGATTTAAATCAGACTAAACAGTGCAGGTGTGAAAATGCCCTTATAGGCATAACAATGCCATAACTTAAACCGTCCATTGTGCCTTTTCACATTCCCATCCATGTCAACCTCTTCGGACATTTACCTGTATAAAAAGCCTCAAAAATACGTAAATTTTGCTAAAAATCCGCGTCAGCTGCGCACATGAAAGCGCCCGCTGCGAAGCAGGGGAGGGGGGTTCAAATCTTATTTCTAGCAGCAGAACAGGTTGGAAGATGGCTATTTGATTATTATTTATTGTTTTTAAATCATCCTACAAGCTCTGACAGGTTAGATAAATTTGAAAATGAGGTTTTGAAAGAAATCCGTAAGACATGAAAAAATCCGTGAGATTGCTCTATACGTCCGTATATCTGCAAAATGACGTAAAATCCTTATAACTTACGGACAATCCGTACAAGTTGACATGTATGCATTCCACCAAGAAAGAAAACAACATCTAGGGTCCACCTTCAAATTGTTGAGTGAAAAGGGTTGTAGTTAAGAAAGTATTCATTTAATTGTTTTAAAACTATTTAATTATTACAAAGTCCATCTGGCATGTGAACCACAACTTAAGTAAAACATTTTCTTGTGAAACAATAGTACAAGATTATAGAACTAAAATATGGTGAATGTTACAAACATACTCTCCATTTTTTTTTCCAGAAAATTATTTTAATGGGGGGGTGGGGGGGGGGGTAGAAATCTCATTACACACACAGACTCCTCTGATGCAGGTTTGTACTGCTGTGTTTGTGCCTCACTGCTGTGCCATCTGTGAGTCTTGAAAGTGTCTTTGTGCAAAATACAATGCATAAGTGGGAACAAAGTCACCAGTGCTTTGGTTCTCTGCCATGGCGGGGAACATTGGCAGGGAAGCTGGCAAACACTACATGATTAAACGATGAGTGGCTCAAGCAGCAGCAGTGTGAGGAAAACCTCTTATCATGTCTGAGCAGATTTCCAGTACTTCACTACCTAATACCACATTAGAGTGCCAGACCAACATTCATTGTTTCACATTATATTGCAGCAAATGAATTAGATATTCAAAATTTTATTTATTTTATTTGCCAAATTTTGTGTTATATGCACACACATTTACTTCTATCTCACAAAACTGGTACCAAAATTCTAAAAGTTGTAGAAAGGAAAGTTTATAGTTTTTTCTTTAAATCATTCGTTCTTTATTAAATGCCAGACATTGTTTAGCACCAAACAGAGGAGCAATTTTTAAGCTTTTGCACATGATGTAAATTTAATTTGACTTGCTGAGGATGCATTAGTGTAGGGATAAATGGCAAAAAAGAGAGACAAGCTAGAATTTCTCCTTTTATAAAAAAAAATCAAAAACAAAAATAGAAAATATTTTGCAGCTGGAGGCTACACCACAAATCCGGCCTTTGAGTGCTTTTTGTTTCATTTTTTTTTATTATTATAATTATTGGACACAATATAACCTGTTACTTGGAAGTTATAATTATTGTTTTTGCTTGCATTGAAATAGGGTGCACCCGACTGGGCTACCAAAAAAAGCGAGGGCACACGATATACCTCTTTATTTTCACACCTGGAATGCTGTCTGTTTGCAGAAACCCTGAGGTGAAAAGTGTGCTTCTGTTAGTGCTGGCTCCTTGGTGAGTCAGAAAGGTTGTTCTTGTTATAATTTGTCTACATCTTTAAACTGCAAGGTCTCTTCCACACTAATGCCTGCTGTTTGATTCAGAACCATAAAACGAGTTCATAAATGAATGTAACCATTTTACTGAAAATGTAGGTTGTTTTTGTATTTTTGTGAATGCAGGACTTTAAACATAAAAGCAAACCCAGTTCAAATTCTTATTATTTTAATCAACTCAGGAATTAATTTATAAAATAGCAACTTGTGATCCTTTTCTAATGTATAGCTGTGTTCCAACTACAAAAAAAAAAAAAAAAATCAACGAGTGTTTGTGTCTTTTGTAAATGACAAGCTTCTGATTGTCTACCGGGTTGTTTGTGTGTGACTTTGCATTCATTTCCACTCCCCGCACCTGGTAGTCTTCTTGGGTCAGTATTGAAATGAGCTGGTTGTGTGTGTCTTTGTGGATCAGTTCAGTTTTGACATTTCAAATCACAAAACTGAATTCTTCCAAAGGAGTTAAATGACACAAGCCTTGCCCTGAATAATAAATCTGGACCCTGGAGTCTTACTGCAACTTTCAAAGTAGCAAAAAGAAAAAAAAGCCCTTTCATTAGTTGTTTAAAAGAAGAGCTGCAGTAATTAGAAGTGTTACATCACAGTAAGAAGGTCTCTGGTTGAAATCCCAGTTTGCCCAGACATTTTTATATGTACTTTGTACGTTTTCGTTCTTCATTTGTGATTTTTTTTCTTGGTACTCTGCTTTCTTCCCACAGTTCAAATACATTTTTAGGTCAGTTAGATATTCTTTATTGACTTTGTTTCAGTAACACTGGAATTTCTAATTCAGTCCCACTGATTATACTGATGGCGCTGACACATGGATGATGGGGATTCTTTAAATTTTAGACAAAGCAGCTTAAAAATAATCATTAACAAATAAAAATTAAGTAAAACTGTGTTCAAGGGCATGCTTTTTTGGTGCCTTGAGGTCTCCACTTGTTCAAAAATAAGTTTGTCACTTTCTTGAGATTTTCTCGGCTTTCAAATATGTCATTAAGTAAGACTTCTAGATTTGTTATTGATTTCCACTCCACACTTACAGCTCAGAGTGAAAGTATTAGGCCTCCCTCTTTCTTTTTTTCACACTGAAGTGATACTGGTTTCAAAGTAGAGCAATAATCAGCCACCTCCTTTAAATGAATCATCAAGTTGTTGGCCAGGAATGAGCAACACAACTCACTCAGCCTCCTCATCAGGATATAACATTTCTTTTGAACTGAATGAATGTGGCAGGAAAGTGTTTGGGAGTACCAAGATAATCACAACTGAAGGGGTTTGAACTACCAGAAGGTAAGACATTCAAAACAGCTACAAATATCTCAGAATCCCACAGGCAAGCAGCAACCACAATGAGGCTTCGAAGATGTTTTTATCAAACTGATGAGCCAACATTATTAGGATAAGATAAGATAAGATAAGATAAGATAAGATAGACCTGTATTGTCATTGTACAGAGCACAATGAAATTACAGTTCAGAACACCCATTCAGAAGAAGACAGAACATACAAACATAGGAGAACAGGTGCCTTGTGTCATGCAGCTACAGACCCTGCACAGAGCAAGGATCATCATTTTGAAGACATCAAGAGGAGGCGCAACCCTTAAAAGAAAAAAAAACACATAAGCGAAGATGAGGGAAAAAACAAAACAAAATATCATATTATATCAACAAATGTGAAACACTATGCTGTTTATAAAAAAACTGCATGGAGCACATTTATTTGCTAGAGGAATAAGTTGAGTTTAGGGGGGCGTGTATCTGAAGCCATGAGTGTTGTATGCACTTGTGTGAATATCTGAAAAATTAGCCCAAAGAATTGAGTCCCCAAAAACCAGCGCAGCCATAGTTCAGAATTCAGATGTTCATTCTGTGCGGTCCTCAGCTTGCTCCAGTAACCAGATCACAGACGAGGGTGAGAGGGGGTAGGTGTGGGGCAGACCCTCAGTCGTTGTAAACATCCAGGAAGAATTTTGTCCACAGCTCTTCAAGACCATGTCGGAGAGCCAAATCTGTAATCAGTTGTTTTGGGAACAGCAGATAATGTTTTGGTTAGGCAGACAACAATTTTCCATCAGCCTTAATGTCCGCTGGTGCAACCCAATGTAGCAAATCCAATCAGACAAATAGTGTGGACAAATCCCGCTGAGCCGAGCTATCATCTTTCTCCAAGATCAATTCCATCTCGCCAGCAAAGTCCAGGGACCACAGCCGGCCCGCGACCCTCAGCAGAACCGCTTGCAGACCGAGTCCAGCTCGCTCAAGGCAAAAGTCTGAGTGCTAATGGAAACGGCAATCCTTCATATTGGTCAAGCAGCAAGGATCTGAATAGCCACTGATACTGTTTTGTAGAAACACCAGGAGACCACCAAGCCAATCTGCAGAATCCAATGATCAGAATCCAAATATTTATCCAGAACAGAGCAGAGCAGAGGTCCCACCTTTGACATGTCCTCCCATGGAAAAAAAAACTTTGTTCCAAAAATTATTAAGAGACCAGCTAACCAAATCCATAAAATAAAAACATCCATAATTTCTGGTTTCAGATGAAAACATAGAGAAGGCTCCGAGCAGCAAACCAGGGAGGGCAGGAGAGAAGGAAAAAGTGTCTTACTCCTTCGAGAGTAGGATAAAAAAAATTAATAAATTAATAAAAAAAGACAATAAGACAAGAAAGCTCGCAATGCTTCACCTCAAGTTCAGCATGCTTAGTCTGTATGCAGGAAAAATGGAGGAAGAGGACTTGTGGGTGGAAAAGCCACTCAACAGGATGGTACAACTAAGATACAGGAGTACATCAGGAAGAAAACCCCTAATGATGAACTACGAAATAAACACCTTAGACAACATAAACCCAATGTGGAAGATAAGGAACACGAGGAACCATTATGAAAGGACAACCCCTGCACAATATGCCCCATGGCAAATTGAATCAATGGCTGATATCAAGAATTCCAATTAGTAGCTACACTGCCTGGCCAAATAAATAAATAAATAAATAAATAAATAAATAAATAAATAAATAAATAAAAAGAAGCTTCCACCAAAAAAAAATTCACACACTATTTTATTAGACCAGCTTTGATTATGGCACACATTCGCTGTGGCATTGTTCCAATAAGCTTCTGCAATGTCACAAGATTTATTTCATTCTAGTGTTGCATTAATTTTTCATCTAGATCTTGCATTGATGATGGTAGAGTCTGACAGCTTTGCAAAGCCTTCTCCAGCACATCCCAAAGCTTTTAAATGGACTCTGTGGTGGCCAATTCATGATGTCTCATGCTCCCTGAGCCACTGTTTTAGAATTTGAGACCAATGAATCCAGTCACTGTCATCTTGGAATATACCCATGCCATCAGGGAAGAAAAAAATCCACTGATGGAATAATCTGGTCATTCAGTATATCCAGGCAGTCAACTGACCTCATTCTTTGAGCACATACTGTTGTTGAACTTAGACCTGACCAACTGCAGCAACCCCAGATCAGAGCACTTAGTTAAATCCAGGTGGCAACTTTTTTTAGCCAGGCAGTTTACTTGTAGAGGTTCAGACTGAGCCATTATCCACTGCAATGCAAAAACAGTACTTTGCAGAAGAGCACTTGTACACCACTAAAAAAGTATTTGTGATGAATATTGACTGCAACCAACAAGATTAAAGATAAAGATTGGAAGTGCCTCAAAAGTTGATGGAGAATGACAGAATGAAGATTGTATCCTGTAACTGAGGGCATGTGATTTTCAAAGAAAAAAAAAAAAACAAGGTTGATATCATTATAACTATACTTTGGTAATTTTACTTATCTTTACCTCACTGATATTAAAGTTGAAATGAAATAAAATACAACATGACTGTTCAGAGGTTGCTTTGAAAAACATTGGATATATA
>NW_013952451.1:1739863-1751945 GCF_001266775.1 Austrofundulus limnaeus | reverse complement strand
GTAATGTATGAATATAATATACAAGTTTCACTTTTTAAATGGAATTACTGAAATAAATCTACTTTTTCATGATATTCTAATTTTATGACCAGCACCTGTATAATTGTTTTTATCTGAGTACGGTATTTAGCATGTAGACTTTGTGATCTCCTCTGAAGTGCGTCAGGTAAGTCGGAATCCACTTGTGTTTCACTCTTCTAATGACACTGTGGAGTCAGGTGGCTTTTATCTGTGAACTTGGGCATCTAACTGGTTTAACCATTGACCATCAATATTTGGATCAATAGAAGTGTTCACCTACTCATGTAATTACATCTTTACTATTAAAACCTTGTTCTGAATTCTATTAGTTAAGCTTTGCTTTTCTACTCAGTCTGAGAATAAACCCAGTTCCGCCTTTGTGCAGAACAAAGGCAATAATAAGGAAAGGTTCAGCCTTGAAGAATATCTATCATAAAATGGCAGCCTATACATTATTCTTATGGGTTCAAATATTCTGAATTTGAAGACAGAAAAATATAATTTCTTTGCTTCAAACAGTTGTCCTGTGTAGCTATAAATGCTCTTGGTTTTTATGTTTACAGTTTTTTTTTTATCATTTCCAGCAGCAGTTTTTATTTAACCACAGAAGCGGCTAGAGCCAAAGTGGGGGGATAATCTTTTTTTTACGTATTTATAATTCTATGAGGAGTTCTTGTAGTGGTCTACATGATCCACAAGGCTCCATCAGAGACAAGCTGTCAGAAGAGAAATCTATAGCATCATTCTCCATGTCTTCTGGTGTGCACTGAGCCCATTTATTTCTTCAAGGGCAACACAAAAGGTAGCAACAACACACAAAATGATAGCCGGCCATCATATTGGCATTTCATCATCTCACTTGTCTTTTCAGAATCACCAGCAATTTATCGGACATTATTCCTGCCTCTTTATGAGTTTCTGTAACGTCTCTGTCATGCTTTTCAAATTACAGGGTTAGAAGAAGCATTGTCATCTTGGCATATATCATCACCATAAAGACAAAAATTCATCACAGTGCAAGATAAATTATTTTATTTGCAGAACCACTTTCAGCTTCTGTATAAGGTAAGATTAATAATATACATGGCATCGTTGTGGACTGGAAATGGAAATTTTGAATGCTGAACAGTTTTGGAAATGTTTAAAATTAAATTAAACAAGAGCATGTCACATAGTTTTAAAAAAAATGTTAAAAAAGAAAAAAAAGTATGCATAAAGTAGATGCCAAGCATGATCATACTAGTAAATAAAGCCAACAATATACACAATTTCAGATGTTAAATTGATTTGAAAAGCTCAAAGGAAACCGACGCTGAATTTGCTTGAATGTGTTTTATATTCAGTTTAGTGTTTCTCCACATTCACTTTCTTCTTGAAGTGAGAATGCCAACATTCTAATAAGTTACACACATGCATATAAAAACACACAAGCAAATAGTGGGGGCTGGACAAATAAAAGGCTCTAGACATTTTCCACAAACAATATTATCCTGTCCTCAAGCAGAGGCATTATTCCATTCAAAGCATACACTTTATATGTAAATGCCAGAAGTGATGATTATGTTATTCTAATCAAATAGCCCTTTAATATTTTATAAGTTGTGGGTGGAAAGAGGAAAACAAACTGTGGCTCTCGATACTCAACCTCATGCTGTAAATGCCTACTGTGGCTTCTAAATGTTGCCTCTGAGTGTTGCAGAAGTGTAAAGAATGCTATGAGCCATTTTTGATGTGACATGATTTTTAGCTCCAGATAATTGGCTGTTACACTTTTCTAAATTAGCATGTTTATTGCTTGCTGTTGTCCTGCCATGCCTGTCTGCATATCAAACTCTCAGTCCATGCACCCTCTATTTGCTTAGTTCAGGAAGTTGTGGTATTGTTAAGAATGTTAAATACAACCCCTGGCAAAAAGTATGGAATCACCAGTCTTGGATGAGCACTCATTCAGACATTTACCTGGCAAAAAGTATGGAATCACCAGTCTTGGATGAGCACTCATTCAGACATTTCATTCTGTAAAACAAACTCAGATCAAAAACATGATACAATAATACGGTCATTCCAATGTGCAACTTGTTGGCTTTCAGAAACACTCAAAGAAATGAAGAGAAAACATTGTGGAAGTCAGTGAATATCATTTTTATTGACCAAGCACAGGGAAAAAAATATGGAATCACTCAATTCTGAGGAAAAAGTATGGAATCACTCAAATTGGAGTTAGAAAATAAGGATGCACCCAGTAAAATTCCTTTCCCTAAATGGATGACTGACTCTTTAGATCTGCTTGTTAGTCTGCAGTTAAAAACACCTACAGTCATGACATCTTGGAGGGCTGCTGGATGAAGTGGAGTGGAAAGAACCATGGCTCCAACAAGATTAATGTCTCTTGAAACAAAATAGAGGATTGTGAAACTTCTTGAAGAAAGTAACTCTTCATGCATGGTTGCTAAAGGTTTGGGCTGTTCACAGTCAGCTGTATCCAAGATATGGACCAAATACAAACAGTATGGAATGGTTGTTAAAGATGTGGGCTGTTCACAGTCAGCTGTATCCAAGATATGGACCAAATACAAACAGCATGGAATGACTGTTAAAGCCAAGCATTCTGGAAGACCAAGAAAAACATCAAAGCGTCAAGACAAACAACTTAAGGCCATTTGTCTTGAAAACACAAAAAGTAAAACTAAACAGAAGAAGCATAAATGGGAGGAAGCTGAAGCCAATGTATGTGACCAAACCATAAGAAATCACCTAAAGGAAATGGGATTTCAATACAGGAAAGCTAAAAGAAAACCATCATTGACACCTAAACGAAAAAGAACAAGACTGCAATGGGCTAAGGAGAGGCAATCATGGACTGTGGATGACTGGATGAAAGTTATCTTCCGTGATGAGTCAAGAATCTGCATTGGACAAGGTGATGATGCTGGAACTTTTATTTGGTGTTGTTCCAGTGAGATTTATGAAGAGGATTGCCTGAAGAAAACAACCAAATTTCCACAGTCCTTGATGATATGGGGCTGCATGTCAGGCAAAGGCACTGGGGAGATGACTGTGGTTATTTCTTCTATCAATGCACAAGTTTACATTGACATTTTGGACAGTTTTCTCATCCCTTCAATTGAACAGATGTTTGGAGGTGATGAAATAATTTTCCAACATGACAATGCATTCTGCCATAGGGCAAAAACAGTTAAGGCATTCCTTGGAGAAAGCTACATTCAGCTGATGTCATGGCCTGCAAATAGTCCAGATCTCAACCCAATTGAAAATCTGTGGTGGAAATTGAAAAAAAAGTTCCACAAGAAGGCTCTGACTTGCAAAGATGAGCTGGCAATTACTATCAAAGAGTTGGCACCAAATTGATGAAGAATACTGTTTGTCACTCATCAAGTCCATGCCTCAGAGACTGCAAGCTGTTATAAAAGCCAAAGGTGGTGCAAGTAAATGCTGGTGATGTATTTTAAATGGTCTATCAAACATTAACCCCAAATTATCTGTCCATTTCTTTTATGTATTCCCTTTTAGGGTTGTGGGGTCTATATATGCAGTGGTCATATAGGGTATGAGATGGAATACACCCAGGACTGCTGACTTATCACAGGGTCATATAAAAACCAATGAGACAGACATCAAAAGATGTTTGTCCTTGTGACATTTTCAACAGACCTGACCTTATGAACACCCCTTTGTGACAGCTTTATAAAACAGTGGAAGGTTACACACAGACATAAATAGTAGATGATATATGGGTAATACCTAACAATGCCTCATCTCTGTTGTTTCCTTTTGAATCAAAACTAATACATTTTTAAACTAACAACAACCCAGTCGTGTCACGCAAATACCAGATTTTTTTGCGACCTGCATTTGACTTCCTATCATCAAAGTCTCCAGTCTGTACTCTGCTGCTGTGCTTTGCCTTTGCATGAGTTAGAATATGAGACGGAGGGGGAGTTAAAGATGCCACTGTGTCCCCCAGGTACAAGAAATTAGGTCACGTTATGCAAAGAAATGAGAGATTTCTGTGCAAAACGCTGCAGTAATTTTTGCAGGTTTTCAGGGTCTTTCTCTACACACATCTGGGTGGTATCTGTACATCATTTCTTCCCTAAATTCATACACCAAAAACAAATCAGATCTTGAATGTATTTTTAACATAGCTTTGGTACAGTTAATTTGAACAGATGAACAATGTGTTCTCACACTCACTGTGTGCCACAGTGGTTATGTCTTAAGGTCTTAGTTCCTGAGAAATCACTACATTATACATAAGATCTTCTAGATGATAAATTGAAAAAAAAAATTCTAACGCCAGCAGTGTTCTGTTGTAAAAGATGCCCCTGTAGTGAATAAAAAAACAAAACAAGATCAAGCCTCCTGTATCAAACCAGGTTCAATAACTGGTTCTAACAAATTAAGTTGGCACGACTTGCCCTTGGGAGGCTCGTATTGGTTGGTTGAAGCTGGGCAAATAGCCATTCTAAATTGAAAAGGAAAAGGAAAAACAAGTAAATGCAACGCATTTTCGTTTCTTTCTAACATCTTCTTTCTATCAAGAAAATAAATAAAAAAAGATCGAGAATAGAAAGGTACCAAGTTACACCAATACTCTAATTAATTATCTCAACTCACTGACTAATGACAGAACATCAAGACTGACTTTCTCTTTGTTCTACTTTCTAACAAAATTAAGAACTCATAGTGAAGGGGGCACATCATGTAAAATCCACTTTTTTAGCTATTAAATGCATTTTGTTATGTACTTGGAGTTTCTAGAAGTGCCAAAAAAAATCTAGTCTCTTCCAGTGCTGTGTAGATAGCTTTGTATTTTGTTTGGGTCATATTTTTCAACCTGTTCAGTTTTCTCAAAAATTTTAATGCCATTTTCAGAATTATTACATCAGAGCATTTGCAACAAAACTGCCAAATGAGGTCTGGCATTACCAACTGTAATTTGGTCACTTTCATTCTCCTCAGTCTCTGGGTCAGACTCTGGCTCCAACATGTAAGACTGGGTGGACCTCACGCTGAGGCTGCATTGCATAGAGGCGCGTCCCCCAGGTGGTGGACAGGGGATCCCTGCTATGTAGGGGTGTGCCTGAATAAGCTGAAAGGCAAATAGGGTGCCGTGAACCAAAAGCAGCCGGGTAGGTGGGGCTCATTAGCCTTGACAGGCAACCCGCCTAAGAGAAGGAAAGCTCTGAATTAAAACCTGGGCATTGTCAATACTCGTTAGCCATCCATCCCTGGTGGATGGCAAGTTGACACAGTTTTAAATGTGAGCAGAAAAGGGACTGGCCCCCAGTACCCGGCAAAAGGTTTTAAAATCTCCGTGGACCCAGCTTGTGGTGCCTTGGGTGCGGGTGCCACAGGTGGTTTTACAATCGTGCCTCTGGTCTGTCTGGTGGGGAACCAGGCTGGGCAGGCCAGTACAGTGACTGGAACAACTCCTACTCCGGCTTCGGAGCCTGATGCTCACGTGTTGGGCTCTGGACAACCGGAGGACTTAGTGCCTGGGGGCTCGGCGACGGCGAGGGCTTCTGCCTCTGCTAATATTGGGTCTACCAGGAGTATTCAGCATGAGGGTAGCCCTTTGACTGCACCTCATTGGGGATCGGTCAGGTCAGCACAAGTGCTGAGGTCTTCAAATGACGAGGACACCGACATGTTGCTGGGGTCCTCTGATGGAGGAACGATCAAGGGGGGAGATGTACTCTCGGGAGATCTAGAGGGTCTCTCCCTCCGAGACCCTAAGAAAAAGAAGAAGAAGAAGAAGAAGAAGAGGAAAAATAAGAAACCCTCTTCTTGTTTGGCAGCTGGGAAAGGGGAGTCAGCGAATGAGCCTTCTAAAGGGTCGGGAGCTGATGACCCTAAACCCAGCACATCTAAGAACAGTGCTGGAGATGGAGTGGGGCCTTCTTCTCATAAGAGGAAGAGGGCCACAGCCTCGACTCCAGGGAGTGCAAAGGTCCCCAAAAAATACCACAACAGGCCTTCAATGGCACTGGTTGCTGGTGGGAACCTGCAGGTCATCATCTTTCTAGATGATGACCCACACAGACCTCTGAAAAAAGAGGAAAGCGAACATGTGTGGGCCAGCCTGATGGGGCTCATTGACCAGGTGCCGGACGACCATCCGGTGCCACTGTTCAGTGACTCAGGTCTTGTGCAGGGCACCTTTCATGTGACCTGCGTAGACTAACCAGTTGTGGAATGGCTTGTATGTGCTGTCTCCCAGATCCCTGGTTGGGAGGGCCATGGATTCTCTGCCAAAAGAGTCTGGAACCTCCCAGTTCTTAAGAGAGTTGGTGTGTTTGTGCCTGGGGAACCTGCAGAACCCCAGGTGGTTCTGCGCCGACTCTGGAGACAGAACCCGGGACTGGCGGGTAGTTCATGTTGAGCAGCAGACTACTGGTCAGTTTCTGCTTCTCGGCGTGGACGACAAGTCTCTAGATTTCTTAGCAGATCTGGGGAACAGGCCATACTATGAGCTAAGCCGGTTGACCTTTAAGGTCAGTGGCAAAGCAATTAGTGAGGCCAAGTAGTGAATCCTATCCTACCTCCCAGTCTTTGTGGCTGTGGGGTTGATGGAATTCATTCAGATAACTTGCATTACTGTAAAGATGCATATACATTGCTGTGTACTGGCCTTAGCAGGATGCATACAGGCATAGCTTTCATCCAAGAACCTTGGATTGTAAAATCTATGGTAAGAGGCCTGGGATTTCCTGGGGGCTCACTTCTTTATGATGTGAGTAACCAAAGGCCCAGAGCAGCAGTAGCCCTGACAAGAGGTGTAAGATACACTGCACTGCCCCACCTAACAACAGGTGATGATGTAGCAGTGCAGCTGGATATTCAGTCAAATGGTGAATCCAGACAAATTATTGCAGCTTCTGTTTATCTGCCATTTGATTCACAGCAGCCACCTCCATCACAGGAGTTTATGGCGATAGTCAATTATGCTAAAGCTAAGGGCTTCTCCATACTTATAGGCTGTGATGCCAACTCCCATCATGTGTGCTGGGGAAGCTCTGATATTAACTCCAGAGGCAGATATCTGTTAGAATACTTGCTGACAGAAGATCTGCTAGTTTTTAATCAGAGCAATGGGCCTCATGCAGGAACATGTTCATATTCTTATCCTAAATTCCTCTTACTTTTGTTCATACAAAGGGTTCGTGCGAACATGTCATGTCAGATTCAACAAACTCTTCTATCTTCCTGAAAAGGGTGTAAATGAGCTGCGTAAATTCCACCTGCTCATATCCAGCTACTTGTGCACGCGAGAGGAGATTAGCATAATCACCACCCCAAAAACGCCATATAAGGCTATGTTTCCTGCATCAGATATCAAGGAAGTGTCCATTCATGAAAAATGACAGCGAAAATTAAAAAGGAGAATTTTACGAGTTCAGAGATTGAAGTCTGTCTGTCAGTGATCCAGAAAATAAAATCTGTCATTTTTAGCAGGTCAGCTGTGAAATAAAAAGAGTTGCTAATAGTATAAACAACTGTGTTAAATCATTTTCATTTATTCAGAAGCCACACCGTCACGCACCGTATTGCCAGGATTAAAACTGTGCAAGACATAGAGACAGAAGTCACAAACAAGACTGATGCTGTGCAAACTGCCTACAAGTCTGCTTGTCCAGAGAAAGTCTGGAAGCCATCAAAGCAGCCGGCTTGGTGGACTCCAGAGTTGTCAGATCTCCGTAAGGCAGCAAGAAGGAAATGGCAAAGATACAGAACGTAACCAAGTAAAACCAGGTGGGAACAGTATGTGAAGTCTTGCAATCACTATACAAGTGTTCCAAGGGAGTGTAAGAGACTTTATTGGAGAAAGTTCTGTGAAGAAGTCAAAGGGCCTAGTGACTCTTCTAAGCTGTACAACCTTCTTAGAAAGGATCCAGTCAACCAGTTATCATTCTTTGTTCCACTAGAAGGATTGCCAGTCACACAAGAAAGTGTGCTTCAGCATCTTCTCCAGGTACTTTTTTCGGGGGCAGAAGAGACTGCACAGCCTGACACAGTCACCGCCCTAAATCCAACTGATGATGACTGGAACAGAGCTGCAAGTATCATTACGAAAATTAAAGTAAAATGAGCAATTAATATGTTTGACCCATTTAAAGCTTGTTGTCCAGATGGTATTTTCCCAGCGCTTCTTCAAAGAGGACTGGATTTACTTCTGGACACAATAACTAGAATATATGTTGCTTGTCTGGCAAACAGTTATGTACTATTTGGGTGGAGAACGGCAAAAGTTGTATTTCTGCCCAAACCTAGTAAAGCAACATATAGAGAAGCAAAATCTTTCAGACCGATGAGCTTAGCATCTTTCTTGCTGAAGGGAATGGAAAGGTTGATAGATAGACGTATGAGATGGCACCTTAATGCTATCACCATTAAGTCCTAAACAGCATGCATATCAGGTAGGTCTTTCTACTGAAACAGCCTTACATGATGTTGTTTTGCAAATAGAACACAGTCTGGCATGTGGACAATATGCGCTTGTCTGCTTTTTGAACATACAGGGGGCATTTGATAATGTTCCTGTAGAAGCTATTGAGAGAACACTTGTCAGCAAAGGTGTGGATGAGACATCCACAAAATGGCTCATTTTCATGCTTTCGGACAAGGAAAGCATCTTCAACTCTGGGGGACTGCTCGATAAAAGTTAACCTCAGAAGGGGCTGTCCACAGCGAGGAGTAATCTCACCCCTGTGCTGGCTCCTGGTTGTTGACAGCCTACTAAGTGAGTTGAATAGATCTAGACTTCATACACAAGGATGTGCAGATGACTTTGTCATACTTATAGAAGGCTTCTGCCTGGGTACTGTATATAACCTAATGCAAAGGGGTCTAAACATAGTATCCAGATGGTGCCGCGAGCAGGAACTTTCTGTCAACCCAAACAAGACAGAATTGGTTCTTTTCACTCAAAAGAAGTCAAGGAAGGAGTACTCACTGTTATGATTCTGTCTCTGTCTGCCTGTTCTTGACCCAGTTCTTGCTCCTGTCTGCCTTGCCCTGCTCATTGCCTCTGCCCCTCCCGTCACAGAAATCCTAATCAACTGATTCATGTCACCTGTTCCTGCCAGTATATATCCCAGTTCCAGCCTCCAGCCCATTGCCAGATTTTCATCWGCTCGTCTATGATCTTCCAGCGTTCTTGTTCCTTGTCCTGCTCTTGCCTCATGTCCCCGACCCTGCTCATGTCTCATGGTTTAACGTCTCCTGCCTCAGCCCTTGTCGGATCCTGCCTGTCATCTGCTCTCACGGTAACGACCTTGTTTCTGTCTCTTGGATTATTGCCTCTCGCCTTTCCCCTGCACGGTACCTCGACTTCCTGGATCTCGACCACGGAACGCATCTCTGGACCAACGGCTCAGCCTGCCCCCTCAAACCTGGTAACAATCTCTGACCACCCGTGTATGACCCTGGATTTGTTGTTGACATTGAGTAAACCCCACAGCAGCATTACCTCCACTAACAACACCACCCGGAACCAAAACACCGTGGCTGTTGTTTCAACCCGGACCCAGCCCCTCCTGAGAAGGTTGGTGTATTATATTATTTTATTTAATAATATAATCTTGTTGTGCCAACCTAACTTCCCATCTCTGTGTGCAGACCCGCTGCTGCCGGAATCCCGTTCTCGACCTCCAATTGCAAATTCTAACAATAAACTTGTTAAACCTTTATCTGTGTTCGGAACTAAYTCAGAGCTCACTCACCCGATCATAACACTCACCTCCAAATTTGAAGGGTGTAGAACTGTCCCTGTCAGAGTCAGTTAAGTTCTTGGATGTCTATCTAGACAGGAAGCTTAACTGGAAAAGACACATAAATGAAAAGTGCAAAAAGGCAGCAATGTGCCTATACCAGTGCCGTAGAATTGCAGGTAGTCATTGGGGTGCTACCCCAAAGGTTATCAGATGGATCTACATGGCCATAGTCCGCCCCATTCTATGCTATGCTGCTTTAGTGTGGTGGGTTCGAGTTCAAGTTGGGGTGACAAGAGTGATGCTCACCCATGTACAACAAATGGCTTGCCTGAGCATCACAGGTTCCATTAGAGCAAAAACCATGGCAACCCTTGAAATCCTGCTGGATCTGACTTCACTGGATTTACACATCTTAGGAGAGGCTGCATTCAGTGCGGTAAGGTTGCATCAGTCTGGTAGGTGGAAAAGCCTGACTCACAGCATACTAGAATCTGGGACTGGACAGTTGCTGCTGTTCCAGTAAATCCAGGCCCCGGAGACAGAATGGTCAAAAAATACAATTTTGAACCATGTTTTAAGACTGAGATTGAAGACAGGTCAGCCTGGAGTGATTTCTCTATGGTCAGCAGGTGTAGGGGTGCTAATTTTGCACAACCATAGTGAGAGAGAGAGAGTACAGTTACCCACTAGGTGGTTTTGTAAAGGTATCTCAAGCTGAGATATATGCAATCCACCAATGTGCGGTATCTCTTAAAGAACTGCAGTGTACACAGAAGGATATATTCATCCTGACGGATAGCCAAGCTGCTATTAGAGCTCTCCAAGGGCCACACTTTACGTCACTACTGGCTTGGGAGTGTGCCGAGGCAGTCAACCAACTGGGGAGAGCTAACAGTGTTACTATTAAATGGGTACCAGGACATACTGGCATCTATGGTAACGAGAGAGCTGACCACCTTGCAAGAGTTTGTAGTCAAGCCCACTTTAACGGACCAGAGCCTGCTATAGGCATTTCAACAACAATCTGTAGGACTGCCCTACAGGCATGGATTAGAAATCAACACTCTACCCGCTGGAGGGAGCTGACGGATTGCAGACAGGCACGAGAACTGATAAAGGGCCCAAATCCTTTGTTTGGAAGAACACTTCTTGCCCTGACGAGGAAAACTTTAAGTACTTTGGTTGAAGTCCTAACTGGGCACAACTTGCTCAACCGCCATAAAATGGTAATGAGACTCCATGAAAATGGTCTGTGTGATGCCTGTGGCATTGAATTAGAGACCTCTTTACACTACTTGGGCCAATGCTTGCCCCTGAGTAGTCAAAGTGAAAGAATTATTGGAGAACCTTTTATGGATCCTGAGAAGCTTAGAACACTGAGTGTTTCTAACCTGGTGTCCTTCTTTCGAGGGACGCGAAGGTTTGATTAAAACACAGTGTCTCTTTTGTGGAGAGTAATGGGCCCACTTATGAGGCCTCTGTTCACATGGGTTTCGCCCATCCTCATATACTGTACCATAACCATAACCATAAGACTGGATGGACAAGTTTTCTGTTGTTGAATTATTTTATTTAATGCATAAATAAAATGTTTCTGTGCTGCTATACAGTCATAAACCCCTAAATTCAACTGGAATGGACCTCTCCGGAAGCTGAGGGGGTTGAAGCCCTTCGTTTGGATTTAAAGAAACAGCATCAAACAAGTTGATCTGAGACACACCTCAGAAAAGGGGTGAAAGAGGGGCTTTTGGAGTTACGTTAAGGAGGAATTCAGATCAAAGCATTGCAGTTCCACTTTAAATAGACCACAACTGAATGATTCATTTGTAAAAGAAGAAGAATTCAAAAGCAGGATTTGTCTCTTTTTAAAAAAATACTTTTATCAGGTGACTTGACAGCACAGCTATCACTCTAACATGACAACTTCAGTTCAGTAAAGCACTTAAAACGAAGGCAGTCAGTATGCATTAACAACTGCTGCTTATCAGAAGTAGATTGATCTTTAGACTTTTATACTGCATTTTGGCAAGAATCAAAGCTGATTCTTTCACTGTTTCTACTGGAGTAAAAAATATGTAAATCTACCTTCTCAAACATGTACATACTTTATTTTACCTGTCTTCAGGTAACTTCTTCCATGAACTGAATTTGTGTTTAGGAAATAGAAGATAAGTGCTGACATTTTTTTATATGTTCAATCTTCATGGTTCTGAATTAAAAGCCAAGGAGAAGGAGCAAACATATTAGATGTGTGTAATGATGGAAAATGAGATTCAGCCTAAAGTTCAGTCATTGTCTTTACTTAAACATGCCCAGGTAGTTTC
>NW_013952451.1:1735066-1738364 GCF_001266775.1 Austrofundulus limnaeus | reverse complement strand
TATATATATATACTCTTTCTTTACTTAAACCCAGCCAAATAGCAGAATAGAGCTAAACTGGCTTCAATACTTAGAAACTAGACAATACGAACACTTTCAACAAAAGTAGATACAGTACGATTGGTTCACAACTCATTCCACAGCCATCATTTTAGTTCGCTTATGTGGACTTTGTCGAGTGTTGAAAAGAACAAGTGTTTTCATGGTCACTTCTTTATTTCTCAGTAAAGTTGTTACTTTGACAAAACAGCAAATGCCCTGGGATTGAGAACATGGAATTCATTTCTCCTGAGTTTAATTCTAATGCCACTCAACATTCTCATAGTATCAAGAAGACAGTGACTGCATACAGAGTAACCACATTAGAAAAAGAAAGGCCAGCCTCTCTCTGCCGCCATATGCTCTGTGCTGAACTGGAAATGAAAGGCAAGTCAGAGACCCAAACAGGCAGAGAGAACCAATTTTGAGTTTCCAGATAGACCTCCTCAATAGATTTTGGTTGCTTTGGTGGATCACAGTCACACAACACAAAAACTGCCATGTTGATGCTATTGTTTCATGTCTGCTGCGGTCAAAATAGCTTTGCTCCCGGGAGGTTTCTGACCCACAATGATGGCTACAGAAGCTCATAACTCATATCACAGCACTGCATGATGAAGGCTGTTTGCCCAAAGTGAACCCTTGTGTAGATTCCCTCGGTGGTTTAACTAGGGTGGTGTTTATTGCAGCACTGCAGAGGCATGCATATCAAGCACAGCCACGTCAGCTATAGAATATAAAGTCAGTATGTAGTTCAGGAAACAGGGTAAGGAGGGGAAAAAAAGAAAAGGAAGGCGTGTTATTTAATGCTGAGTGTGCTAAAAGGAATGCCATCAAATATGAAGCTGTCTGCAGCTGCTTCTACTAGAAATGCACACACCCACTCATTAAAGCAGGCTATTGTTCATTCTTTCTCAGGCTACTGTGGTCATATTTACACCGAACAGTTATGTAGTAAGGTATGTCATATTTGTGATGTAAAAATGGGATAAAATCTGAGCTGAACCTCAGTTTCCCATCTGTGTAATCAGGTAAGTGTATATTACAGAAGTTCGTAAGATGTTTTTTGTGAAATATATTTAGTTAAATTCTCATAGCACAGCTTTTTACTTGAGTTAGTCTTTTCCTATAGCCCTCTTTCCATTCCTTACTGAATGTGGCCTAATCTCCTTTTAGTGAAATCCTTAACAACGGTTATCATCCCAGAGTTCTTCCCCCTCTGTCTCACTCTCCCTCTTGGCTGAGATGAGCAAAGTGGCTTAGATGTGGTGACAGGGAAGGATTCTTCAGTGGAGCTCTACAGATGCAGGCATGAATTTAAGAAGCTTATGCACATTTAATGGTCGGAAAATACTTTTTCACAGCTGGACAGAATGCTCGGGATGAGAATGTTTGTTGATACCAACAAAAGTACCGCAGTAAGTAATCCAAAAGGAAGCAACACTGTGAGGCACCCGTGTAACCTTTACAAAACTTCCGATTGCAAGAACAAACAAAGAGCAGGATTCGAAAGCATTGAATACAATGATAACTATTACGCTTGACATTGTTTCTATCTTTAGATCATGAGACAGAAATTCAATCTGGATGAGTTGCTGTTTGTACATTACTTTCAGAGCTACTTACATAGCTTCCCAACTAATTACAGATGCATGCCTTTCCACACTTTTATAACATAAATATACTGTATAGCAGTATCAGTTCACCCTCGCTTAACTCACTCACCACACTCCAGTTCAGTCAACCCCTAAAATTGCTCATGATCTTTTGCTGCTGCAAAACGAAGAGAGAAAAACAGTTCACGGCTTACTTTTAGAGCTTCGGTGTGTAAGGACTTCACATGCTTTTGCACTTACACCTTAAAATAGCACGATAAGCCACACGCTTCGTACTTTACTTTACAGCATCACCATCTTCACATCATGAAACTTCGTGTTAGGCAAAAGTTGGATAATTTAAGTAGTGGGTCAGCATGATAGGTGGTGGGGGTGGGGTAGGTGGGGAGTTGCTATTTAATGCAAGCAACACCTGTGTATTCTCACCCTTCAAACACTGTGAAAACTTGAACACCTCGGGACCCCTATGGAATAAGGACAGTTAGTTTAGATTCCTTGGAGACTGGGGAAAATATATATATTCCCAGTTAATTTATCACTGGTGGGATTCCTGGAGGTCTTCTGGGCACCTTGTAAATCTTTTTTTTTTTTCAGTCTGATGATGGATGGGCACTGGGCCCACCACAGTTCAACTCTATTGCCTTGGGAGTTGTGTGGTAGAAAATAAGAGTTTACCTATTTACGGGAAAAAAATAAAGTTAGAGAGTTACTGGTCATATTCCATCCTCTGTCTCTGATCCATAACAATTTTAACTTTTTCGCTGCAAATGCATACGCAGAATAAAGAAAAGGGAAACAACTCAATAGATGGGATGGGTTTTGACTATTTGCAATCCAAGATCATTTCCAGGGTGCATTGACTGAAATGAACACTTTTGACATCAGTGATATTGTTTGAAATGTCTCAATCTGTGACATAAATTGAACATTCTGTGTACTAAAATTGCTTATACTGTTTTAATTATAACCAAATAAGAAGAAAAGATAGAAAAAGTTCAAAAGTAAAAACAGAAACAACAAAACAGAAACAAATCAACAAAACAGAAAAAAACTTCTATAAAGTGTTTTTTTTATTTAATCGACATTGAGATTTTTAAGGACATGTTCTTTTAGCAGTGCTGCACACAGCACAGCATACTCAACATAAGCTAATTTGCAATGCCCATCCCTATTAATAAACATGACTGATCACGTGAATTAATTCCCATCTCTTCCTGCCTTTGGGGGGAAAGTACTGCCAACATCCTGTGAGATGAAAGAGCAATCTTCAACATGTATGCTTTATATCTGCTTTGCATCTTGATGCAAACGGGTAACACTATCACTGTGTTCAGCTGTAGCCTTCAATTAAAATAAAAACTGCAAAAGTGAGATTTTGCATAATACTGTACATAGAAAGAATATGAGAACAAAAATAATATGTTTTAATAATGAAATTATTCTCAAGTAAATAAAAAATGAAGCAACATTTAAAAAATATTGGTTTTTGTAATATGATTTTAATCTTGTGGTAAGAGTTACTAAAGTTTACAACAATCACATAGCAACTTAAAGGTTAGCAGGTTGCAAGTTTCTTTTGTTGTTTTTCACAAATATATGTATGTATATATATATACACACATATACATATATACATATATACA
>NW_013952451.1:1728774-1734941 GCF_001266775.1 Austrofundulus limnaeus | reverse complement strand
ATCATAATCAGCATAATCATCATAATCATAATCATCATAGTCATAATCATAATAATTTGCTTTACATCCAGACCTTAGACAGAGCATCCTTCACTATCTGCCACTGCTTCAATGCAGCTACATTGATTACCGGGACAAAAGACACAAACGCTACCCATCTGCTTTCCTCTCTGCATCAGCTCCTTGTTAGATTTCATATTGATTTTTAAAATCTCTCTGCTCCCGTTCAAAGCTTTGAATGGCCTCTCCCTTACATATGTTGCAGAATTATTGACCTAACATGGACGAATGCTCACAGCATAGAGATTCACAGATATTGCCCTATTAACCATTCCAGGCTCACAGTTTGTGACTAAAGGAAATCTGCTTCTTTCTGCTTCCTGCTTTATGGGACTTTCTGCCTACTAAACTTTAAAGCATAAAAGTTTAAGCCACTTCTTAAAGCAATCATTTTTAAAACCCCCTTAGCAATGTTTTATAGGTGCAATAAATATGACACAGGTATTCATGTGAATATCCACTGGATCCTATTTACACTTTGGTTAACAGCACTTAATCTCATTAAATACACAATTTGTGAAGAATGCATTTCATGAAAACAGAAACAGAAAATGGTACACAAAACTAGGTTTCCCCTTTTCCCTTTTCATGCTGCAGACATTATTGCTGACTCATTGGTATATTTGACTTTTGGAGAGGGAACATATACATTTGCATTTTCTTTTTTGTCTGTCTAGAATTAACTTGTAATTTAATAAAATGCACTCACACCAAGTAATATGAGCCAGCTTGTCTTTTTTATCATTATTTGTTTATGTTGAGCTAATAAAATGTAGATACTGAACAAATAATGTTTCTTAATTGCACATGGATTTAGAAAGTTATATCACAAAGTAGACAAACTATTTTTATGTTATCCAGTCATCTTTTTTCTTCATACTGGAGACTGATGGGGAATAATAAGGCCGGAAAAAAAGAATAGAAACCGAAGTTCCTATTAGCTCTAATTACTTCTCCCATTTATCCTTGGGACTGACATCAAGATTAATGAAGCTCTTTTCTATTTTAAGCAAGGTTATTTGAATGAGTGATTTTGCTCTGCCTATATCATTGCATTAATCTTAAAATAAGAGCAAGTTTGTTTCCATTTTTTTTACCATGTCCTTTAAAGTTAAATCATAGGAAATGGTTTTTATAGCACTAAATGTTATTTTGGTGTTGAGCAATTTTATTTTTACTTCTACAAATTGTGATTAGATGTACTTTGAATCACCTTTTTTGCCTGTCTAGATATACGTAACATGAGACCCACTGAACTTCTGAAAAGTTTTTTCCTTGTTGACTCATTGTGTTGCACAGCTCTGATCACATTTCACAGCTTTTGCTCTTTTCTCACCTCCCCTGACTTCCATGTGCTTCTCTCCATCCGTGCATTCTTGATGGGAACATTCACAAAGAGATTGTCCCATTCAGTGTGCGGTAATGGAGCAGAATGGAGTGGTGCTTCGATGGCAAGGGAAAGCGCCAACTGCACCCTCCTACACGATAACATTGTCATGTTAGATTACCCATCATCATGTTGGCAGAACCCTACATCTCCTTGAACCTGTGACCACAGTGAAAGGTAGCCAAGTGCTAATGATGTTTTTCTACAGAAAGTTTTGGTCTACTTACAAGCCAGTGTGTTCAACATCATTTTGTCAAATGAAGCCCTTACTTTTGATGTCTGCTTTATTGTGAACTTCTGCTTGTATGTCAGAATGTTCTGTAACTTTTTCCACATCTCTATTTATTGATTCTAAAATGTCAACACAACATGTCAACGTTTATGCTGCATTTTTTTATTTGGTTTCTTCATCAGGTACTGCAGCATCCATTCATGGCAACATCAGAAACACAAAACACAGTGGATATTATGTGGGGAACCTATATTGTTCATATAAAAAGTGGTAAACCATGGTTACACACTGAATATAAAATATGTCATAAGTCGTAAATATAATATAACTTTGAACAAGTAATTTTCCTTATTTTTTAGTTTGACACTTCCAAATATTCCTAAAAGTCTTTATCCGATTTTAAAGTGAAACACGTAGCTAAATGGTGCTGTCAAGTGCTTTAGAATTTTAAACATAAACTAGAGAATTTGCATTTCCTGCAAAAAGACAGTGTGAATGCTTAACGCTGAAATACCTTTGCTGAATAGCTAAAAATGGGTAAAAAAATAGCTGAATATGTATATTTGGCACAAACAAGGAAAGAGCATGTGTTCGGTGAATGAAGCAGAAAAAAATGATCCCAAAAAGGTGAATTTAGCTAAAATAAAAAACTCAAATTAGCTAAATTGTAGTTAATTAAAGTTTGTCCATTGAACACAAAAAACTGCTGCAATTAGCAGAAAACAGCTGAAAAAGAAATCTTGACATTAAAAGAATATCAGAAAAAGTCAGAATGATAGCTAAAAAAGCTAAATTCAGCAAAATTGTAGCCAAAGGAGACTCAAATTATTACAAACAAGTTTAAGAAAAACTGAACCAGAACAAAGGCTAAAACAAAAATTTATTCATAACATTTGAAGACAGTTATTTTTATTCATTTCCAATGAGAAGAAAATGGAAGCAAAAGCTAAAAATGAGGCATTCTGTGTTTTTTGTCACCTGTTTCTTCCTACCTGTTCCTGATTTGACGACAGTTTAATCATCGTCAGCTGCAGCAGATCTCTTCAGTCAGCTCTCTGGGTTTATAAGGCTGCCCTGAAGATCAGATCTAAGCATTGCTTACTCTGGAGTTCCACCTCCTGAACCTGCCTGTGGATGATCTTTACATACCTGYGAAAAACTTACCTGAGAGCCACTCACCTGATCCAATCTGTGCTGCTGCCTGTCTGCCTCCATCCAACCCTGGAACATATTCACCTGTCCTGGACCTCACCTGTCCTCACCTGTCATGGACTCCGCCTCCCTTTCACATCCGTATTCCCCACCTGCACCCTGTAAATAAAATCATTTACCTTTTGATCCTGGTCTCTTGTGTCTGTCTGTCGTCGAGCTGCTCGCCTTTGACTATTTTTATAAACCTGATAAAATACCTCATAACATAAATTACTGAAATGCCAAAAGTCTTGAATGTCCTGAAAGATCTGATTGTTTTGACATATAAATAGTTGAAATACCTCAAAAGTTGTTGAACGAAATATGTGCTGAAAAAATGTGCAGAATAAAAATGGAGAGTTTAAATCCAGCCATCCATTTTCTTTACCACTTTCTTCTTTCMAGTTGTGGGGGAGCTGATGCCTCTAGTGGTCATTGTGTGAGAGGTGGTGAACAGGTTGTAAGTCCATCATAGGGCGATGTGGAGACAAATGAATCAGACAATCACTTTTGCTCTCACCCACACCAAGGGGCAATTTTAAAGTTACCAAACAGCCTAACATGCATGTTCTTAGTATCTGAGGAAACTGGAGTACCTGGAGAAGACCTATGACCTTCTTGTTCTGAGGCAATGGCGCAAACTATTCGGTTTATGTAACTACAACTACTTGCAGTGTAACTGCATTCCATTTGTAAAGTGTTAGAAAGTGGAACACAAGAAGCTGAAACCTGCACAAATGATTCAGCGTCCAAGTCTCCCCTGTGTAAGAAGTAATGGTAATGTGTGTCTGAGCTGTCCAGAATAAAAATCTTAACAGCTATTAAGTGTCCACGGGCGCCAGCTTTCAGATATCTAAGTGTGTTTTTGTTACCATGTTCTGTGTCAGAAATGGAAATAAAGACCTAACTGATAGAAAGTGATGTCTGGTTGTCCCTGCTTACTGCAGAGTCTGAGGATGACAGACAGCAATTAGGAAACTTGGCTTCTGAGATTCTTTCAATAATTAATCAGAATTGCTGGAGGCGTTGTTGTTTTTAACCTATGCTGAGCGTGTCACATATGACAGCAACTGGCTCAAAAAGAAACAGCAGCATCAGTTACCACTGGCACTTCTAGTCCTAGATTCACAGGTCATCTTGGCTCACGCCTGCTGGCATTAGCCTTAGTGAAAGTTTTTTTTTTTTTTTTACTTTTTATTTATTTATTTTTAACAGATTGCCAGGATTAAAAATGTTTATCACTAAGTTTCTACTTTAGAAAAAAATGCTCTATAACCTAATTTGTCCTAAGCTATTTGGAGATCTACAAACCTACGTCATTTGTCCCAACAACCAGATCACATGCATATTGCTAAAACGTTTTGAGTAAATTCTCTGTTAAGAAGGAAACATTTGGTACACATTCAGAATACATTTTTTTTATCAGCTGTTCTCTTCAGTAGTTMCCACAACAAATCATCTGCCTCCAAGTCCAGTTTTCCATCTGAACCCAGCACCAAAGGTGGTTGTTAGATTCTGTCACACTACAACGATTAAGACAACTTATGAACAATCTGTCCAAAACTGAAGATATATAAGCTGTAGATAGAATACCTATACATACTGTAATGTTAATTGTTAGATCAATTATATAACCTACAGGAGTAATTCAGTCACTGAAAAGATTCACAAGTCAGCATAAGTAGTCTAAAATATTTTTATGTGACAGGATCTTAACCAAGGCACTAACCAAGTTGTAAGGCTGTCATACAACCCCAAAAGTCAGTTATATAACCATGTGTTTGTTTTGGCACAGGTTTTACCCAGAATGATGTTCCTGACGCAATCCTCATCTTTTATCCACGTTTGGAATCAGCAGCAGAAGTACACAGAAAGCTTACTTCCAATGGCTGGTTTGCACTTTCATTGGTTGACTTAAAAGCATTGAACTAGAACAGTGAGAGAAAAAAAGTCTTATTTTATTGAATTAGCTGCACAGAAAAAAGTGAAAGGATTTTGAAGGATAATGCATGCACAAAAGAGCTGCAGAAAAAAAACGTTTCACAGTAGACATTGTTTTATTATTATAATAAATGCTAAGAGAATTTATATTGCGCATCATAAACAACATGATGTCTAGTGTAACATAGAATATTATAGTATACTTCCGTATCATTTCCAGGTTTAATGAAAAAAAAAGTAATATTTGCTCTACAATCACAGTTAAAGATGGCAGGACTGAAACATAATTCCAGAGGGATGGGTGGATTGTGGCTTCCAATAAGCACTGCCCATTTTGGACAAGCAGATTATGTGGTTTACTGTAAAATATGCATAATGCTTTTTATTCCTTTCTTTAGTTTTTGCATAATCCACTACAATCCCATTTATTTTAAACAGCCTACAAATTATTCCATCCTCAGAAATGTAATTGTCTTGCTCTAATGAGGTGAATGCTTGTCTTCATCAAAATGCGGAAAAAAGTGTTATATTTTAGAAAAAATGAAAAAAGGGAAAGGGAAAATTACACTTATATAGATACGTATTATTGTTGTGTTTGCAGGAATTCTTTAAATGAATGATCAATATATACAGTGTCAATTAAACTATATAAATAAAACAAGTTTGATGCTCAGTCAGATGAGATCATACAACAAACGAAAAAAGTAGTCAAATGTTGGTAGTTGTGGCTTTTACTCTGATGCTTGCCATCAGCAGTGCCTTGATTCACCATTATTGTGTGTATTTAGTCTGCTTTCTGACACTTTTCTGTGGTGTTGGCTTGCCCCAGCAAATAACTGCATCATTTATCATTTAGAAAACTATATTTGACAATCTAATTGTGACAATAGTTAATGATGTTCAAGTTCCTTTTTGACCCCATTTGCACTCTATTAAAAGTCAAGATCATTTATCAGTTTTAAATTATGAGACAACTTGAAAAAAAAAGAAAAAAAGAAATGTCATCAGTTGGGTCTATTCATTTTTCAGGTGTAAAATACAATAACCAAACATGTAAAATGTGTTTATTCCTGTTAGAAATAAATGATCCTGACCTTCATAAAATGATATTTTGAATGCAAATCACTCCAGTGGAGKAGGATAAACCTCATCAATATATTAWGCATGAATGCCAATGACAAATGTTTCTGCCAGGAATCAATACGTCTCTACAGATGGCCCATACCTGCAGCATTTCATACATGACTGCCAATGCTTTTACTGTATGTAATAAAAAGTTTATTGTTTCAATTTCATTAACATAAGGTGAATATAAAATTATTAAACAAAATAAATAAATATTAGTTTCAACAATTA
>NW_013952451.1:1726127-1728133 GCF_001266775.1 Austrofundulus limnaeus | reverse complement strand
TAAAATATATTTTAAAAATTCTGTCAAATTTAAAAGTTTTACGTTATTAAATAAAATTTACGTACATTGTTGCACACATGGACCCCTTGATGGTAAAAAAAAAACCTCACTCACAACCACCCTTTTGAGAAAGTAGAGGCCTACTTGTCTGAAAAAAAAAATGGGAACAGAGGGAGATCGCACCTATCACTCACAGGACGACTGCTGAGTAGTCTTCCACAAACCAATATAAAGCAGAGGAGCTACTTCACCAAATCATTTAGACACGGTGACACAGTGGACAGGAGGACAACTTGACATTGAACACAGTAGTCTCAAATGCTGTTCTTTTCTCCCCCTTATTCAAGTGCTYACAGCATCATCCTTGCTGACAGCTGTATTTGTTATGGAGCTGTCGAGGTATGTGTACACCCCAGYAACAGTGTGTCACTCGGCTGGCTTTTGTTGTGTTGACAGATTAATGATACGGTTCTCCTGATGTGGTTATAATGGCAACGTCTCAGTTAATGCAGTGCTCTGGTAATTCAGCGCCGCTCCATCTCTGCTCACCTTAAACTTGTAATTGAAAAAGTTTTCTCTCTGCTGACAGACACCAACATAACGAAACCCATGCTGTAAAAAAATGCTAACACACATGCATACACACAAAAAGGCTTTTAAATATCTGCTCTCTATAAAAAAACCCAGCTTACTTGACATAACCTGACTTTCTTCATCCAAGCATAGATTTTCGCTTGATTTAGCTAATTTCTTGAAAATCTGCACACATTTATTATCATTTAATTTTGTCTCTAAGCTGACATCACTTTTATTAATGCCTTTAATCTGATGAAATATCAGTTTGAACATCAGGAAGAACAAATTTTTATGTTAATTTTGGTGGTAGAGGGGTTCTGCAGTCATCTAAAATCCATGCAGGTCTTTTTTAAATATGCCATTTTAAAGCTTCTGACTAACTTCAAGCTTCCAAGACTAAGATCAAAACCTAACAGGATTTAAMTGAAGGAGCTTCATGGGGATGGTGCAAGACAGAAGAGAAAGCTCTGCCTCAAAGGCACACTGCTTGTTCCACTTTTTAGACTTATTTGCATATATTTCCTACATTCAGGCGAGCAGCGAATACACTACCATGGGTCATCCTCATGATTATAATCAATCCTGAAGACATTTGTTGCTGGTTGTTTTATTTTTGGCTTGTTTTCACAAAAAAAAAATTCATGCAATGATGATTTTACAAACCTGTTTATTTTTTTTAGACTAAACCATGTTGTTTTGAATTTACTGCGTCTGAAGTACTGGGTTAAACAAACTGAATTTCATTAGGACTGAACGTTTTTATTTTATTTCCTTATTACACAGTTTGAAATGTCTGCTCTGGTTAAAAAGACTGGATATATGAAACTGGTTGATCACACCAGTCACTTGGATGAACTAATTGAATGTGACTGATAACATATAATTAGCAAAGGGTTTTTTTTTCTGCAGAAATTAATCCTCTCTACACATATTCTTTGTTTAGAAATTGACAGGGAGAGTAGAGACGGAATATACTTGAACAAAGACAAGCTTATACATTCATACAACAAAAATTTATTTATCTTTTTTACACAACCCACTATTACATCTTAGTACATTTATAGTCTACCTGAGTTAAATTTAATTTATTGCCAACAATAAACCTAAATGAACTTTGCAGTTAGCTGCAGGTAGCTTTATGTACTGTATCTGTACCCAACAAAAAGAGTGGCTGGTCCAACAGCAGTAAGTGAGGAAGCATTTAAATAAATAAATGCATCTGTGTGTCAGACATGCAGTATCAATTAAAGTGCATCTAGAGAGAAGTGGTTATATAATAAATAATTCCATGAAAAAAACTAATTTCAAATTTGGACATTAAAGTAAAAAACTTAGATACCGCGTGGCGGTAACATAATGACCCCCCGCACACACAAATGCACCAGAACTCAGAGGCCTTTATTCCTAACAAATGTCAGTGTACTAGATGC
>NW_013952451.1:1718248-1722410 GCF_001266775.1 Austrofundulus limnaeus | reverse complement strand
GCCTCATACTAACCAGCTGACAATCGGTAGCCATTCTATGAGACAGGGAACCTACTAACCGGCACAGGCGGGAAATTCTGAAGCCATTCTAGGGGACTGATAATGCCTAATAACGTCCATGTCATGGATGATAACATCCGAAGCGGGTGGTTGGTTGACCTGATGGATAGCCCATCATCAGAGTTGAACAATCTGAAGCTCCTGTATTTAATAGATTTTGAGCAACAACCATTTTTGTATGTCCAGATGCCCCTTTTTCAGATAAATTTGGGGTCTGGCGGGGGGTGGGGGGCACTGATTGGTGGGCCTGATGGATAGAGCTCAATCAGAGCTAAACAAGAAAAGAAATCTGAAGTTTCTATGTTGAACAGTTTCTGAGTTATAAGCATTTTCGCATGTCCAGACACCCACTCTTTGAAAGGAGCCCCCTCCTCAAATATGGGGTCTATCGTAAAACCGTTGGCTGGTGCAGTGTAGGTCAGACTCATCTCTACAGTCCTGCCAAATTTCATGCTGATTGGTGCAGCCGTTTTTGTGCTACGGTTGACCAAAAATCTCCGGAGGGAAAAAAAAACAATACGAAAACAAAATGACTCCCGCTTGCGCTTCGCGTGCGGGGGTCATAATAAATCTTTGAGACTAAAATTTGAATTTTTCTCCTGTTTGTGTTTTGGATGCAACGTAACAACACATTTCCTTGCAAAAATTCAGTAAAATGTGCTTGCCATTGTTACTGTTTGGATCAGTTTATTATGACCCTCGCACGCAAGGCGTAAGCCAAATTTACCACCAAAATTCAGTCATATTGTATTGACCTTAGATGAGTCTGACCTACACTGCACCAGCCAACGGTTTTACGAAAGACCCCCTATTTTAGGCGGGGGCTCCTTTCAAAGAGGGGGGTGTCTGGGCATGCAAAAATGCTTATAACTCAGAAACTGTTCAACATAGGAGCTTCAGATTATATCGGTTGTTTAGCTCTGATGAAGCTCTATCCATCGGGCCCACCAGTCAGTGTTATGTTACCACTATCTAGTTTCAGACTGTTTTATTTAATCAGGACTGTGGGGATGACAAAATCTTTAGTTTAGTACGGTTTTCTCACAACCCGTTTTTTAAAATTTACTGTTTATTTTTGTTTGTTTGTTTGTTTGTTTTGTTATTTTTACAGTCATGCATGTCAGTTGGTTAAACCAATGGATGTAGCGAGTTTTTGAACTTAGGAAAGCACCACTAACACAATGATGTATAAAAGCTTTAAAGTACAACGTGCCGCTTTCCATGCCTTGAATGTATCTTCCAGAGGAGGCCTTGGTCATTTTAAGAAGTCAATGCTGAACCACATATAGCTTGCATTTCAACACTGRCACCACAGTACAAGATTCAGGAAGCTAAACACGTTTGGTTAATCTAGACATTTTGTATTAAAACAGCTGGTGTTTGATCTTAAAACAGACAATACTAAAGATGAGACCCTAATCTGTAAAGCACTTAAAATTCCACATCCATTACACTGGTGTTTCATCCAGGACTCTGAGCTGAGTGAGATTTCTCACAGAGCACCCAAATTTCTTTGGAAAACAGAATATATGTTTACCAGAGGACCTGTAACCTTGGTAGAACAGAGGATACTTCATCCTCTTMTCACGCTTGTCTAATGCTCTTGTCTATGTCTTCACCCTCAGTTCAGATTATTGATTAATTATTCATAAATTGTGCATAATTTATTATGCACTTGGTTGTGCTTGACTTGTTGCCTGAGGRTGTACCGGTAGTTGTTTTTTGTATTTTTTTTCTTCTTTTTTTATCCCTTAGTGAAAGTTTGAGCCATACATTAAAGCCATTTGGAGGCTTTGGTTGAAAAATGCTCAGTTCAGATGATGGAAGACTTAAATGTGTCCTTGTTATCTAGAGGAGAAATGATCCCACTTTTAAATGCTCCCTGCTTTTGGTTTGCTCTGAATGCTAACAACAGAAAAAAAATGTACGATTAATGTCTGTATTCTAATCATTAAATTGTTTTCATTGCACTGCTGAAGCATTGGTCATACGATCTGTATCAGCTGTTTTTAGTTCAAAAGTTTTAATTTAAATCTGAAACAGAGAAACCTCTCAGGGTCATTACTCCTGACACAATGGGCCGGATAAATTAATTGTGAAAGGATGAGTTCATTGCCTTTTGGGAAATCAGATTTTGAYGTGACAGGAGGAAACTTTTCTGACTTTTGACCTCAAACGGTGCATGTGTGGAATACTTTGCAGTGAAGACTGTGAGCTAACTTACAATTTAACCTGAGTTCACTGATAAATCAAGAGCTGAATGATTTTAACAGTTGAGCTGCCCTCTGCTGTGAAAACTTGCACAGAAGGTTTATTACAGCACTAATCATGTTGAAAACAATAACTTGTTTTGATAGTTGAACAAAAGCAGCCTTGGAAATTGCTGTTTTATATTGTTGCCTTTATTTTACAAGTGTGATGACAACCTCTACATGGTTCCTTTCAAACATGTTTCTATTACATTAAATTTTATCAGCAAGTGTATTCTCATGAATAACTACATATTAGTTTGTCTTTTAACTATTTTTTTCTAAATTTTATGTACCCACTTTACACCAGATTGGCTGTGGTAGTCAGGCAAACATAATGCTTTTTAGTTGAATGAATTAAGTTGGTTTTCCACCTGGGAAAAAATAAATGGATTCATCAGCACATCCAATCTGTTACAAAAATCACCAATTTTTTTTCTCCATTAAGTAAACTGACTGAAAAAAGTGTATTGTTTTAGCACTGAATAAATGAACTCTCATCTTTGCCACCTTGTTAATATTAGTAAACATGAAAATAAAATCTGCACAAGTTTGTGGATGGAAATTCAAGCAAAAAGCAAGAATTAATGAAAGCACTACTTGAAAGCAAAACAAAAACAAATTGTAAACTACACACCATTTATTTTACTTAGAAGAAAATTGGAAAATATTTTTCCGTTGATCAATATTTGAGGCAATTTATTTCATCCCTGATCAGTCAAGGACACACACAGACTTTACTGAGTTGAATACAGTGGAAAAAAAAAAAAACATGTTTGGCAACCAGACACAGAATATGATCAAATCTAGCTGCCAGTTTTACTTCCCTGAGCTTTATGTTTGTACTGTTGGACCCAGTTTGGAAATTATGTTTCTGGTGTTGAAGCATCAGTGGAACATTTCATGGCTCATTCTACTGAGCACTCCAATGCCTAAAATTTCTTTTATAAAAGTATAAATTTACTGAAAAAAAAATCAAAAACTCCCTGCAACATTGCACATATATTTGCTTATTCAGTTTATCCTCTGATCTGACCTTGTTCATAACTTTACCCACTCTCCAAATGGAAAATTTCAGTTGATTGTGCCTGCATGCCTGGTTCAGCATGCACCCATGCTGCACTTAGAGTTCAGCACAAAGAATGGGCGAGAAGCCTTCAGCATATTTCCTGGCAGACACAGGACTGGGAAAGCTGTGCAATGATGCAAAAAAAGATCAGCTTTGAAATTGTGAATTTAGCTCAGATTTTTTGAAATGGGGAGCTTTGATCAAGGCTTACTTCAACTTTAATTTGTGAAAACTAAACTTTAAACCAAATACTGGTCACATCCTGTTTCACAAGTAAAGTTTTAAGTTTATACAAGTTGCTTGAGTTTCACTTTCTGAGTGCATAGCAGTTTCAAAGCAGAGTGGTGAACGCTGATTTGGGTGACAACTTCCTTTGTAATAAAATCATAATATGAAAAAGCTAGCAAACATATTAAAAAATATTATCTTTAGCAAAGGTTGACTTTTAGGTTTCAGGATAATGCACAGATTATGCTGCAGCTATTTTTATTTTTTATACTTTTTTGTCTTTTACCTGCATCCACTGCAATAAATATTGATGGGATGTTCCAAGAAAAAATAAATAAAGAAAGAAAGAAAAAAACTGTAAGTAAGCATGCTGCTGGGATATAATTTGTCATGGAAATAGTGAGCATACAGGAACTATACTGTATATGTTTCTCTCCATACAGCGGGTAAAATAAGTATTGAACACKTCACCATTTTTCTCAGTAAATATACAGTGGTTTGCAAAAGTATACATACACCTTGAACTTTTCCATATTTTGTCACATTACAACCACAA
>NW_013952451.1:1715983-1717635 GCF_001266775.1 Austrofundulus limnaeus | reverse complement strand
ACATCTGGTGAAAATTTCATGTCATTAGCACCTCTAGTAATATATTTACTGAGAAAAATGGTGACGTGTTCAATACTTATTTTACCCACTGTATGCATGTGTTAAGGCTTGTGGCAGCACTGTGCGTATAGTCATGATCGACCTGCTTGAGGCTTCTTGGCGATGTTGCAGTGGGCGGCTCTGAAATGTCTGTTATTGCTCCAGTCTGAGCTCAGGGTCTTGCACTCTGCTGGCACAACAACTGTCAGACCAGTGTAGGTTGCAGCATTTAAAATATTAACTACAACGCTAAAGTTTCACCTGTATTAATCTCAAAGACACTAGACATAATGGATGAGTGCACTATTTCTAATGTCCAGTGTTCAGCTGAGTGTACCCTTTGCACATCAAAAGCGAAGTTTGGCAAAGACTTTGAAGGCAAACACTGAGAGCAACGAAAAAAGAAAAGGGTCAACGAGTGCTCTATTTGATACAAGTAGTCCAACAAAATCAAGATCATGAACAAGCATTTATGTCAGAATGGCAGGAAGGTTGCAGGACTACCTCCTGGGTTAGGGTCTTTCTGGATAGAGTTTGTATGTTCTCCCCATGCATGTGTGGGTTTTCTCTGGGAAATCAAATTTTTTTTCCCACTGCAAAAACATGTATGTTAGGTTCCCTGGTAACTCTAAGTGGTCTCTTTGTGTGAATGAAGGGCCTAACATACTCATTCTGAAACAGAACGGTCGACACCTGGTTTGTTTTCCCTCACAGCTTTCATAGTCTATGAGACACATGGTGCAACCCCTTCCGCTGCTGTACACGTTACAGCATGAGTTTCTTCCCACTTGGAGTCTCCACTCCAATATCTGCTGTTTGACAGCAATTTTTTTCAGCAGATGGATTCCTCTGTGCACAATATATGCACTCTATCCACCCATAAGTTTATCTTTATAGGCGTCTGAAAGAGTCATTTTGATGGACATCCTTTTTGACTGCCTCAAGCAACTGCTCCTCAAAACTATCCATGTTGTTTGGCGCTCACTACAGCAACTTCCTAAAACAGAATAGTGGAAACAAAATGACGCCATTGTTGTCTGAAACTCTGCATGAACAAACAAGCCCACAAACTTCTGATCAGTACAATACTTATTTGCCTGTGAGAAAAAAAGTTTGACCCAGGCCTTGTGTATAGAAGGGACAGGCGACGCTTCTCTGTGAACAAAATTATGCAATTTTTTTATGGATGGATGGATGGATGGATGGATGGATGGATGGATGGATGGATGGATGGAGTAAGAGAAAATTAAAGTTCTGGCCAATTCCCATTATCCCTGTTCAAGACTGCATGATAGCAGAAATAAAATAAAAGACTGAATGGCTTACCGAAAAGTGATTAGTACGTATCAAATTGATCATTCAGAAACAAACAAATAAAAAATAAAGAAACAAGACAGATATAGTCCATGAGCCTTTAGTTCATGCTCTTAGGCTCATTCATTCACACACTTGTTTTCCATACCCACCCTATTCTGTTCAGGGTCACAAAGAGTTCAAGCCTATTTCAGCTTTTCAAAGCCAGAGGCGTGTTACATCCTGGACAGGTCCTCAGTCCATCAGAGGGTCAACACTGACACACACACACACACACACACACACACACACACACACAC
>NW_013952451.1:1711434-1712978 GCF_001266775.1 Austrofundulus limnaeus | reverse complement strand
CACACACACACACACACACACACACACACACACACACACACACACACAATGCAAACAACCACACAGACAAAGTCAATGGTAAGGAAAATTAAGAATCGACAAACAACATGTTTATATTTAGTCAATGATAGGAATTATTCTAAAAAAAGAAAAACAAAGCAACCTCTACACTTCTAACCATTGTCAGCTGAATGAAGGGTCTGATGTGACACAGCCACCCTGACAGGATGATCGGCCCCACTTTAAAAAGCAGGAAAAGAAATCACCCCTGGCACTTGACTGATGAGATGGACTGGGACAAGTCCAGCCAGACATGATAGCAGATGGGACAGAGGAGGAGCAATAGAGGTGGGATGCTGGACTCAGTCTTTGGAAAGAGTTTGCAAAAAAACAGTTTACAAACAGGAAAACACTCTTCTTCATTTTAAGTCAGGCAGAAAACAGAAAACTTGTGAGCATTTGCAGTTCTGTGGTTTGCACACTAATCACTCAGCTCACTTCTCCGCTGTATTTAATTCTGATGCTCCAGGTGCTCCGGTCTACTGATAAGGCAAAGCTCATAATCTATAAAAGGTGTGTAGAGGGAAAATAGTCCTGTTTACCATTCAGGGATCAGCCTTTGGCAAATTAGACTGCACACTTTCATTTCATATTGATCATTCCCATGCAATCAGAAATGGATATTAACAGAGTGGAAACTGATACATGCTTAGCATCTATCTTTTTAATTCCTTCATTCTTTAATTCAGCCATTTGAATCCACATRTCACAAAAGCCACCGTGAAACAGTTTTTTCTTTCAATGAGAAGTAAAAAAAGATATTTACAGTAAATGTCAGAATTTTTGAGATAGTCACACAAGCGAGTCTTAATTATAAAGAACAGAAAAAGTGCAAATTTATTGTGCTGAAGTAGTTGTTTTGGAAGCACAATTCTGCATTACAGAAACACTTCAGGGGACTACARCTTTGACAACAATTCAAAGCTTTTTTTTTGTTTAGTGCCAAATATACAAAGCAGAGAAAAAAACTATAGTATTGTAATCTGTGAAGACACTCACTTTATTYTGACATAAACAAGCCTTTTGTGTATTGCTTCTAAGAAATCTCAATCTTTATTTTTAATTTAAGTCCAGTTTGTACAATCTTTTCTCATTCATGTTGCAAAATTATCACATTTGCATGGAGTTAAATGTTTAACCACTTGCCTATAAACATATTTATCCACACTTTTTATCCAGAATTCCTCCTATTTTTTTCAGAAAGTCACTTTTCTAACAGAATCAACCTTAACCAGTGGACCAAGGTCTAAAGAGAAAAATAATAACAAAAAATAAAAACTGACACGAATAAGGGCTGTTTTTTTCCTGTCCAGTTGACTCGCCGTGGCCTGATTTAGTCCCAGGAATGTGGAATTAAATTCTGCCACTGCCYGAAGAAATATTGTGCAGTCTGCTGGGACCACTGCTGTCCAGAAGGAGTAGAGAGACCCAAACACAAGGGAAGGAGATAAGAGACAGGCGGGTGGGGAAATGTGATGTCATTC
>NW_013952451.1:1707725-1711379 GCF_001266775.1 Austrofundulus limnaeus | reverse complement strand
ACATCATAGGCAATGGCACTAAGAAGGTATTTGAAAAAAATCTGTTATTCACACAGATGCAATCCATGCAAAATGTTTAAATAATATGCTATACTTATTTATTTATTTTTACAAATGAAGGGTGAAGCATAAATTAAAAAAAATAATGCTTCCTGAAGATTATAAAATATGCAAATTGGTGTAAAATTAAAACCAGCAAACAAAGGATAAAATGAAAGAAGGCACAAAAGACTTGCTTCTTGAGCACATCAGCTGTCAGCTGGTCTCACAGGTGGTCTTACACTGAATGAGCCCCCCTGGTCTGTTTCTGGCGCTCTGATTGGAATTTACAAGACTATTTCTTCAGGTCCAATACCCATTGAATAGCATGAACAAGCATTTCAGCTCTGACCTGGCCCAACAGCAAGTCTCAACACGTGGACATGCTAGACCATCACCTCTGTCAAGGCAAATTATAGCTCTTGCAGACTATGACATGGAAAAATGGCTTGAAAAATCGTTCCAGGGTCATTCCAAAGGAGGGAGAGAGAGATGAGACCCTGAGTAGATCTCGGGTAAAATTGAAGCAGAGGCACATGATTCTATTTTTGGCCCTCTTTTGTCTTTTTTTGTTTCAGTGCTTGACAATAATTTTCACCATTTTTTTGTTACTTCCTGTGAATTTTTCATGTGAAAGAACAGAGGAGGCGCAGTAAATTAGCTGTTAGGGAAATTCGCCCTGGGAATAATAGGGCCTAACGACAGAATAAAAGCTAAAAATACATCTCCTGCAGGGTGATTTCATTTTGCACTAAGGCATTACCAAAACATTCAATGAATTCTTGCTCAGATTAATAGATGTGAATAAAACTGTGTTTGATACTGTGACAATGTACAAAATAATGACTATGAATCATGCAAGGGAATGTAAAATCTTTAAATCTCTGCCTTGTGTTCATTCTTTATTCGGCTCCCCTGCGGGCACTTGTGTACAATTTGTTCTCTAAAAGCATAACCTTTGAAAAAATAATAGATTAGTAAAGCATGGGAATTAGTCAGGCTTGTCCATGAAAAAAAAGAAAAAGTAAAAAAAGAAAAGAAACAGCAGCAGACAATTGTGTGACTGAGGTTTTTGCGCTTTGAAGGTACAAATTACTGTGCATTTAAATTGACAATAATAGCGTAATATTTATGTAAGTTAGCCAACATAAACATATAATACAAATATTTCCCAGGGTAAAAAGGAATAAATAGAGTAATGCACACAATATAAATAAACCTATCATTTTAAAACATCAAACTGAGGCTGCTTACAATATAATTGCACTTGCTATATAATATTCTGTAAGTGTGTATAATTTAGTGCTCTGGTTAAGTTTTTGGTGTTTAACGTTTCCTTTATTGCAGCTTTGCAAAATGTCATGAAACAATTGCAAATATATGAATAAAGGATGTAGATAATAAGACATAAAAACACATTTTTAAGTAACTTCCATATCCCACACAACCTTTACTGTTTATTTTATTACCATGCAGCTCATATTTTATACAAATGAAGAAAAAAAAACTCAGATGACAGATTCATTTTTTTTTACTTTATGTCACTAAATATTCTTGTAGAACATGCATGCTATATTTTGTAATTATTTACAACCAGAGCTATAAATTATTAACCTCAGCTTTCTCTGCTTTTACACCTAATTTGTGTTAGGTGATTTGGTGATATTGATTTGGCTTAGTGTGAAAATGACATTCAAATTTTGAGAGGAAACATATTTTTGGTTATTACAAACTTACTAAAAAATACAGTATATAGTGTATATTTATAGCGCAACATGTTTGTTATCCAGCACCAACCAACCCTTTAATGGTATATAAACAGCAACATGAGTTTACAGCATTTGGTTGTGTTTTGCTTGAATGTTTTTTACAGGCCAGTAAGAGTCATTTAAACAAAATGCATTGTAATAAATACAATATATCATTTTTAACCATGGTTGTATGTTGTGTAGAATTACATGAAAATAATGGTTGCTTTTTAGCTTTGTTGTCAAAATAAAACCCTTAAATGTGGACATTATTTTGTGCTGGAACGTTTATAATGCAAGCAACAAAACACAGGCTCTATAAAATGCCTTTCCTATTATTCCCTTTTTTATTTTTTTGTTTTGCTTAGAATGGGCAAGTGAGAGTAAATTTAATTTTGTGACTCGCAGCAAGACGTGCTTAATCCTACACTCTACTCTTTTGAGCTCATTAAAAGTCAAGTGACTCACAAAACAAGATATTTTCAAAGAAGTAGCTTGCAAACAAATGAAAGGCAGTCATAATGAGCTAATTTAAACATGCACAATGCTCTGTTGCTGCTCATTTGTTAAGTAAACTCTACAGGTGCCAAAAATAATAAATAAATGTAAAATCATCTGCTTGGATTTAAGAACACAGTTTGGTTGTACAACTACTGTATATGCTGAATAACAGTTGTAATTTAAAACTAAATCAATTTTAAGTTTTACTGCCTTTTTGGTCAGGTTTTGTAAAAAAAACAAAACCTTTTTTAAATCTAATCTATAATCTATGAAGTGAACAGTTGCAGCAGCTGACATTAGACTAAGACCCATCACTTATTTTTAATCCATCAAAACCTGACAAGTTGTTTATTCTCATATTTAAACACAATTAATAAGAGCATCTTCTAAAAGTAGGGTCAGAAAAGGTAATAAGTATGGACAATTAAATGAAAATGTTGGATACTGACTAATCTCTCAATTACAGCTTGTAAGACTGTTTCCACAGTAGTAGTAATGGAAACATCTCAGTTGAGGTCCAGTCAAGTTTAGTCARCATGGGGTTATAGAACACTCATAGTTTACAGCAACAACCATTAACAAATATCTTGGTTTGTAAAGAACGTGTTGTGAAAATTACTTTTGCTGTTACTCTGCCTTGTGGTTTATTACATGAAGATCTGTGTATTTATTATATGTTCATTCATAAAGCATTTAAATTCTGCTAAAGACCTTGGGTCAAAAAGTGGAGCACACTTCTTGCAGAATACCAGCAGTCATGACTACAACTCCTTCTGCCCTGTGGTAAATAAACAAGAATTTKAACTTTTGGTTCATGTGTTGCTAAGTTTTAAGAAAGGTTCTGCATGTTAAACCCTTTTCTCTGAACAAGATGACTTTGTCTCTTTGTACATTCTGCTACTTCAAATAAAGCTTGTTAAAAAATTGACTTCTCTGCTGGAAATTTTTAATGAAAGGCATGTTTGCCTCAAAAGTCCAGTTGTTAATGATACTTAACTTCTACCTTCACCCATGCTGGAAAAAAACAACAACCTTTGTTCTTGGATGCCCACACCAGATGAAGTTTTATGTAGCCAGCAGGGAAGCTGTGATCTATTTGTAGGTGAAGTAGTTGGCTGGCTTTTCTCCCCAGAGGTGTTGCCTCTATGTTACCTAAAGCTGCAGTAGACAGCATGCTGTGAGGGAAATGAAGACAGTCTGACCTCAAGCCAGMACAAATTAAAGTCTTTAAGGACTAAATATTATGTTTTTGATTCCTGTAAATTGACACTTAGGTGACCTTACAACATATTTTTGAAGAAACTTGCAGAACTCACACACACACACACACACACACACACACACACACACACACACACACACACAC
>NW_013952451.1:1705770-1707715 GCF_001266775.1 Austrofundulus limnaeus | reverse complement strand
CTATCACACACTCAGTCACTAAAACACTATTATTATTTTATAATTAGTAGCAATTTATCATCATCAGCATCATTCTATAATTAAAACTTGTAAAAATGTAAACAATTTAGTATAATTGTCATCAATAATATTGCATAAATGTGAGCCGTAATAGTATTTTCACCATTCGTGTATCTTGAAACTAGTCATAAACATTTTTTTAATAGAGCATCACTCAGACTTTAGCATATTTGTTTCTAGATTTGCACATCTTTGGTAAATTAACTTATATTGGACAGTTTAGATTAAATTAGTCTTTGAACATAATTTGGCACCGAGTCTCACAATTCTAATTTGCAAATATATGCATTGTATACTTATTTATGTAAATCTGCAGATGTTCCTCTGTGAGTGGGGTTTTCAGTGGGATGTGCGCAGTAAAGCCTTGAAAAGCCTCACACACTCTCCCTCTCCCTGTGCGTCTCGTAGGAAATTGGCAGCGACAGGAATGAGTGAGAGAATGAGCTGACAGCGTGCAGGCGACAGAAGCTTAAGCCTCGATAACATCTTAATGGCATTGTGCTGCAGAGATACTTTGTCTCCTATGACCCAAGTATACACAAGTGCTAATTATGCAGCTAATGGTCTTTGTTGTGCAGGAATGGCATCCTTCGTCTTTTATTGTTTCCTGCGAATAAATAAAAAYCGGCGTGATTAAATGCGGTGCCATATGTGTTGTTTTGCTGTTTCCTCAGCCCCTGTTGTGATGATGGATTTGAATAGAGGCCAATTTATAGTGGCCATCATAATTCCAAGGAGAGCCTAAGCGCACATGTAGAGAATATTCATGGATTTCTCCACGGCATGCATCCACCTGATATGGAAATAGCTTATATGCTCTGAATTCATTCTCTTGAATCAAAGAAGCATTTCATGCTGAGAATAAAAACCATCAACACTAGCTGGTTATTACTGTGAACTAAAACAAATTTATTTATTAAGAAACAAATCCCTAAATCACTTCTTTTCAGCAAAAATTAAAACAGACTTTCTGAACAGCAGGGAAAAGTGTGGAAATAAGATTTGGAATATTATGAATATTTGTTCATTCACTCATTTGTGTATAAACAGTATATATTTTCATTCTTTCTCATAAAATACTCAAACAAAGGCAAAAAGACTACCTAATAATGCTACCTATCAAGACCTTAATAACACCATTGAATCCTCACAATCCCCTTGACTCCTGAATTTTGAATCAGTTTCTGCTGGGGCAGCATCAACAACTCGACAGTGGCTCTGTTTTAAAGACCAACTGGGAATTCATTATACACCAAATCAGAACAATTCTATGCAGGGGATGTTGTTTCAGTGCAAAAGAAGGCTTATTTTCAAGAGCTAATCATGTCTGATTGCTCTCAAACACACTGAGAAGTGAAGAAGTGGTAAAGCTGAGGGTGGGTGATGGAGTAGGACCCAGAGGTAGGTGAAGCTAGAGACACGTTTTTTTTTTCCTCAGCTCATTTGAAGATGTTGCAAACTAAGTAATCACATGGTCTTACACCTTTTGCAAGACTAAATAATTAGAACATCTGTTGCCGTGTTTTACAATTTCTGCAAAAAATACTTCTGAATTAGACAAATAAAGAAATGAAGAGCCTAAAGTAGAGCAGTGGCTTCTTCGCATCAGAAGGAGTCAGTTGAGGTGGTTCAGGCAACTGATTAGAAGTCCATCTGAACACCTTTGTTGGAGGTTTTCCGGGCATGTCCCTGGGGCAGATCCACAACTTGCTGAAGGGATTAAATATCCTCTATGGTCTGGAAACTCCTTAAAGTCCTACAGGAGGAACTGAAGAATATGCAGGGAGGAAAGTGGAACCAACCATGGATAAGTGGTAGAAGATGAAAATAGATAAGATTGAAATGCCTTATTATGAAGCTTGTTAATCCAATATATATATATATA
>NW_013952451.1:1697214-1704306 GCF_001266775.1 Austrofundulus limnaeus | reverse complement strand
ATATACATATATACATACATACACTTTAGTTGCATTTGCTCAGTTCATTGCCTATTGTTCTGTACATTTTTTTCTTTGTGCGTCACAGAAAATGATGAATCATCCATGCACAGCTTCCCTTTAGCAGGTGTAAACTCTGCTATCTTATCAGCTATAAGCTATTTTAAACTTGTGGCTTAAGTATGCGTCCAAATAAATCATTTCTTATCATCATGAGTTGTACAATGAGCCCTCATTCACTTCTTTTTTCAGCAATTTAACCACCTTGCTTAAACCAAAATACAAGAAGCAGGTCAGGAAAACAGACTCCAAAGACTTACTGTACAGACTGTGGTATTGAAGCAGCACAGTTCAGTAAAAATTCCCTTTCCTGTTTTTACAAGAACAGGCAGCACAAGTTATATATTAATATTATTTGCTGGCTAACACATTAGGTTACTTTTAATGACTTTAGTTGTACTACCTCTGCCAGCAAACTCCCATTAAAATATGCCTCTGTGTTAGTCCTTTTCTTTTTCTAACAAGCAATTTCAGTTAATTGAACTTTGGACTTGCCAGAGTTGCCACCTTAGCAGCACAAAACATTGTCAGACCAGTAAAGAAGTGAGAAATTGCTTGAGTTGTTCCATGAATGTTAACTATATCCAAACATTTCCAGATGACATGTTGCTTCTTTCTGTTTAGTGGTAGTGTTTAGTCTGTAATTATGCAAACATGTTTACATTCAACTACGTGTGATACAGTATTAAAGAAATTTACAGTAAATGGAGCTTAAATCTGCAAAGGTTTTTTGCACATTTTCATCTTGCTGAATGTTCTGATTTATTGCACAGAAACATTTTTTTCAGGCCARTCACTGTCTGTTAGTAATAAACTGCAAAAGAGTGTGATATATTACCCTTAAACACAAAGTTCAAAGTGGATTCCTGTATGCATGTGCCTCATTAGGTGACGTATTCATATTTATGTGTTTTTTTTAAGGCCAACCTCTCTATCCCTACAGTATTGCAGAACTACTGCACGCTCATGGAGTGTTACATGTAACTCCCTTGCCCTTGTGCTCCCGTTCTCAGTGGACTCCCTTTGCACTGACCTTCCTCCTGGCATTATGGGTAAAATGCTGTTAGAGCTTAAATCAAGCTCATCCTGAGCAGACACTCCGCTACCCCCTGAGGGCAGAGCCAGTTAAAGAAGTAATTAATCAACCTGCACATCTTCCAAGAGGGTCTTCCACATCAGAGTAAAAGGATGATCTAAACAGCTTTAAGATACTGAAAGATAAAGATTAAAATCAAACTGTGAGTGAAAAAATAGCAGATGAGGTGCCTTTGTTTTATTCAAAAAGTACTTTTAGCCAGTGCCTATTAATAAGAAAGTGGTCAGCAATTTGTGAGAAGGTGTATGTGAGATATATGCAGTGAGAGAGGTTAATTCAAGCAATGAACAATATTAAAAATACTCCAAGATCACAATCAGCTGCCTTTCTTTCACTGTTCCAGGGTGATTTAGGATTGAATTAACAAGGGAAAAAATAGAGAAAGGACAGTGGGCGTATATAACAGTCCAACAAAGCTTTGCRGAAAAAGAAACTGCTGAGACTAAAATGGAGAACTTTCTATAAGACATCTGATTTTAATACTTCTGATATTACAGCACTAACAGAATCAGCGAGTGCCTCACCTGCTTTCACTTTGTCAAGTCACAGTAATTTAATTCCTCCACAGTCTCCAAAGACCCAGGGACATTTTAACTTTCTTTCATATGACAGATGTCCAATAATTTCACGTTTAATCTCTGCCCTGAGGGTGCAAAGTATGCGAGGCGGCAAATTGATGCTACTGTAGTCAGGGAGATGGTTGATTTCAAGTAATTCTGAAATTGGATACTTACTCATCCAAATTCAGTGCCCTCATTTGATTGTCAGACTAAAGTTGGAGTGCGATCCTGCTTTATATTTAATCACATCTTTTTCTGGAAGTTAAAAAGGACACAACACTTCGCTCCAAGTAAGAAGAAATTTAAACAAGGATAGATTTTGCAATGTCATCATAAACATAGGTCACTGAGTCATTTGTTCTGCAGTTTTGAGTGGCTTAAGTTTCCATTATCCTAATTATGGTAAAAATCAKTCTTTAAATCAAAACTGGAGTTCTCAATAAATCTGCAACAAAAAGTTAAACACATTAGTTTATTAAAGAGAGGGTGGAGCATTATGTATTTTCAAGGCACATAGTTCCATTCCATACCACAACTAAGTACCTGTTACCTTCAGTTGTTGTGAAAATGCTGTATATAAATAAGTTTGACTTTGCATCATTGCCTATCTAAATGCCTTAAAATTGGTCTCTGTCTCTTTGAGAACATTCTACCATTTCAGATACTCCCACTTCAGCATACCATTACAACAAAATTTCGGGGGGTGGGGGATATGTGGGGCAAGAGCTCGACATCAGGTTGAGTTTCAGGGAGAAGCTCTTTTGGGGACTGAGCTCCAGGGAGGAGCTTTGGGTAAATAAAATGGGCTTTGTACCACCAGTTTAGGCAGATTCAAATGGCTACCAACGGAGATCCAAGAATTTCTTAAACATGCATTAATAAGTAAAAAAATAAAAAAAATAAAACACATGGGGTATGTTTTTTTTTTTTTTGACGAAGGAATGACTTCTTACAACTTTTTACAAAGTAAGTCATTTACAGAAATGTTGGATTCTTTTTTGTTTTGTTAGGAAACTGCCTCAGATTTTGATAAAAAAAAGTTAGTTTTGATTGATCCATGAATAGGAATGATCACAGCTATAAGGCAAAGGCAGCAGCTGGCTGTAGCATTTTGAACGCAGGAATAATGCAACATTTATAACAAAATAACCACACTAACTGAAACTGAATTATAAAGATTTATAAACTTTTACATTTTTACACTCCTGTCAGGGCTCTGAGGTCTTGTGATGAAGACATGCTGATTGTTCCTTGGACAAAATAAAAGACTAAAGGTGACAGAGCTTTATCGTCTGTGGCTCCAAGGCTTTGGAACTCTCTTCCTCTGAATTTAAGATCAGCTGACTCTGTGGACTCTTTTAAAGCTCAGTTAAAAACTTACCTTTTTAAATCTGCATTTGTTTCAACTGGCTCTGTTTCTTTTTACTTTATTTTATTTTTGTTTGTGTTTGTGTTTGTTGAAGCACTTTCTGATCTCTAAACGTGCTATATAAATAAAGTTTTACTTACTTACTAAATTATCACTCGTGCAAAACACCTTGACATTTCTGAGACTGACAATGAAAAAAATTAACAACAGGTAAGATATTCCTTGTTTATGTTTTGTGTTTTCTTTTCACTAAAGTTCTAAAAACTGAAATATTCCTTTAGCAAATGGTAAAATGTAACATTACTCAACATGTTCTAATCTCCCATCATAATGCATTAGGTGGAGGGGCAAATTAAATTCCTGCAGCTGTGTTTGCTGATATCTTGAAGTGACTCAAATTCGATCACTGGTTCGTTCAGGTAGAAGTTGTTTTTATTATCTCTTTTACAAACAAAAGTGCATGAACAGCCCATTTTTAGCACACATCCATTACAAAGACAGAAAGAACAAAGTGAGGAGAGCTGCAGGAGAACAGTTTTACCTTTCCCCCTACTTTTCCAGGTAACTGCTGACTCATACATCTTTAATGATAGCTGCCTTTATGTCCTTAGAAATCACTGAATGAAGGGGAAGCAATGAAAGCCCAATTTCTAAAAACAGAACAAAAGAAGAGAAAATAACTGTATTTCAGTGATACATGTACATCTTTGTAATCATTCAGAGCTACTTTCTTTTTTATCCAACGTTTTGAAATTTGAACCTTGGTTTGATTGCTTTTAATTGCTTTTCAATTTCAAAACACTTGTATTAGCCAGAAGATTTGATATTTTTTGCTCTTTTTTACTGAAACACTATTCAACTGAATTTTTCTGTATTTTATTTTATTTATTTATTTTTTCTATGTGAGTTTGAAGTTGTGGGTCAACTTGACACTTGGTTCAAAATGCTGGAACACAAAAAACAAAAGATTTTAAAAAGCTTGTTAACAATAAAGTTTGCGTCTTCAATACAATATGGTGCACTACAAATGGGAGTACAGTCAGCAGACACACATGGCAGAGGCCTGATTTATAAGGTACAAGTAGAATGCACAGCCAACTGATGGAGAGGAATGTTTTTAATGGGTTATCTGTAGTAAAAAAAAAACTGGGAGCATTCCTGTTCATTCTACTGAACAGATTGTRGACAAATAATATGTGTCAGGTGAGCTGTCAGGACTCTAACAAGCTCAGTGGTTCTCAGCACTGTATTTGGATCTCCTGCTGTATTTTTATATGGTTGTAACCTTTTAGGCAAAAAGAATGAAAGAGTACTATTTTATATTTGATTTATTTTTCTCCAAACTGTCTACCTGATCACATATCATTTGCATAGTCACCTGTTGATTGTTTTCTCCTTTATCTTCATTTGACTAAATCAAGAGGGCAGGACTGACTGACAGAATAACAAATCTTTGTTGTTGTTTTCACAAAACATATTTGTTTGTGATCAATACAATTCTGACAAATATTTTTAAGTGTATTCCCTCTCATTTTCTGAGATGTTGTTTATTTGATAGACAGTTGAAGAGAAAAATCCACATTTGTATATTACAGTTGTTATTTTTTAAACCTTGGGCTAAAAGAGATTAACAGCAATGTTATTATTAATAATAGTTATAAATTGCAATTAACATGAAGATTTCTATTAGTAAGCTGTCCAGGATGTACTCCACCTCCCACACTGTGACGGAGACAGACACCTACTCCTTGCAACCTGGAAAGGAGAAGCAGGTGAAGAAAATGAATGGATGGATATATGTACATGAAGATCTTCAAAATAAGGCAATTGCATGTCAGTTAATCCAGCAAAATGTATTTACAAAACACTTCTACGGCAAAAGTCACATAGTGCTTTGAAGGAGACATTAGCACCCAATGAAAGGGTTAAAAGGCACCACAAAAGTCAATCCTTATTTTTACTTCAACAGATATTCTTAAGCAGCAGTTGTTAGTGAGTCATTCCTGACGGTGTGAATGTTGGCTGAGCTCAGGGTGTGTCTGAAAGAAAATTGTATTGGTGCCAGTATTTACCCCCCAATCAGGCTGCTATTTCCTTTTCTCTGTAGTGTTCATCAGTGTGAAGCTGCAAAAAATTCAGATGAATGTCAGTTTTATTTGCAGTTTATTTCCTTTTTTAATGATGCAAATATCCCAGGAACAGAGACTAAAAAAAAAAAAACTCTGTCACCTCTGAATGTTTGCATTCTCATGTGACGAGTGGAGAGAAGACCAGTGTCAGAAGCCTTGAGGATTTGAGATGGATGTAAGGGTGAAGTAGATGTACTGAGGCCATGGAGGGATTTTTTATTTCTTTTTTTTTTTTTTTCAGTCGAGAAAGAAATTTTTTTATGAATCTAAGACTTAATAGGAAACCAGTGATGCTGAAAAAGGGCAGGAGTGATGTGCTCCCAAGGTTTGCTGTGGTTGAGAAACCTGATAGTTGAGTATTGGAGCCTTTCCAGTTCTTCCTCAAACAAAAATCCAATGTGTCCAGACTGAAAGCTATGAAAGCTTGTGTAATGGGTTCTGCCATAGAAGCAGGATGTGATGGTTGTAGTCTTAATATTTTTTTTAAAAAGCAGAATTAGTGATGTAATTAAAAAGGGGAAACCAAAGTTTTGAACTGAATAGGATGGACAGAGTGTCCGTGCTTATTTCCAATTTTTATTTATTTATTTATTTATTTATTTATTTATTTATACAGAAGAAGATGTGACGAAATACTGTGTTTGCAGAGGTACGTAAATACTGTATAAATGTTACACATGTTAGCATTGGTAACATCAATTCTGAAGTTGTTGCTCAATCAAAGTCAATGCAGTTGTTATCTGATACATAAAAGTGGCTAACAGCTGTTGRAATTTTCAAAGAATGGCATCTATTTTCACTGAGCTTCATTTATTTTATTTATTTATTGGTCTTTAGTACAATGTAATGAAAGGCTGCTATAAACCAGCAGCACTGCATTTAGTTAATTCATCTTTGTAGAGATATAAACCCAACAATTTAGGAGACTTTTAGTAGAGCTCTTAGCAAAAATGTCACATTTAGTTTTGGTTATTAAAACTCAACATTGGGTGTAAAGAAGATTTGTATTTGGTTCCATTTTCAGATGCTTTGGTTAGCAGTCAGTTCCTTGTTTATTCTCTTAAAAAGGACTCGGTCTGTTGATTTCTTTCAAATCTCTCAACACATTTTCTTTAAAATTAGCTTTTTTGAAATAAATTATTTCTTCTCAACTTGCTCTGTCATAGGATTCCTGATCCACATTAGTTTTGCTGTTTTTATGAATCCATGAATAGAACAAAACATATATTTTCTCACATTTGGCTAATGCATATTAACATGTTAGAATGTCAAAGTATTTACCATGGTGAATAGGGCTGCATGATGAAAACTGGGGTAATTATTATATTGCATGTGTGGCTCAGAGTTTTTATTAAACATGATTATTCTGTTTTGTTGCTACAAGTWAAAAAAAGCTCTTGAGTTGTAAGTTGCTCTTTATTTTCAATTGGCTTGTAACAGTATTTCTATAARCAAAGAGCATTTTAAGAAGAGGGTCATAACTGACGTGATTTTGTCTGTTCTTAGTCATACACTGTCACTTTAATAAATTATTCTATGATTTAAAAACTGTTCAGGTTAACACAAGTCATGTACCATTTGGTTTATAACACAATCCGTCTGTTTGTTGTTGTGTCCTTGCGAAAGAGAGCATTACTCAAAACCTTCAACCCACTTGCTCAATGAAAATGCACATTATTCTGTCTAAGCCATGGCTGTGTGGGCTCAGTGACCAGGAACAGGAAGTGTGTCTGCTTTTATCTCCATTGTGTGCAAATGACACCTTTACACATGTAAYCACTATAGTTCACAACAATTTATTAAAAAGGCACTGAGAAAAACAGACCGAGGGCGGGATACTATAAATATAAAAAGAGAGTTTATATATATATATATATA
>NW_013952451.1:1684802-1697204 GCF_001266775.1 Austrofundulus limnaeus | reverse complement strand
AAAAAAATTACAAAATTCACATTCTTTTCACTTGGATCAGTCGATTCAGAGTTAAAAAGACTGACAGGAAACGCCATGCCTTGTGTTGTAGAACTTTTATGTGTGTTTTGTGATAAACAATAGAGGGATTTAAAGTCTTCATTAAAACCAGTCAGGCTGGTTTCCTTCATTAGAAGCAGACTGCAAGGTTTTGTTTGGTCTCAGGTGTGGGTTTAGAGACAGAGTGAGCCTGTAAGGAATGTTTGCTGCTACCCTGCTTCAGTGCTAAGATACCAACAGAGACGCCATTGGTATGTTTGTTTTTTATTTTACTTGTTCTACATGAAGGTAACTAAAGTATTTTTTTAAGAAAACAATTGATGACTTATGTAATGTAATAACTTCTCAATGATACTGGAGAGTTTAAGTTTATTTTGCTGACACCTAAATGATTGATGATTAGAGTAAAATTTAAAGGAATTTTATTATTTGACATCTGGTATGATGAACTAATTTTGTTTTCTTTTTAAGATTATCACCCCGTTTCATATCATCTCAGTTCATATCGTCTCAATAAAGTTCAAAATCATCTTTAACCTGTAACCCAACAACCTACCTTACCAATAAACTAAAAAAACGAATGAATGGAGTTGGCCAGCGTCCTATGTTGAAGTAATGCCTTATCGAGTTTAGGCAGACATTGAAGAAAAATAAAAGAACTCGACAGTGTGTGTCCACATGCACAAGTCATGGGAACCTGATGTGTCTACACATATAACTTACCAGGTGGCAAAGTTATTCTGCTTTGTCTGTACAACAAGCAGGAAGAAGTAAAAAACATTTAAATAACTTCTCATCAGGAATTAGACCGTTTCTGTGATGTGTGACAACAAATCTCAGTTTTCTCAGAACAATAATCCATGTTTTTCTGTTTCCCTTTACCTGATCAAACTCACAGTTTGACAGAGTTTCAAAGATCTTGGCTGCACACGTTCATTTGCTGAGGGAGCTGGTGGACCACATCACGAACAGGAAAAAAATGTTAAACTTGTGTCATCCTTTAAAATTTATTTATTTATTTATTTATTTATTTATTTATTTATTTATGTCAAGCACACATTGGATAAGGAATACTGAATTCAGTTTTAGATAATCTGTTCTCTATAAATGTTTGATCATGCCTTTTTCCAGAAATATTTGTTCTCTTACATTTGAACATTTAATGAGTTGGAGTGAATTCACATTGATAAATTAAAAAAGGGTTTTAAAGCCTAAAACCGATTTCCAGCTATAATTTTTATGCTTCTACAGCGCAAACTCAATCTTGGATCCACTAAAAAAAGAAAAACACTTTTCTTTTAGTTTAACACTTAAAGTTTCGCTTGATTAAAAAAAATATAATAATGTTGAAGGTTGCTGCGCTGCGGACAGCTAGGATGATAAACAAAAATCCTTCCAGTTAGCATTATTCCAGATGCCTGTCCTGCTTTTCAGAGACAGCGTCACTTTGAGAAAGTGACATTGTTGTGATGAGAACTTTACAAAGATAAATAGAGCAATTGGTTTAAAAAAAGTGATTGTGAGCTGACATGGTTTGTAAGATGGCCTGGCTTTACATCACAGCTACAGGAGCACCACCGGGCAGCCGTCTTCCTCGCAGCTTAGAGCCAAATGAAAATCACATGAGAGTAGCTACATGTGAAGGTCAGATAAATCTAACATGGCTTAGCTCAGTGAATTGGGGATATAGTGCTGTTGTATGTTAAAGACGAAGCCTCTACAGTGACAATAAGGCATTTCAAAAGCAAGTAGTATCCCTCCTGACTTTGGCTTTTTTGAGAAATAAGAAATACTGCTTAAATTTATAGGAAATACCGTGAAGTATCCAATTCATCCAARCATTCATCCATTCATTTGCCTCACCCACTTCTCTTTTCCAGGTCACGTAGAGCTGGTGCCTATTTCCAGCAGTCCCTGTGCGAGCGCATGACGTATCCGTAGTGAAAAATGCGAGTTAATGATGAATGCATGACCTTTAACGGTTCACTTTGTTCCTACACAAAACAAAAACATGACTCATCTCACTCATTAAGCTCATTTGGGTGAATTTGTAAATGTGAAYGCTATGTTCTTCAGGAGTTTCACACAACAAACATGACCTCAAATGTGAAAAAAATGTGATGAAATAAAAGTATTTTTTATAAATATTTTGTAAAAGTAATTTCCTTGGCTCCACTAACAATAAAAATCCAAACTAACAAAATGTTGGCAAAAGCTGAAGTTAACACACTAACAAGTGCATTCTAAGGTTTCTAGTGGCAAAGAAAATAACCAACATTACTTTAGCTGGAGTGAAGTCCATCAATCATTTATAAAGTTAATGCAAATACTAAACTGCTAAACAATTATTAGTTCCGCTTGCGAGTCAGTGGAACTGTGCCTACCACTTCCTGTTAATTTCCCTTTTAAATAGTACCACATTTGTAAGGATCATGCACTTGCAGGACGAGCAGTAGAGCTGAGTATGTGAGCTGAGGAATTGGCCAAATCTTCTCTGCTAAACAGCTAGTTTACTGTTTGACACTTCTTTTGAGCTTCTGGTACCACCAGGTGCTGCCAACCAGGTGCTGATATAAGAATACAACAAAGAAATAATCAAAATGTTCTTATTTTAAGTGTTAACTGCATAACTGAGCTCTGTGTTACTAAACATTAGCAGACAAAAGCCCAGAAAACAGATTTAATTCAATTTATGGAATTAACCATTAAAGTGACYTTTTCTTTGAAGCTTAACTCCATAAACTCTGCAGATCAAAGTTTGTTTTACAGGTCTGTGGAAGCAAAGCTATTTGTGGCCCCAAACCTCAGACAAATTGCCTCAAGTGATGTGATGTCATGTTATAAAAAAGGAGCAAAAAATCTGGTGTGTGCTCTGAGAAAGAAGTGAGGTTTTTAGTCATTTGTAGCTCACTTTCATATTTTTCATATTTTATGTTTGATTGATGCTTGCAGATGAAGGCTGACATCACACATGCAAATCTCGAACTGAACTGTCTGATATGCAGACACTTTTTTCTGATGCAATCGCTTGTCGCGTTTATGTATGCATGCCATCAGTTGTTTGTCTTTGCAGAAAAAATAAATAAATAAATCAACAAGGAGGATGTGCAGATCTGGGTGCAGCTGTGCTTCAGTGCCCGTTTCGTTTAAAAACAATTTACCAGGAAATTCACCCAGCTTGTCAAAACTATTTCTCTTATTTGTTGTGCTAAATTCACGCTCTTCAGGCTTCTTTCCTTTCATCTTTGCAGCTGAAATGCACMGACATGTTCACCTTTTCCCGTTGCGAATGTTAAAAGCCTGGAGGCCTCGCAGACTTGACTAGTGTTTAACATTCTACTGCTGGGAGTTATAAATGTGTGAATAATGCATAGGTGCAGCAGCAGCAAAATGTGTGTTTACAAGAGTAATTATCAGCTCCGAACCTTTACATGTCCCTGAAGTTTAAAGGGCTTGTCAGGAGAATTTTCACAAATAAGCAAATAAAATTATATTTGTAGCAGAGAATAGCTAATAGTGTTACTGATTATTCGAATTTGTGAATTTATTGTTGCAAAATATCCAATTTTTTGCATAATCTTAAAGAATTGTTCACTTTTATTATTATTTTATTCTACTTAAACTCACAAACTAATTGTAAGTAAGTTGGTTGACATGTCAGAGCCATACAGGGGTTTTTTATTTATTTATTAATTTTTTACAAAAGTTTGTAAAATGTTATTTTTTTGAAAAAGGTCCTAACTTTCAAAACCAAACTGTTACGATGTGTAGTGGAAACGAACCCAGATCCGGACAGAGTGTAAAGTTTAAATAAATGATTTATCAAATAAAACAATAGGCTGACGCGGCAGCAGAACAACAAGAAAACTAGGAGCGTGAAGGACCATCAAACAGTTTGATAGGGAAACTAAAACAATGAACCAGTGAGTGTGTGGAAACTGAACCAGGCTTAAATACAAACTGAAGGAGAGGGGRAATTGCAAACAGCTGGAGGGAGAGTTGATTWGGGAGTGAAAACAGGTGAGGATGGTTAGCTGAGAATGACCTAGAAAACTAACTGATAACTGAGGAGAACTGAAGGGTGGCGATACAGAGAAACTTAAAACAAACAGCAAAAACACAAATCCTCACACAAACCTTTACTTTACTTTACTTTACTTTACATAAATAGATGAACTGCACTAATTGTTCCCAGTTTAAAAAAAATGAATAAAAAATTGTCTAAAGATTTATTTAAATGAAGTCAGAAGTATTTTCAGTGCACTCACATGCACAAGGCTTGTTTGTGCAGAGACAGTTTTCTTCAGCTCATAAACAGTTAATGCACTCTTACAGCCTTAAAGTGAGAGCTTAGATATTTTGAAACAGGGTTCAGTGGAAAAGTTATAAACAATTTATATCTGTTATAAATATAAATAGCTCTTTGGCTTCATTGTGAAGTGTTTAATGCTGAACAAAGTGACAAGCTAAGAGTTTATGTGCCTTTTTTCAAAGAACTTAAAGATTTCACCGTTTTTTTTTTCTGACCATCTTTTTCTAAATTATTTCACAGTGGTCAGTTTTGCATTGCAAGGTTGTTTATATAAAAATGTGTAGTGATTTGTAACTGCAAGAATCAGCAGTGTCAGCTAGTTGTGGCACTTCCAGGACAACCTGGGACACTTCTGACAAGTAGAATGAAGAAGAAAGTCATATTTGTTTTCTGACAGAATAACTGTGTGATGCAATCTTGACAGTGGTGTTAAAGCATCTGAACAATCTTTTAAAGCTTATCAACTGAATTAACTGAATAAATGGTTTTATTATAGTAACTGTTTATATGTTAAATTATGTTTTTGACCTTTTCTTAAACTGTGATAGCATTAAACATTACATCGGGCTATCATCAAGCTGGATTTAATTTACCTTTGCCTTATTAAAAAGTGATGTACAGTGTTAAAGGTTGCTGATAAAACAATGTATGTGCACACAACYTGTGTTAAACAGAAGAGCAGTTGTTTTATGTTTACCACCCTCCCTGATTAGATGGCTGTATGTTTTGTGTGTGTCCCTTACACTGGCATCTGTGGCAGGCAATAACAGAGATTGATGGTTGAGTTAGGACAGCCATTTGGGGCCTTGATCTACAGCACTGAATCTCGAGGGATGAAGCCATCCCAGCTRACACTCGGCTGCCCAGGGCCAGTGGTCACAGTAATCGAGAGGAGACGTATTTATAAAGTGCCCCGCTCAGCAACCCCACTCATTCCAGTAAATCTGAGGAGGAGCTGAAAGGAAAAATGTCACAAGCCAAGGACATGACAAGGAACTCTCCGGCCTTTGCCAGCAGGTAATTGGGGTATCAGTGTGTCCCGGATCGTATTTCCTGCTGTCACACCTTTTGGCTATTGCCTAACTAGTTTACTCAAAATGAAACAGCAAGAGGGATGAGAAAAAACAAAACAAAAGAGAAGCAAAGAAAGCAATAATTCCATGAYTGACTTTAAGATGATCACAACAGCCTTACATTATATACATTTTTGTTTAACAAACTTAATAATRAAGTTAAGTAAAGACAAGTTAAGCATACAGTTATCCCCTACAATTTGAGCTTACCAATAGTTATTCATCATAACCTTCCTGCAGTCTTCACTTAAACTGAGTCATCCAACTTCTTTTGTCAAGTACCTGACACAAACCTCACATGGAGATATTGACTGAGGCTTATGACAAAATCTTTATACATTGAGGTACTGACAGTAGAGCGAAAAAATAAGGAAAAAAAAAGACTTGAAACGTTGAAATAACCTGACATTTTGGCGCTGCAGTCGATTTTAGCTTTAGATACATCTCAAGCTCTTTTTTCTTTTCTTTTTTTCCTTTTTTTGGTGCATTCCATTAAAAAAAGTGGACAAAGTAACTGCTATTCTATTTAATTAACATTAAATGATTAAGCAGAATATAGACCAAAATGTGCCTTATTAAATGTAAAAAAAAAAACCTAGATAAAGGGAATTTCCTGTTGTTGTTCAAAAAACGTCACAAAAACCTCACAGAGTAAATTCATAAGGAAACACTAATGTGTTGTGGATGTTACACAGATGTCCTTTCAATTAACTAATTAGAAGGAGAAAGGATAATGATATGTGCCTTCATGTGCTTAAATCGTCAATGTCTCTTCATCCCTTTGCCTTAATGCAACGCCAAAGCTTTTAACTTGCATGCCTGATGGAGATCAAACAAACACTGATGTGTAAATGAGGACAAGAATMTAGAGAGAAAGTTGATTGTGTTGATGAAATGCTCTGAAGAGGCTTCTGTTATCATCCGACAAGCGTGGGGATTTTTAAACACCAGCTTTTCCTCCTCAAAAAACAAGACATGTAATTGCCAAGCTTCATCCCAAGAAAACAAACAAACTGTTCTTTATATATTTATACTTCATATATTGTTAAAATATAATAAGTTTGGTCACTTCACAACTCAAAAGGAAATCTGACAAACATGACTTTATTGTTATCTTATTTTTTACAAATATAATAATAATGTTGAATAATGTGAATTTGTAAAAAAAAAACGAAAAAAGAAAAAGAAAACACCAACAATAAATAGAAAATAAACTAAATCATCTTGTATGTTGTGGCCATGAAGTAATTCATTTATCAGTAGAAAGAGGACTACAACTTTCGAACAAAGTGCATCAAATATTTAATTTGAAAACAAGAGTTTGTTTCAACACATGAATCTAAGGCATTAATGTAGGATTTGTCAAAACCAATGTTGTGTTCTCTATTTTTCTTTTTAGAGTACAAATACAGCATTCCTTGACTTTTGACCTCTCTACTGCGTTATAACTGTGAGAAAATTCCYAGTCAAACAGAAAACGAAGGTTGAATCAGTTCTACAAAACCCTGTCATGTCAGGAGGGATCTATTTGYTTTTCTATTTGATTTCTTTCCTACTTAGTGTGATGCTTTTCAGGACAAAAGTCATTTCATTCAAAGAGGGAAAAAATGATTTCAGTTGTTAAGTCCACCAAAGACAGATCTCTTATTCACATCTCATCAAATCACCAAAGAAAGGAATTTATTTTTGTATGAATAACTTTTCGTCTGATTATGTTTGCTGAATATTTTATATTTTATAATAGATTAAAGGCCAATTTAGGATGAAGGAAATGACAGGAAAGGACTTTGTATGTTTTGTTGTACTCACCAAATTGTGTCAGAAAAAAAAATAAGGCATTTTGGTGTTTTCACCTTCTGTCTCCCTGATTGGCTGGCAGCATTATTCATCTCACCTGTGAAGGATTGGCTCTTTTACTCCCAGGCTTCAAAAGGCTGCCTTGAGGATCAGTTACAGTGGTTTGCAAAAGTATTCATACCCCTTGAACTTTTCCATATTTTGTCACATTACAACCACAAACATAAATATATTTCACTGGAATTTAATGTGAAAGACCAACACAAAGTGGTATACAATTGTGAAGTGGAAGCAAAATTTTACATGAATCAAAACATTTTTTACAAATAAAAAACTGAAAAGTGCGACGTGCAAAAGTATTCAGCCCCCTTTTCCCTGAGTGCAACCAATTGCATTCAGAAGTTGCCTGATGACTGCTAATGACTCAAAAGGGTCCACCTGTGTGTAATCTAATCTCAGTACAAATACAGCTGCTCCGTGACGGCCTCAGATGTTGGTTAAGAGAATATTGGGGAGCAAACAGCATCATGAAGTCCAAAGARCACACCAGACAGGTTAGGAATGTGGTTTTGGAGAAGTTTAAAGCAGGCTTAGGTTATAAAAAGATTTCCCAAGCTTTGAACATCTCACGGAGCACTGTTCAATCCATCATCCGGAAATGGAAAGAGTATGGCACCACAGTAAACCTGCCAAGACAAGGCCGTCCACCTAAACTTACAGGCCGAACAAGGAGATCACTGATCAGAGAGGCAGCCAAGAGGCCCATGGTGACTCTGGATGAAATGCAGAGAGCCACAGCTCAGGTGGGGGAAACTGTCCACAGGACAACAATTAGTCGTGCACTACACAAATGTGGTCTTTATGGAAGAGTGGCAAGGAGAAAGCCATTGTTAAAAGAAAACCATAAGAAGTCCCGTTTGCAGTTTGCCAGAAGCCATGTTGAGGACACAGCAAACATGTGGAAGAAGGTGCTTTGGTCAGAYGAGACCAAAATTGAACTTTTTGGCCACAATGCAAAACGCTATGTGTGGCGGAGAAAGAACACTGCACATCACTCTGAAAACACCATCCCCACTGTCAAATATGGTGGTGGCAGCATCATGCTCTGGGGGTGCTTCTCTTCAGCAGGGACCGGGAAGTTGGTCAAAGTTGATGGGAAGATGGATGGAGCCAAATACAGGGCAATCTTGGAAGAAAACCTGTTGGAGTCAGCAAAAGATTTGAGACTGGGGCGGAGGTTCACCTTCCAGCAGGACAACGACCCTAAACATAAAGCCAAAGCTACAATGGAGTGGTTTAAAAAAAAGAATATTCATGTGTTAGAATGGCCCAGTCAAAGTCCAGACCTAAACCCAATTGAGAATTTGTGGCAAGATCTCAAAACTGCTGTTCACAAACGCTCTCCATCCAATCTGACTGAGCTTGAGCTGTTTTGCAAGGAGGAATGGGCAAGAATTGCAGTCACTAGATGTGCAAAGCTGGTGGAGACATACCCTAAAAGACTTGYAGCTGTAATTGCAGCAAAAGGTGGCTCCACAAAGTATTGACTCAGGGGGGCTGAATACATTTGCACATCGCACTTTTCAGTTTTTTATTTGTAAAAAATGTTTTGATTCATGTAAAATTTTGCTTCCACTTCACAATTGTATACCACTTTGTGTTGGTCTTTCACATTAAATTCCAGTGAAATATATTTATGTTTGTGGTTGTAATGTGACAAAATATGGAAAAGTTCAAGGGGTATGAATACTTTTGCAAACCACTGTATTTGCTGAAGCATCGCTACTCTTGGGTAATGATCTCAGCCTGCTCCTCRTCCCAAGATACCAGAGTTTGTCTAACCCAGGGGTGCCCAACCTTTTTTGAACCAAGGTCTACTTTTGAAGTCGGCAGTTTTGCCAAGATCTACTTGTCCAGTCTCAGAAACACAAAAACATTAAGTTAATCTCCCTACTCCTCACTACTTTAAAGTAAATAAAACAGAATGTAATGTGTTGCTAAAGTTTTATTTAATTTAAAGTGTTTAAAACAAAAATATCTACTTAGCTGTCTACTTACCTACAATAAAAGAAAAAAATCTAAAATCCTTACTTAACTCTTGACAGAGAAACAGAAAACTGGTGGTGGAACAAAAAGGATAATTTTTATACCTCCTTCAGTTGGAAGCCTGGAAACCTGCCCAGTGGGACAACCAGAGTCAAATAACTTTGGAGCACGGGAACTCGTCTCCGTTTAATCACAGAACTCTTTTCTCCACAGAGGGGTAAAAAAAACAACATAAAAATCAATCAGGGTCAACAGTGCCGCCCATTTTTTTCAAAATCAAAGCATGCAATATAAAACTCTCTCATTTACACTCACTATTTACAAAAAGTGGCAAAGGTGCAGATTCACAAATCTCCAACAACTATTTCAAACCTCAAAGCCTGAATATTGAAAGTAGGCAGCTGGCTCTGTGCAGCATGCATGATGGTGTGTCATCTGAACACACACACACGTTAGGTACAGAAAATGAAGGGCACACTCAAGCTGATAAATAAATAAATTAATTAATTAATGAATAACACAAAGGTGCCAGTCAGTGTATAACACACTAGTCTGATCTGAAATATAATAAAAAAACAGCATACAGACACATTGTGACAAGTCTAGAGGAGACAACGTTTTATGCAAGCTAWATAAAATTAAATGTATGTCTACCTTAGTGGGACTTCTGACACTGAGAGGAGGCCAGGGTCTCATAGGTGGGCAGTATGAGGTAGATGTGAGGTGCAGGCAGGTCTCCAGATGATCATCAGTGGATCTGTTCTTGGATTTGATGATTTTCATGTGAGAGAAAGCAGACTCACACAGGTAGGTGGATCCAAAAAAGTGGTGTCAAGTTCAAAGCATCTCTTTTGATGTTAGGATACGTTTCCTCTGACAGCAGACTCCAGAACTCTCCATCCATGCAACTTATTGCTCTGGATTTGATCCTATTGTCATTTTTGCAGAGTCAAAACCTCATTTTCAACACCAGAGCAGTCCAGCTGAAACACGGACATGAATTTGGACACGTCATCCATCCTGAACAACTGCACGTCTTTATAGCAGCCACAATCTCACTTTTATTTTTAAAATCACAGAAAAGCACATGTGCAGCGTCAAACGGTTCTTTCATAACTTCTCCTTTGCTGAGTTGAGCCAGCATGCAGCTAACCAGGTATGAGGCTATGGTAGCAGCCTTACCTGCTGGTGTTGGAATGAGTGAAGCTCCGGAACCTTCTGAGCTTGGTTTAGGAGATAAGCATGTGCATTGTTTTTGAAAGAAATGCCGTTCCACATGATCCTTTTTGGACAATGCAGAGCTCAAATTACATGYGAGTCCTCTTCCCACTCCAGGTGAAATAAATAAGTTTTGTTTGCGTGTTAGCTCGTTTTTTAATCCTTTTTTTCCCCGCGTCTCTGCCATGTTTTGAACATGTGACCCTAAAGTCTCGCAAGATCATGTTCGGAGTGCGGTTTCAGAGCACCCAAATCTTGCGAGACTACGTCTGTGAGAATTTACAAAAGTATGAGGGAGGAGGGAGCACTTTCAATGCTTTCAAGGCTGGAATGTTAAATAAACAATTTTGCATTCTACAAATCTCACGATCGACTGGCAAACAGCTAGCGATCGACCGGTAGTTCGCGATTGACTGCTTGGGCACCCCTGGTCTAACCTTTGTGTTTTTGTGTGAATGTGAGTGTGAATGGGTGAATGTCTGTAAATGTAAAGCACTTTGGGGTCCGGAAGGACTTAATAAAGCGCYMTATAAATTCAGTTTATTTACCATTTACCATTTAATCTACTTGCCTGTTTCCAGACTGGAAGCAGTTTCCAGAGATCCATTGATACYGCCAGGCCTGCCTGAGGACCCATTTCTTAGACCCACACACCTGATTTCCATGCACTGCCTGTTTGCCTCCAAATTACCTGTAAATAAGTACTCACCTGTAAATACTCACCTGCCTAAGTAAACACCTGTAAATACTCACCCTTGGACCTTGGACCAGCTCCTCCACGCCAAACCTCGTTCCCAACCTGTAAGAACAAATTATACAACCCCTGGCAAAAAGTATAGAATCAGCAGTCTTAGATGAGCACTCATTCAGACACTTCATTCTGTGAAACAAACTCAGATCAAAAACATGATACAATAACCGTGTTTCCATTAAGGCTTTTTGATGCGCATTTAGAAATGTCGCATTAAAAATGCGAAAAAAGGTCGGATGGAAACAGCAAAATTTGAAAAAAAAAATCCTCAATTCACTAAAAAGYGAATTCGCTTGAGGTGGTTTTGGGGTTTTTCGAAAAACACTTAATGCGCAAAAGGAGAGATGGAAACACTTTTGCCGAATAAGTTGTGACATAGCGAACATTTACCTCACGTAGCTGATCAGCTGTTCCCCGGTACCAGTTTCGGGTCAGCTGCAGCCGCAGCTGGCAGCAGAACCCTCCTCCCGCTGTTTGCGTCTTCTCAGTAATCCCATAATGTGAAGAAAATTGCATTTCTTTCTCTATGTCTCCAGACAGCAGTAACATCGCCAAAACAAGTTGAAAACAGAATAATTACAACTTCCCCGATAGAAGCAACGAGTTCCTGATAACTTCTCCATTATCCTGAGATGTGTGGACCCTGCAAGTTTGGCGATGGTTACTTCCAGTTTACTACGCACATGTGTATGACGTAATTGATTTGCTTCAAGGCAGTTGATGGAAACTCCATTTGATTTGCATTTCTTAATTTTTTCCTTTTTGCGAAATTATTAAAATTCGCTCAAAATTTGAATTAAAATCGGATGTAATTGGATGGAAACACGGTAAATAATAAGGTCATTCCAAAGTGCAACTTGTTGGCTTTCACGAACACTCAAAGAAAATAAGAGAAAACTTTATGGAAGTCAGTGAATGTTACTTTTATTAACCAAACACTGGGAAAAAATATGGAATCACCGAATTCTGAGGAAAAATGTATGGGGGTACAACAAAAGCACTAACCAAATCTTTTGATTTATTCAAGTTACCTTTTCTTTATATAATGCATATGAAAGTTGTTTTATTCATTTTTACTCATGTTGTATGGCAACGTCTGTCAAGAGGGCCTGCGATCCAGGAKGTTCACAAATCTGGAATCAAACCCAGGGAGTTTTCACCCCTGC
>NW_013952451.1:1682782-1684138 GCF_001266775.1 Austrofundulus limnaeus | reverse complement strand
TGAAGTGGACAGGTTTGTCCAACAACGAAAGATTGTCTTGATTGGAGCAGGAAAATGGAACGAAACTCCTAAAGGAAAGGAGGTTCCAAATGTTGTATGGCAACATCTTACACATGCATCATAACATGCTACTAAAAATTAAATATTTATCAGGAATTGACTATAATCCCATTTTTATACCACTTTTACTTCATTTAATTCAAATGAAAATTTTAGGGTAGAATTTTGGGAAGAAGGTACAATAAATCAATGTCCCATCCAGAGTTTTTAAAAAGCCATTACTCTTTAATTCATACTCCTCTGGCTTCAGGTCTGTTAATTTGCAGCCTAAGCAGCAATCCAGCTGAGGCTGATCCCAGGTGCATGGTGTGCATGTATCCAGTGTGCTTTGATACTGTACATGTATTACATCCAGTGGGGTTGAGTTGCTTAAAAGAATATGTAATCAGAACCACCTGGCTGAGAGGAGCAAAGTGTGCGTTTACACAGGGATTTATGCATATGAAAGAAAAAAAATAAAAAACACATTTGCCGCAACCAAGCTTTCTGTGATTAGTTTAAATGGCAGGCTGACTGGCTTGATGGTAATAAATCTCATTTGTGGCACTCTGCCGTGCATACAGAGCAGGAACTACCAACACTTATTTCCATTTTTCTCAAGGATCATTAAATTTTGTTTTGGTCATGGTAACCGCAGTTTATTGCTCCCCAGACTCCAACTCCTTAGGCTTCCTGAAATTTGAAAAGAGTCAAATGATCCTGACTGCATAAAGCAACACTTTTTTTGGGGTCAGGTAATATTTTTCAGTATACGCAATAATATTAGTTTGACAAACCTAGGAGTCTTAGGGGGAAACAGTTAAGCATTTTTTCCTATAATATAATCATTAAATGAGTTCATAAGCTTTTGAAATGTGTCTCATGATGAGCCACAACATGAATCATAAATGTAAAGAGAAACTCATTAGTTTCATTGCATTTGGCTAATACATTACAAAGCCAAGACTCAAATAAACGTGTCTGAGATGGAAAAGAGAGCAGTAACTTTGAGAGCCAACTGAGAGAAAATCTAGGYGAAGCCCTGCTATCAAGCCTGTCGACCACCTGCCTCTAAAAGCTTTTATCTGACAAAACCACCAGTCAGAAAACCAGCTGGTAATTTTAGACATTGAAAAATAATTTCTTGCTCTGACTATACAGCTGAAATTATGTTAACCAGCTTCTTTCTGAAAATAATTTGTGGTTTAAATTGAGTAAATAAATAAATAAATGTATGTATGTATGTATGTGTATATACAGTGGTTTGCAAAAGTATTCATACCCCTTGAACTTTTCCATATTTTGTCACATTACAAC
>NW_013952451.1:1673574-1682708 GCF_001266775.1 Austrofundulus limnaeus | reverse complement strand
ATACAGTGAATACATGGCAAAAAAATAAAAAAAAACATAAAAAATTAAATTGACTGCTGCCTGTGCACCACAACATGTGGAAAACTAAGGTTACCAGTGGTGATTTTAGCACATTTTTAGGGATGCTCAAGCACCCCTAAATTTGAACTCAGCACCACTGAAAATAAACTATCATTATTATTTTATAAGGAAGTTTTATTCTCAAACCTTAGATCACCAACATAAAGAATGCGTTTGGAACTAGAAGCACTAATGKTGCACACCTCCGCCAGTTACACAGTGAAATGCATCCAGTTAACACCCAAAAATCTGAGTTTTCACYGGTCTTTTTTTATTCAAGTTTTCACCAGTCTTGAATGCATCACAGAGAAGCCATTGCTGAGGTCACCTTCAGCTGTATGACCTGTTTGTGAGGAGTTTAGAAATACAGCGAATGAAAGAGGCTATTATGCTAGAAGGAAACCACATTTTTTCATGATTTTTTTTTTTCATTTTGCTTTGTATGTAGCTGATTGTTGGTTTAAGCTGCAACCATCCACAATACTTCATGTTTGTATTGACCGTACAACTGGRTAACATTACAGTAGCCCCCTACTGGATTTCTAATACATATTTTAAGATAAACACAAAAAAAATGATTAGCTTTAGCTGAGTCGTTGGTAAGAAGTGATTTTTTTTCTTTAGAATTTTAATTAGTGATTTTTTTTCCCTCTAAAAGTAAGGCCTTCTATGTGGCTAGAAATGACAATGCTATTTAGCCTACTTTGTGTCAACTTTAGCCCATGTTAGCTATATTTCTTTGCTTGAAGCTTTGCCTTTAAAATTACAGGGCTTGCAGCCACATTCAGGTAAAATAAAGACTAGTTTTCACTGCCCTACCTTGATATTACATGGATTTTAGGTTGCTTGATATATGAATTTAGTTAAATGCTACTCAAATGAYTAGAAAATGCATCGTTTTGAGTAGATTTTAAGAATTTTACAAGGGAGCATGCCCTCGGACTCCCTAGGACTGTTTCACTCCACAGCTACTTCTTAATGTTAATATGTGTCTATTGTGGCTGTTAGCAGGTGTTGGCAGGTATGATAAGATTCTGAGATTTTGTTTTAAATTCAGTTTGCACTTGTTGGACAAAACAGTTGAATTTTGTATGTGAATGTAYAGGCAGTGAGAGTTAGAAAATTTCACCAACCAAAATCTTCCCATGAGCCCCAGCACAAGGCAAGGGCTGGCCCTGCTGGAAGCCAAGCAGAGAGATTACATGGACTGTTTATTGTATTGTACTGTAATGTACAAAAAAATAAATAAATACAGTTCACAAATTTTACATTTCAAACAGTTGAAAATGCCCCAAGTATGTCGCAGAGCTCTCCCTATTTGCCCACCTCTGTTTAGAGTATAAGTTTACAATCATCAACAACAATAATGGAGGCTGTTGCAGCTGAGCGTTGTGGGTTCTTAGTTTAATTTTAAAGTGGCATTTGGAAGAGTGCTACAGTCATTCAGTAGAATGAATGTACAGGAGCTGAGACTCATATGTCAGATCAGAGAAGCACATCACAGCAGACAACAGTGAYGGGTAATTAACTTCTACTTTAGCAATGTGACGGAGGCTTTACTAGCCCGGCTGACGGAAAAGCTTTCAGTTTGCTCTGCCGATGAGCGTGCCCTTATGTATGGACCATTATCATCCCCTTGCATTACCTTATCGTTCCTATTGAGCCAAGAAAGTGCCTACTCTGAAGCAGGAGCAAAATACTCATTAAATGTATTTCTAAAAGCTACAAAGGCCACAAGAGTGGAACAAAATAATAATAATAATATATTAATGAACCTCAAATGATTGGTTGTTTAAACTGTTCTGCTTAAGTCTGACAGGTACTTATGTTTACCAAATGCCCTTTTCATGTGACAAGTTTATTCAAAATTAGGAAACTAACCGTTATCATATTAACATGCAGTGGCATTTCTGGCACGCAATCATAATAAATGCCCTGAGAAGTTTTTTTTATATAACCATGAAAAATCTCAGCCCCTTTAATGCTCAAGTACTGCATGATAAACATACTCAGAAAGTATGAATAGATCTCTAAAATAACTACATTTGCTTCAAGTGACTAAAGTAGTACACATAATGGTAGTTTGTTCTTTCTGTTCATTCTAATTAGTTGGCAGATGTTTTTATACAAAGATATTTAGCAAGTTTTCAGTCCTTTTTTTGCCACTGCTCCTTTAAGTTTATTTGATAAAGACAAATATAATGCTTAGATTAGACAAAAAATGGTAATGTAGTAATATTTTCATTTTAAACGTTTGCCTCTAAAACAGATTTTAGAAGACACACTTCCTTTGACATTAACTGTGAAAAAAAGAGAAAGAAAATCTTTGTTAGAATGGTCATAAACTTACCACATTCTGGTTTTACCTCATTGTGATTGTAGCCTGAGCCTGTCACACAACAGAGGAGCTAATGTCCATGAAATACCGTTATGGGCTCACTGCTTGAATCTTTAATTCTCTTGCAGCAGCTCCATCTTGCTCTGACCTTTCAGAAATCACACAGAATATCATGTGTTAGTTCCAGCGGACTGTAATGACCCGCAAGTGCATTGGCGTGCCCTCTTTTTCTTTTTTCCACCCTTTCTTACTTTTTTGATGTGATAGCCATAGCAGACATGTACAGAAGCAAAGGCATGCGCCAAGGCTGATGAGCAAGTTTTTTGCAACCAACCTGAAGCCCTTTTGTCTTTTTTTTCTAACTTGTCCTGTTTCCGAAARGAGTATCCTGCCTCCTTCGCAGGTATTTGACACACTTCCATGAGCCTCCTCTTGAAAGTCCTGTCAGATGTTTATTATGGGATGCATATGCACAGTAATGCATGTGTTTGGCGATTGTTGAATGAATATTTTATGTGCATCTCTGTGGGTGCTGGTGACTGTTAGAATAAAGAATGACAAAGTCAGAGTGTAAAATTRAAGTTATTTCCTTTTTAAAGCAGTTTTTTTAAACAAAAGCAGGTACATAAAATATGCTTTGCTTAAACATGTGCATGAAGTRAATTATTGCAGAAATTTAGGTCACCTTTAAAACCTAAATATAAGCTTAGTTTTTGTGGGAAAACTTGTCAATAATGAGTTTGGTTTAGATTAGTAAAATAAAATTAAATAAAATAAATAAATAAATAAATAAATGTGTCCTCAAAATAAGAACAAAAATCAGATCTACTGTAATACCTTTTTTAAACACCGCTGCTCACTTTTGGGAAACACTACTTTTATTCACTCTGACATGTGATGTTGTCTCACAGGAAAACTCACAAACAGATAACCACGGGGCTAAAAGGATTGGATACGGGGTTGTTAAAGAAAAAAAATCCAACTCTACAGCTTCCTGGAGGATGTCAGAAAATTCAGCTCATCCGTATGACAAATTCTGCAGTGCCTCGTGGGGCTGAAAYAAAACTGGGATGGTAAGCGCACTTCCTCTCTCAGTCTCTTTCTTGTCCTCCTTTAGGGTTTTCAGTGTGTCAGAGATGAATATGTGAAAAGTGAGTGTTATACTGGGCTGCAGGTGGTGAACTGATGTATTAGCTTCTTGGGGCTGAGCCTAGTGCAAATTCTTGAAATCTATATGTCTCTCGTCATTCTCTTCACATATCCTTGCCACTCCTCTGCTTGTTTTAGTCTTCTTTTCACAGCTCCTGTCTGGTGACTTATCTGAGTTTTTAACATACTCATTTGCAATTATACTGACCATACCTCCCTGTCTAAACATGCTTAGTCATTTCTTCTCCTTGTCTATTTTATTTTTACTAGCTATGTATTAGTCTGCAACTTCCTGGTTTGCTTAAGGTGCATGGATTAAGCTAAACTGGCCAAAAAATGATAGAATAATGTCTTATTTAAATTGTCAGATTTTGCTAATCCCTTATGAAACAAATGTTTCCTCTTTTGCTTATTATTTTACATTTGAACAAGTAATAACTTACCTGTTGTAGATAAATATTTGAGTGACCCCATAGATAAATAAAATTTTATTCTCACCACTTTTATGAGTTAACAGCTACTCTGAGCCATGCAGTCTACAAAAAACAGCTCTAGTTAAAAAAATAATTTATTAATGCTATGCTGGTGTTATAAACCATTTTACTGAAGTAATTTTCATACCACAGTGTCTTGGACTTGAGTAAATGTTTAATTTAAGCAATGTAAAAAATAAAAGTCAGTTTAAGAAAAGCGATAAGATGAGTTGTTGTATAGTGGAAGAGGGATGTTGATGGTTTTGAATATGTGGTGAAACACTGGGGTGTTAAATAAGCTATTATTGTTCAACTCTGCTGTAATTGAGAAAGCTGTGTATATTAAGTAAGAAAGTTTAAAAAGTATCAGAATTATATTCATCAATTAAAATGTGAGAACGAGAAAAACTTTTACTTCAGCCTATTCCTTTTTACACAGATGACCTTGTAAATTGGCCAAAATGTGTATATACACATTTCTATAAAAGAGGCCTCACCCCTAATTTGTACTACATGCGTTCCAGCTCTGCTCCGCTCCGGTCCGACCTCCGCAGCAAATACGCACCCATTATAATCAATGAGAGTGTTCACACTGGCTGTGCACGGCGGCGGTGAGCGGACGGCGACCCGGCAAAATTAGAACAGATCCTATTTTTGCCGGATGTCGGAGCTGCGCTGGAGTCAATTTTTAAAGATTATGTCGCAACAACAGGAAAAGGAACGAGCACAACATCCGTATTTTCAAAATAAGACACTATTCTGTGGAATAATTTGTCAGAATAATGTCAAAATTGCAGCTACATTAATAAATATACGGATATATTTCTACACAAATGCTGTCAGAATGTATCGTTCTGTTTGGGAAGCAGACGGAAACATGTAGCATRAAGCATATGTGCACACACACGATACACGTGGATTTTATTTTGACATCAGAAGTTTCAGAAAGACGAGAGCGAGACAGTTTCAACCATAGCTATCAAAAGCTTTTATATTAATRTTTTCAGCTGTGTTTGGAGTTCATCTTTCACAGAATTAATTGTTTTTTGCTCTGACTTCCACATCACTGGATTTATCGCGTGGTCTCCTTCCTGCACTCTGTCGGAGCTGAGCGGATGCTGTATAAATTGAGACACAAACGAACAGCTGCGACCTGCGCACCGCAGCGCAGCAAAGCGGAGATGCATGTAGCATAAATCYGGGGTCAGGCTGCACAAGAAGAGCTGCAGCTAGCTGCYGCTAAATGTATTTAGAAATTACCAGACAACTGTGCAATACAAAGCAGATTCATTGCTTAAAAATGTACACGAACCTGTTCAGAACCTTTACACAGAACCCCAGTTCAAAACATCTGAACTACCTCTTTAAACTTGATACATATTGTTTTCTCGCCATTTCAAATATTTAGAATATCACACTYGTGTTTCAGTGCAGTGCTGTGAAAACCCACTTAGCAATTTAAATGGGATCAGAGGGGCTTAGAAGGGGCAGTTTCCAAAAGCGCTTTGTGCAGTCAAACTGATAAGTTTGGAGGTTTGAATCCTCGGCGTCTGTGATAACRCCCTATTATTTCAAAGTGAACATTGTTTAGGTGCACAAATTCTAAAGCAAAGGTATGAAAAAAATGRAAAAGGGAAATTATCTGTGGTAGCTGAAATAAATGCTTTTGACTTTTGTATCKCAAGGTTGTGACTCAGTAATTTATGATTAAAACGGCAAAATGCCGTTTAGTTTTCCAACACCAAGAGATGACATTGTACTGCTGGTTTACAATGATGTCRGTTGCAAAGATTAAAAAAAATGTTACGTTTAAACAAAAAAGTTTTCTGCGAGGAGCACCACAAACTTATACATTTGTGTGTATATATGCCTTGTCCTATAATATATCCTGACTTCACTTTTCATTTATTGCATCCTCCAAGAACAAAATATATTTTGTTATCTTATGTGTTAAATATTTAGTAATATTCTGGATTAAGTTGGAGATACTTTAACAAATTTTAGTCCTTGATTTTTTTTAGGAAATCATTGCATTTATTTCTTACATGTGTGTTGAAGTGAATCAGCACAACTTCATCATCTTCAATATGTTTAGCCATTGGGGATATCCCTGATCAACCCAGTTTGAGACAGCTGTGCAGAACACATGCAGACAGCAGGAAGCTCTGTGCTGGAAATCTACTCCCAAACATAGTTTGAATGTTCTGGTTGGTTTAACTGCATTTTAAAGTTTACCAAGAAAACCATAATAATGATGAAAATAAATTTGTAGTGACAGCAGTGTTGAGTAGAATATTGTTGCTATTAGAAGGTCATAGAGAACATCATGTAGAACAAATAGCCTTGGACTTGTGCCAAAGTATGTCCTTTACTGACTTCATTTTGGCATAATCATGTCACTAAATTAACAAGCTTCTTTTTATTATTGAAGGTGGAATTTCCCCTTAGGAAATGTGTCATCAGTGTAGTTTTATGTTTATTTTTGACTCTGGGGGATGTCTGAACAGATTTTCAACAAACATCAATGAAAAGACAGATTGAAAATTATTTCTTTAGGATACAAACTTTTGCTATTGCATGTAAATGACAGAATTTCATTTTAGATGAGAGTTACAATTTTTAACCCTAAACCAAACTGGTTTTTTAAGACAATTCTCAAATTCTCTAAAGCTGAGATGCTTTCATCTGAGGTCTCATTCCTTTGRTCCAAACGTCATGATCAAAACTGAATGCCGGAATATAAATGGACCAAAATGTTAGGAACATTGCCTTCAGCCTCAGCATGTTCATTACCATACAAAGGACTGGAGCAACACCCTCCTTAACGTGATCAAAGCTCAAACCTGTTCAACCATCCCTGCTCCTTTTTGCCATCACTCATGAGGAAAACTCCCAGATACTTAAACTCCTCTGCTTGAAGCAGAGACTCACCCGACCCAGCATACACACAGTATATATTAAATAAAACTTGAATACATAACTTTCCTTAGTAAATTCGATGTTGAGCAAAGTGCTGAAAATTTCATTCCCTTTAAAACGGCACAAAAAAGCTATTCATACAGTCACTGTGATCTGACTATTATTGCAAAACTTTAACAAGCCCCCAAGGTAAAATCAGGTCTTTATCTGATTAGAGGAGAGGATAAAGATAAGAAGTAGCCAAATAGTGCTGACATATTGCTGCAATGTTAAAAATGGAGACGTGTATTTGGAAGAGATAAGGCAGATTTATCTCAGTGATACACAGATACAGAAATACCCTGTAAAATAGTTTGATACTGGGGACGTCTCTTGTGCACAAATCATAGTCTCTACACAATATGATTAGGGGACCTGCATTTCAAAGAATACATGCAAATTGATGTAATTGATCAAACAAACAAATCTGTAAATTCCTCAAAATAATTTCATAAGATTAAAAAAAATGTTTCTTCGTAATGATTATTTTTCATGAGTTACCTTTTCTCTTTAGATTCAAAACTGAGCTGCAAGGCAGCTCATTTGTGCAACTTTCCACACACACACACCAGCAGATAATAGTGTTTAATTGAATGATAATGCACCAAAGAAGGCGGAGCAGTTATTGATAAGCAAATGGCTCCTAAAATGATTTATATATGTGCATATTTATTTATTTATTTCAGCCCAGACTGGGTGTGTTATGAATGGCAGCGTGGTTAGTCATGTGAAAGGATATGTCATGCATGGGAGGTAAATGGTGTGACAGACAGCAAGAGGCAAATGGAGATAGAAAGAGTGTGAAGGAATGAATACTTGATGACACAAACACTTCCAAAATACTAAAGTTGGACTGTATAGCCCCCAATCCATCTGTGATGGTAAAAATAACCACACTTCCATGAAATAAAATGTCTTAAATATAAAAATAAATAAATAAAATGTTTTAAAATGTTAGTAATGTTTAAATTACCATAGGTTTGGTAATGATTCATTTAACATTCTTAAAAATTAAAAAATGAATTAATATTGCCTGCTATTTTAATAAGTGTTTTAAATTGAAGTCTTTATTCTGAGAATAGGACAGAAGTATAGTCATTTTGGTTAGACCTTTTAATGAACGTATGCACTGAGTCAAACAGTACTGGATGATTTCCTTTGTTTACCTTACCTTTTCTCAGTATTCCTTTTTTTGTTTTGTTTTTTTTTGTTTTGTTTTGTTTTCATGTCACATTTTACTGAACTTTAGATCCCTTGGTTTAAATTATTAAAGCTCTACTACGCCATGGTTTTGCTTTCTGCACATCTGCCTTTTGGACCTCAACAACAAAACCAACCACACAACATAACAAGTGCAGCCCAGCATGTTCCCACTATTCACTGGGTATCATCAAAGTACAAGAACAAGGCTTTCTGGTAATAATAATAAAAAAGAATAACAGTTAGTTTTGTTCTTTATTTGCAAAATTTTGTTGAAGTCAGTTAGTAGACTTGTCATTGGTGTTGTTTGCATTTTTGTACCAATGTGAAACTACAAAATTAAAAGTTATTTTTTTAGGTAAAAGTACATGTATGAAATGTAGGTAAGACAATTTAGCTCACAGATGATTATTAATTTGACAAATACCCCCCTTTCAAAGTAAATAATACAGTAAAAAATAAATAAAAAAAATTATAACACTGCTTTCTTCAGCATATTGTCTGGATTGTGTAAACTGCAGTAAAGTACCAGGATGTAATGTTTTTTTTTCAACAGCTAACATGATTTCGTTGATCAGAGTAGCAGAAAATTACAAAAATAGGTGTCAAAATAATTAACATGTAGTTGTGTTTTTTGTCTTAGTTTAGCTACTGTATACCAGAAGCAGTAAGTAACAATATGTTGATACAATTAGCAACATATCGTACAACACAAGGATTTGAGACAGTGCTTTATTGTGCTTGAACTGGTACTATAATGAGAACCAAATGCAGATTGCCTATGGATAAATAAATAGCTTATTTTCTGGAATGTTTAGAGTTTGGATCAAAAATAATTCATGAAAAAGCTGAAAATTAGCATTTTACAGACAAATATGGAGCACACATTAGCAATTAATTAACTAATATAACATTAAGAATTTTTTGGATAAACAGTTTTGCAGTTATATATATAT
>NW_013952451.1:1669628-1672149 GCF_001266775.1 Austrofundulus limnaeus | reverse complement strand
TTCTAGTATTCAAATGTTTTTATCAACTGTGCAAATCTATGCAGTACATGTACTTTACTGTAGCTACAGTTTTTTCCACTTCTATAAAACTATTTTTTCTTACATTGTGAGTTCTTTTCATCATGCACTACACTAATTAAGATCACACGTTGTACCAAACCCCAAAACATTTGTGTTTAACTGTGAAAAACTGTAAATGAAAATCTGACATAGCACACAGTGAAGCTGAAATCGCTAACCCAGCATTGTTTATGACTCTGGAAGATTTGTGAGGTTTAGTCCCAGAAAGCTTGACACAGCAAAAGGTCACCAGTTCATAGCTTGTACATCAACACAGGAGCCTGCCCTGCTGATGTTTGCAGCCCTCAGATCAATAAGCCCCATAGAGTTTGTGTATTTCACCTGAGCTGTTCTCTAATTGCTCAGTAATAACTTCCCTAGCAACCCACAGCTAAGACATTAACAAAAAAAGTCAACACTGAGCAAGGCTGACACAGTTTACTGAAAATACGAGCTTTCATTGCCACATTCAAAGTTACAAGAGTTACTGAGAGCTAATTCTGATTACATTTAAAATATGTTGTGTTGAATGTTAACTAAAATAATGTAGTTGAAACAGGATTTGTCAAAGATAATTTGACGTATCTTTTATTCTGAATGTAAAATTTCCACATACAGCAAATTTGGTGGTCAGTTTGTATTTCAGAAAACATAACTTATCAAATGTGAACAAACAATATTTTCTCTGAGCATAAAACTATATATTCAAAAGATGAAATCCTACTTTTTTGGTCCTACCAAATCTACCATCTTTCACAAAACACCTCAAGCCAGCACTTAGAGGACATAGATGTTTTTGAACTTCTTTCTCTGTGCAAAGCACACACACACACACAAAATTTTGTTTTGCAAATGTAATGACAAACACCTGTTCCATATGTGATTTACCAAAGGCCATTTGAAGATGAGCTAGTCTTTGTGGCAATTATGTAAAACAATTTTATGAAAGAACCTAAAGAGAAGGGCTACGTGACATGCTATTATGTTCAGTTCTTATTTTTGTTACCCTTGTATTTACTTTTATCAATGTTCAAATTCAAGGTTTTGCATATTTTTCAACATGTTTTTCTTGGACTGAATTTTCTAAAATTTTCCTTTACCTTTTTGTTTCTTTCATTTCTTCCATCCTTGTATCCCAAATTTGGCTCCTATAAGTGCTTTAAGAATGTAGTTATGAGATCTAATTTAGAATAAAGATGTACTTTAGGGGAAAGAAAAATAAAACTGAATCTGTACAGTCAATATAATAACTCGTGTGCTGACAATTAAATTCAGAACAGTAAACAAGTCAATAAAAAAAATGGCTGCTGAGATGCACCTAAGTGAATAGAATGATAAAGACAATTCATATTTAGGGATATCTCAATATGTTTGTATTGACAGCTGTAACAATAAAAGATTGAATAAACAGCTCAGCAATCAAGATTTGTTACTGTGTTTAAATGATGAATTTATTTTTCTAAAGTTATTTTTAAAGATTTACTATCACAAATTTCAAATTATATTTGTGTGACTAGTCAAATAAATATGATTAAAAATGGAACTGTGAGACTATGTTAAACTGTGGTGGCTGGTATTATTTTTATGTGATTAAAACTGTATTTGGCCAGCAAACAGTGTTTTACCCACCACCCAGACAGTGTGTTGGTGAGGCTTTAACAGACAGGCAGACAACACTAAGCTGCCTCCCAGTGCTTCTCCTCGGTGCTGTGTGGAGTGATGAGCACACAAGAGCAGCGTGAGTCACTGAGGGCAGGAAGTGAAGGCAGGAGTAATGCAGGTTACATGCTTCATTAACCGGTATTCAGCTTTGGACCTCTGACACTTGGCAGCCAGGTGAATTATCTGAGAATGACAAAAGAAGGAGGAACTGGGTGCAGACCACACTGAGGGGTTGTGGACAGGAAGGATCTTTGACTTGGAGAAAGTTGTCTGATTCTAAGTAAGGCTCGCTGGGGGAATGGCTGAGGGCATTTCAAGTAGGTATTCAAGGTCATTTTAAACGGTAAGAAACCAGCTGTTAAATAATGGTTTTGGTGCATTTGTCTATTAATCTAGTGAAAGAGAACAAATAATTACGTGTTTTATTTTATTGCTACTTATTTGCTATTAATGTCACTGCATTCACAAGGACTCTTTTTTGCGGGGTATGGGTGTGTAATTTACAGTCACAAAGTGTGATTCTCTAGCCTGGCCCTTGCTTTCCCACGCAGCTCCGCTCAATTCTAGTTTCCCTTCACTGCTCCGTCTAGGACTTCTCCCATTGAGATGGATTTCGCTGGCAGATTTTTAGCCGGGCCAATCAGAGAGGAGGACGTCAATTTTCTGCGCAGTGTCTGCTTGTAGTTTATGTCACCTGGACCAATCAGCAAACAGAWGGTGGAGTTTTGAATGACGTCAATGTTCTGCACAGTGTCTGCTAGTTATTTAAGCATACGGCAGTGTAGGAAGTGAATGAAGC
>NW_013952451.1:1664443-1669618 GCF_001266775.1 Austrofundulus limnaeus | reverse complement strand
GCTACGTAATGGTGCTTCATCATTAAGAGTTTTAGATGAGGGACTAAGAGTTCAAAATTCTATTCTGAAGTTAATAGGAAGCCTATTGCCCATCGTCTTAAGCAAAACAAGATAAATTCAGAGATGCAGTATCATTCCTAATTATCATCAAAACTCTTGCTGCAGGATTTTGGATTAGCTGGGAACATTTAGAGAACTGTCTGGATGTAACTCTTCAACAAAACTTTCCTAAAATGTATTATATGCACAAGTCAAGGAAGGAGGTCTTAGTTAAATACTTCATCTGTGTGGAAGGCAAAATACATACTCTGATATTAGATAATTCCCAAAATGTCTCACTTACTAAAGGAAAATGAACTCTAATCCAGCATAAATGAACGCAAATGTGTGTTCATTTATGTGTTCAGATTCAAACTCAACAAATTTTGTCTTGTCTGTATTTAAGAGCAGGAAATTAAGTAATTTTATTTCTTAATGACATGCATGATTAATTGATTGGACTCATCAAGGTATAAAGATAATTGCAGCTATCATTAGCATATGTAAATGTGTCCCAAGCTGTCTGAGAATATTGCTGAAAAAGAAGCATTAATGATGTAAAGAGTGCAGAACCGAGCACTGACCTCCTGCTGAACTCCACGATGAATTCTGCATGAGGAAAATTTCATGTTGCCCCAACAGAACACTTTACTCTAGATTTATTGACATAAAATTCTCAGATTATAATCTGATTAAGATGCAGTGGTCTGGCTCCTCTCCTAGGTTTAAGAGGCAAACATTCCTAACTTAAACGTGGGCAGCTGTGGCAGAGTGGTTAGGTTCGTTCAAACTGTGCTGTGTGACGTTACTTGTGCCGTGTGACGTCACAGCGCCAAGTGTTCGAGTATAAAAGCATCTCGGTCAGAGAGACACCCATGCAGAGGTTAAGGAGTTGGAATAGTGATAGCATTGATGTAGGGATGGGTACCGAATTCGAAACTTTTATATACTTTTATAAGTACCGACCGAATTCTGTCGGTACCTAAACACATCATTGCGACTGTATTGCCTAGGGCGGCTGTGGCAGAGTGGTTAGGGGAGTCATCCTGGAACCGGAAGGTCGCCTGTTCGATCCCCCATCCAGCTGTCTCAGTTGTTGTGTCCTTGGGCAAGATACTTAACCCCAATGACTCTGATGTGTGTCCCTTCAGTGTATGAATGTGTGTGGCACTGATTAGTTTCCATAGTTGATTGTACATTTTAGCTTTGTAGGAGATCTGGTAGAGTGCTGTGTGAATGGGTAAATGAGGGCACAGTTTGTCGTGTGAAGTGCTTTGAGTATCCTGGTTAGGTAGAAAGGTGCTAAACAAGTACAGTCCATTTACAGAGTAGCATTACATAGCAGCTTTCTGTACGCGTTCTATTTGATCCAAATCTGTTTTTAATCAATGCTTTTAATTTTGGGGATGTTTTGAATCATTCGATGCTGTGTGCAAAGCTTCAGAGAGGTTAATTGGACTGTGATTACAAGCATCAAATTAGATTTTTTTTTATTCCACTTCACTCAAATATCATACTTTGCACAGCTATTTATCAAGTCTGAAAGTCATTCAAGCACAAGCAGTGAACTAATATTAACAATTAAGTGCTTACAATTGTTAATTAGACACATGATTAATTTTCAAGTGGCTGGTTGTAAAACGAAGGGCAATGTAAAACTTTCCACCCACACGTTTTAGTGGAGTCTGTATTGTTTTAGCATACAAATCCGGGTTTAAAAAATGAAACAAAAAGAGCACAGTTGGTTTTATATAGTACTGCAAAGCATATTTTTTTCTTAAAAGAAGTGAAGATGAAACACCTGTGATTGTAACTACCTCAGTCTTTGAAAACTTTTGCCTATTTTTATTGCTGACCTGATGAAACAGGTGATACCTCAGAAAGGGCTCAGACTCTCTCAATCCTATTCCAACAGCCAGTCCTGCTGACTTTTTAAATTGGTACTCGACTGCACCTGTTGGATTTGGTTAAACACAAATGGTGGGTGTGCATTGTCGTTCTGCTTATAATTAAGGTCTTGAGGTTATGAAAATGTCATTTGCACCCCATAAAGCAGCTTGTGGGGTTCCCTTACCAATTAGTCCGTGCTGTGCATGTGACAATGACAAAATACCTGCCATCCAGATTAATAAGTCTGAGCCAATTTGGAGTGTACACATGCTCCTCCCCTCAACTGTTAAAGAGAAAAATTGCTCTCTGCCAGTGGTTTGGGGTTGTGTGTCATTTTTTTTTATCCATGGATTAAGTTTTTTTCTTTTTTTTAAATAGTTTTATAAGACAGAATCAATATTTCTCTGGGGAAACCTTGCTTTTTTATATGGCTTATGAGATTAGACCTGGCCTCTTTTCAGGGATAGGGGGTGGGTATGCTGTGGTGAAGAGTCTGAGTAAAGACACTGGAGTTAATATGACATCACCKAAAGTAAGTGCAGGTAATTCTCCATAAGGGGTGCCTGTCACCCTCAGCCTGTTGATTGATGTTTCTCATCACCCCCTTGGACACCATTAATTCTCTCTCAGAAAGTGAAATCACCTAGGCTGCTGGGAACAGTGACACAGTCAGTGCACAAAGCAGCAGAGTATCTGACTGTATATCAAACAGTGTGAAAATAGATGTGAGAACAGGGAGAAATAATATGCCTGTTTTGAATGCTTATGAGCATTGATATCACACTTCTAAAAATCTCTGCCTGTATTTCCCCAATTTCCCCTTCTCTGTCAATATTTTATTTTACCACCATACATTATCGCTAGTTTATCATATAAATGCAGTTAGCAAAAGGGCTGTGACATTTTAGTATCATGATTTGAATGTAAAATTAAAATGGATTTGACATTTTATTACACTTATTGTATTTRTCATCTGTTCTGTTTCTTTCTTTCTTTTTTCTAACATACTACACTCAATTAGCCCATCTCATAATATTACAACGTCATGTTGAATTATACCTCCTGGTATATTTTCTGATAGTTGTGCYTGATAACATTCAAATTCGAAAAGGAAGCAAATGAAGCTCAGAAACAATCTGGTGCCCAAGAAAGCAAAATAAAATGACCTACTGTTACATCATACTCTGAACCTGACAATGCCTCAAAAGTCACATAGTTGCTGTGTTGTCTCAAGCCCACCTGGATTTTGTCATGGGTGTCTCAAACCTGTCTCAAAAGTGTTGGAGCTGTATTTTGCCACCAGCCCAGGAACTCTACAATGACAGAAAACATCTGAGGCCAATGTGCAGGTATAAAAACTGCACCTATGATTAATAATATATTAATTATTAATATATTAATATTTAAAGTGGAACTGAAACACCTTGGTCTGAACTGTTCCTTATTGTAACTTATTGTAAATCCAAACAAGGCACTTCACACTCCGCCCCCTCCAGCTTCCATAGCAGTCTATTCTAGTTTGATAGAGTTTAGTAACACAGAAACATTTTATTTACAAATTAATTAAAATATATCAACAAGAGAAGACTTGTCCACGAGTTTTAGTCTGACCCAGAGCCAGAGGAGAATGAAGACTACGGAATCATATTTCTAAGTCCAGGCCTTATTTGGCGGTTCTGTCGCAAAAACTTTGACATTATAATTCAGAAACATCATAGAGAACAGGTTGAAAAATAAGACCCAAATAGTWTATAACAATATCTTTGCAGCAACTGTCAAAACCAAATTAAATATTTCTGGAWACCTAGGAACWCCAAGTACACAACATAATGCATTTCACAGCAAAAAATATGGATTTTGCAGGATGTTTCCCCTTTAAATCATAAACATCTGAGTGGCTGCCAAGGTACAGTATGTGCAAAGTGAGCAGAGGTGATTATGATTTAGATGGCAATGGCTATTGTACAAAAGGTCATGATTTTCAAAAACTGGCCCTACAGTCATTTGGACACAAACACTCAGAAATCAGTGAGACTGCAAATGAAAATTTGCCATTTTTCTTACAATTTTGAGATGCCAACTAGTCTCCAACAGTTGCAGCSCAGTGAGATACCCCCTTCATGACTCGCCATCTGTACCATTATCCATGGTAAAACAAAATAAAAGCAGGTGGTCAGTAACTGTGTGTAACGTCTAGTGAAAACTATCTGTTGTGTTGTTCTACCTAAAAGGGTAATTTACCTTACACTGAACAAACAATCACACCTTGTGATTTATGTCCCTTCCAGTCTAAGGCTTTTCTTTGTAATTCATCTTCATGGTGTGMACACAGCCCATCTATAGACACTAAATCACCTTATTCACCTCTTGTATTGTACTTAACTCAAATGCTAATCCATGTGTGAGGGCATTCCCAACCAGTCTTCAGTGTAACAAAGCACCTCCCCATATATTCTGTTCCAGTTCCTTCTCTCCTGCCTTTCTGTACTGTCAACAGTTGACCCCTTGCCACCACCCACTCCGCATATCTCTTTCTCATTGCCAGGAATCCTGAGGAGAGTAGATTTTTATTTTCTCCCAGGCACTCTTCTGTCCCTGAACCCCTTATTCTCCCTCCTGCCAGCGGCCTTGCTAACAGATTGCCAATAAGCTCTGTGGCAGGGCCCGCCAACATGCCCCCCCACACACACCATTCTCCCTGTAATGGCCTCTCTCAAGGGGAAAAAGCCCCTGTCTGTCACTGATCCAACTACCCTTATAAACCTCTCCCATCCCCTTTTGCCCTGCTCCATTCCTCCCTCTCCCCTTTGAGTCACACCACCCACTTACTGCCTTCAGGTTGTTACAGGTGCCCCTCTCACCAGGATACACGAGCTTAGCCATGCATGCTTCACTGCTTATATGGATAGAAACACAATTGCATGCACAAAAAAAAAAAAAAAAGAAATGACAGAGCCTTTTTTCATCACTTGTACTCAAACTCACTAAAGTATTTATGTCTCCTTTGTTTTTTTGATTCAGCTTTTGTAGACTTTTTCAATTTCCTTGTCCTTTTTTGCACTTTTACTATCATCTTGCAAAGATGCACTCATGCAATTATGTAGGCAACTATAAGAAAAATACAAATCATAGAACACATTTGCTGCAATTATCTAATGTTTTAATATGTCACTTGATATCCCTGTATTTTGATTGATATTAGCAGGGTAAAAAATTACTATCTGATCATGTTTTTCTGTTACCGTA
>NW_013952451.1:1653377-1656651 GCF_001266775.1 Austrofundulus limnaeus | reverse complement strand
AAAACCACGGATTTTTATTTTTATTTTTTATTTTAATGGTTGTTTTACTGATTTTCTTCTGATCTAAGGCTTTTGCCATGATTAGATTMTTTTTATTAACCCATGCAATCTGCTGAATTTTTTCTTAATTTTTATAAAGATGCCACTATGTGATTTTTACTGTGGAGATACAATTTACAGGCCAACTAAAATTTCTTTGTTTTCGATCAAGTAGAAAAACTGTATATTTAGAGTTCAAGGCCTTTTAAACATTATGCACAACTTAAGAATGTAATTTTATGTCAGAATAGCCCGTGCATATTTAGTCTAAATTGTAATAATTTCACTGTCTGACCAAAGATTTCACTCTAAGCTTCAGCTCGTGTTTTGTAAGTCCTATACGTTTTCATGTGTATCTGACTTTCACTTGCTTTGTCAATGATAATTTAACGGTTCAGGTCATCTTTTTTTTTCTTTTTTCAGAATGACCCCACAGTGCCAGCCATGAGCCCAGGGTGAAGAGTGAGCTCTTCCCTTCTTTTCTTTCTGTTGAAAACCTGTATACGTGTGTGTGTATGAAAGAGAACGCAAGATAGTCTAAATCGATTTTCTTAGCTTGACAAACTCATAGTGCCGAGCTTCAAAGGTTGAAATGACATTTGAGAGTTCTATTTTCTTTACTGTTCCGTTTACAAGTGTTTCAATTAAGTGAATTGTGTTCCAAGAAGTGATGTCCTGTTCACTGAGGCTTAATGGAAAACAGTAACTGGTGGCAGCATGTGCACTGAACTGGCCCCATTCTCTGCTAAAACAGAAATAATAAAATCTTGTGTTGTCACAAACTCCACAGCAAATAAACATCGTGCAACCAGGATTTCTCTTCATTGTATCGTTTCCTAAACAAGTCTCCGACAATCGCAGCTGTATCAAAAGGGCAAGTGTTTATTTATGTTCCAGAAGCAAAAATTGTGATTTTTCTCTTTGCATATTATGTTTGCGGATGAGCATTAGCAGGTGCATGCATTTATTCATGGATCACTGTACATTTCTGAGTCAGTCATGAGGCACACCAGGCTGTGGCCTACTTCTCAGGGAATGTGACTGAATCAGCGTTCATTCTGCCTTAGAGSAGGCAAAATGAACACAAAGGGTGTYGCATGTCACTGAGGAATAAAATGTGGGTAAAATAAACATTCTATCTAACCATTTTAATCCAWACGCATTTTCTTTAGTTCCTCAAAGCAAACTTTGACTCAGACAAATCTACGTTTCGTTCTTTTAATCCACCCGTCTCAAACTCCCACCCCTGCCCTATTTTATCAGCTTATTTCTCTTACCAACTACTCAGCTTGATTTACTTTTATACTCCTTGCAGTATACCCAAAGTAGCTTGGGGAGGGCTGGTWTTACCTGCAAACTTTGTAAACAAAATCAAATCCTTGCACTGGATGTGCCATGTCTACTTTTGTACCTRTGTTGTCTTTAAAATYAGGCGTAWATGAAAAATACTTGCATTTCAGTGTTGGTAAATAGATGTTAAGCAGAATACAGTATATGAGGAAAAGACACAAGTCTGTAGACTTGTACTGCATGATCAACGATCTTAGATCAAAGACTCCTCTGTGGTTTTCTGGATTCTCAGTCATAGCATGGTGCTGTGTGGTTTTTGTAGCAAAAGTAAGCCACCTAAAAATTAGGTACAAAACATGACTTTCCACAATAATTATGTATTTTTTCTCCTCAAATCCCATTGTATGATAGAGCAACAGATGATTGTTACCAGGAACATTTATCTTTCTTCATCTGAAATAGTWTAGGGTCTTATTTTGATCTTGTATCAGAGGCATAAATATACTGAACTCGAACAAACTCAGAGTTTCAGATCCAAAGGCTGAATTGAATAAATAAATATAGACATGGAAGGTGAAAAATCAGGGTTTTACAGCTTTTTCAATGTTATTATTGCTTAAATGAATATCCTGTWCAGTTGTGTAAATAAAGCCGTGCAGTTGTAATATTGAAGTTATCATATTATTATTTCTGCAGCCTGAATTTGCTGCAACCTGAACAGAACTAACAAGCAAACAGCAGGTGTTTTGTTGTATATGTGCACATCATTTCCTCCTGACCTCATGAATCTAATTTCCATTATTTTGATAGAAAAATTGCTTTTGTTGTGCTGTATGCTGTTCCTAATGTCAAAGGTTGGTRTGCGATGGGGAAGAAAATAAATCATCATTGCTTTTTCTATTAAATGGATAATGAAAAGGCAACAAATAGCGAACAGCCCGATCACAAAAATAAGATTTAGAGTGAAAACATAATGAATCATGTTTTAAATTGTTTTCTTTTCAWCTTCATCAAGAACAAACCTTTGTTCGAAAACAATAATGATTTACTATTTAGTGGATTTACGTCTGATTCATCTAAATATTCTTGAAACTAATTTATTGCACTGTTCTCAGCTTTTTGTAGTGGGAGGATGGCATAAAAGAATCAATAAAAAGTTAAAAAGACWTTGCTTTTGCTCAATAAATGTTTCAGTGATGCCAACATTGCGAGAGCGATAAAGAAAGTAAGTCCTCTCTCTTCTGGTCCACCTATCTTCCTACACGCCACCTTCACATCCTGAGGCAGCAGAATGCCCTCCCCTCTTCCTTTACTCCAGATTAAAGCTCCAACCACCAAGGTCTTCATGACCTCAGGAGAGCTGGCAGGATCAGACRGCTCTTGCTTTGCTTGCATTTTAGCTGCAGCAGCTCAAGTGTGTTATCTCTTTCATATTTATTGAATGGATTTGGATTTCTTCATCCCCTCCGGCTCCTGGGGGCACTCCCACTCACTAGTGTTTCTAAGGTTTTCTTGCTGACTGAATTAACATGTAGGATCCCTCACAGCAGTGATGGTGACACACGGACTCACTGGTGGGCCTTCAGAACCACATAACATGCAAGAGCACACATACACTTATTGGCCACAGGCCCTCTGGTCCTCTAAAAACAGCGTGGTCAGTGGTGGGGAGATACAAAATTGCTTCAGGCAGTAGTTTAGATCATAACATTACAGCTACTTCCAAGATCCTTGCAAACCCCACCCTCAGGTCACATTCAAGCTTGATAGCAAACTCCTGAAAAAGGGTTAAATAGAAGTTTTGCCGTTGTTTCTACATTGGAGGTTGTGAAATGTGAGAAAAAAGACGTGATATGAAGTGATACCTACAGAGTGTTATGGTGCGTTCACACCGAACGCGATTTCAGCGTCAGGAGCAGCAGGTTTACATACAAAGTCTATGGTG
>NW_013952451.1:1647188-1652417 GCF_001266775.1 Austrofundulus limnaeus | reverse complement strand
TTCATTCATTCATTCATTCATTCATTCATTCATTCATTCATTCATTCATTCATTCATTCATTCATTTATTTATTCCCTGACAAAAGATGAAAAGTTTGGGAACCATTTAGTGTATAAAGTATAACAATGACTGTCATAAACATATTTCCTGCTATAGAAATGCATTACAATGAACTTTTTACAGTTACTGACATCTCCATCTTCTTCTGCTTAAGTCATAGAGGCAACAGGTCCAGGAGATAAACTCAGACATCCCTCTTCCCAGCAACACTTTCCAGCTTATCCTGGGGGACACCGAGGTGTTCCCAGGCCAGAGAGGATTTATGATCCCTGCAGTGAGTCTTGGGTCTTCCCCCAGGCCTCCTACCATTGGGATGTGCCCGGAACAGCTCTAAAGGGAGGCGTCCTGGAGGTATCCTAATCAGATGCTCGAACCACCTCAACTGATTCCTTGCAATGTGGAGGAGCAACGGCTCTACTGTGAGCTCCCCTCAGATGACAGAGCTCCTCACCCTATCTCTAAGGCTGAGCCCAGCCACCCTAATGTTGAATCTGGGATCTCATTCTTTCTGTCATGATCCACGCCTCGTGACCACAGGTGAGGGTTGGAACAYGAACAGACCAGTAAATCGAGAGCTTTGCCTTTCAACTCAGCTCTTTCTTCACCACGACTGACTGAAGCAATGCCCTCATTACTGATGACGAGGCTCCAATCCATCAATCCATCTCCTGCTCCATCCTACCATRACTTATGAACAAGACACTCTCCTCTACTTGAGGTAGAGACYCTCCCCCAACCCGGAGGGGGCATTCCACCCTTTCATGCCTGGTAGCAGTCCCTGGCCATGCTGATTGATGCAGAGACTGGCTCTAGTTACTAACATACATGCTTAAAATTGGGAAACACTACCCCAAATACATTCATGCTACCCTGCTTTTATATTCACTTATATATGTTTAAAATTAGTTTTATTGACATTTTGCATTATGATAGTGAACAGTCTTTTATGTGTAATGTTTCTGGGTGTTCGAATGACAGAGTCCAGCTGAAACACAAGTAAATTGTTTAATGTTTTTGATAAACTGSAAGTAATGAATAGATAGCAAAACCGACATTGAGCATGCACATCAGTAACTGTAAAATTATAATGAACTTTTTTCATCCTCTGACCAGTTTCCTGACTGAAATATTAGACACTGCGACAGCATATAGTCAGGCACCCAAGGGGAAATATTTTGCTCTTTATAGCCGATTCCTCCTGCCAGATATTGATACAAGCGTTTTGCTTCACATTAACCTTCACCTTTATCCTTACATCACAATATTAATGACCCWATAATTTATAAATATAAATGAATTATTCTGTCCCACGAGCACAAAATTTCTKTTTAAGTGGAGTAATGGTGCTGAAAAATATGCAACTAGCATTTTGTGGAAAGGGTGCACTTTATAATGAAGTGAAAAATCTCAGCTTCAGGCATAAAACAGTATTTTCTGCAGATAGACAACCCTATTCAAAGGGTATAATGTACGCATTTCAATATAATTATATTTCTGGATTTAGAATAACCTATTTTATCAGTGTTGATGATTATTGTCACATTAACAAACACAACGTCAATAATGGCAATACATGTGATCTAAAACTAGTAATTTAGCTGCAACACACTTTGGTATATGTTATTTTACAAGCTTGAAAATTGACAATAATATTAAACATTATAAAACTGAGTTAATTCAACAGTTAATCAAATRATATTTTGTAAACTGTGTGCCTATTAAGGACAGCTGTAGTACTTGAAGGCTGAGAAAATGCTTGTATTTGTGAGCGTATTACACACACGGTCCATATGTTCTTGTTTCAGATGTTACAATGAAAGCTCCTTATTTAAAGGACCAGCTGGTCCTGCCTTTTCATCCTGCCTGACAGGACAAGGATTGGGAAACCCTAACCCCCTTGCTTGGRTGCACAAACTGTAGGGCTACAGAGTACAAGGAAAAGGTGAAAAGGGGTTTGGCACAAATAAGACAAACAAAGTGCTTRTTAAACATGTGCAAAACAAATATTTTATGAAATTCATTCAAACCTTTTAAACAAGTAGAAAAAAATCACAGAAAAATCAAACAACAAATTACATCACAGTTTTTAATTTTCTCCATAGTGTTGAAAAATTAATTTGGCATTGATCATTTTATAGAGCTTTAAAATAAGGTTAAACAGTAAAACTATATACTTTTACAAACCARTTTGCAAGCCTCATTACTGCTCTCTGTACAATATCGACGAGTTCCTAAATAGTTGAGTTTTTACATCACCTTCTGTAATTACTGACATTTAATTTGTTCATTGTAGATTGTGGCTTAGAGGGAAACCATAACTATATTTAGAGAAGCACTGTCAAGTGTTTTAGCTCTGGATCATTAGAGAGTCACATTTTAGTAGTGGACTTGATGGTTTGAACAACTCCACTTTGCTGACTACTCAGCTAATGATGCACCACTTAATGTTTGGGCATTTGGCGCAGTGCATCATGACAAGGCATAAATGCCCAGTTGACTATCTCCTAACGATTACTAATTATCCCAAAGGAAGCAATTAAAGCAGGGAAAAAAATGGGAGCAAAGGCCTATCTCAACAAGAGTGGCTTATTACCACACTTAATATTTCCCTAAATATCAGATGCAGTTGGCAGTGCAACCCCAAAAGCRGAGTGCAACATTACTATGAAACATCACCAAGAAAAAAAAAACATTATTTTTGCTGAGCTATTCGTTTAAAGAAAAGGCTTGGCTAGACACATCAATAATATACTGCATTAAAGATATCAGAGATTTTCTCCATTTTTTTCCCATATTAACCTCTTAATTCTTTTCTAATTTTAGATTTTTTTGGTCATTGCATTGCCTAATTAGGTTGTAACTCTTCCAAAGCACTGAGCTCATAGAAACTCGGGGATAAGTCACACCAAACTTCATAACGCAAGTGACAGCTCAAAGTCTTTTGAAGTAGGTTTCTGTGGAAAAACTCAGAACAATTAATATTTTACCTGTCATAGATGGCTCTTTAAATAAGATTGGAGAAAAAATCACAAAGGAGGAGCCACGGGGTGGTCAGGGTGACACTTGCTTCCCCTCAAAACCTGATTAACCACCCAAGGTGCCACCCCAGTTAATTCTACATCAAGTTTTAGACACACAATTAGATTAAATGAGGAATACATAGTAAATGTTTTTTACATGGACATTGATTTGTTTATTAGTTTTGTAAAGATGCAAATATTATATAACATCTATATATACTGTATTTCCAATAAAATCTTCAATGCATGTATATGTTTCTATACATAATTGTTTCCCTTATTTTTACGTGTCCACCTGAAAAAGCTCAATCAGTCACTAATTTTGTCAATCTAGCCAGAACTTGTTTAACCCAAGTTTTGATTCTTTACAAAGCAATGTACAAGTAAGGTGTTAATCATTCTTAACATTTCTGCAGAAATCCCATTTTTTGTAAGAGTTTTCTTAACTGTAAATAGTAACACAAATAAATCCCATGAATAACAGTAAAAATGACCCTTTTTAAAATATTTTCCTTCACTAAATTAAATTCTTTATCTGTTATTTGGTCATTTCAATAAGCACAGGAAGGTCAAACAGAAATCAAGYCAGTTTAATATGTGAAGCAACTCATGTTGTTTTTGTTGCAACCTTGATAAGAAGCGTGCATTATTCTCCCTGACAGGCACGCAGGTMTGGTGAAATCTTATTGCTGTACCTGACAAATCAGTCAAGCTGAAATACTGAGACAAGATGAGCCGAAACATAAAAGGTCACAAGTAATAGATGTCAGATTTGAAGGTGCTGAATTTCCCAAGCCTTCTTGTTTTTCTCTCCGTTTGCATGTTTATGGCATGCACTTTTCATAAAACARTTTGAAAATACCATCTCCTCCCTGCTTTCCAAAAGGAAATAAACAGATGAGCATCATATCACAGGCAGGTCAAAGAAAAAGAGATAAAAATGGATCAAAAGAAAATATTATTGTAGTGGACAAATATTTTATGATTTTCATACAACATCTATATAAAGTTTCTTTAAAAACTATACATTTACAGTKTATTGTGTGACAAGTTACAATGGAAGTGAAAGAGTAAATTTAGTGTGGCTTAACACTAACTGTAATAACTTTTTATTGCCTGTGAAAGAACAGTAAAGGTTATTAGAGTTTTCTGTTTAATTACTTCAGAGCTATTTATTGAAGAGACATACTGTAATTAGCCTTATGTGAGGTGTGAACAAAAAACAGCAAACAATGCACAACCTGCAAATGTGGAGCTGACATTAGATGCATTTCATTACAGTTAGTTACCACTTCTTTAATTATTTGCATTCCTAAGGGGCAGAGCACTTAAGCATCTACCTGAACACACTCAGTGGTTTTTATTTATYATTTTTATGAATTTGAATCAGAAACACACACACATACATGTTCTTTCTGTTAAAATCAGTGGACACCAGAGTACTCACGTGTGGCATTTAGGTTTGAAAATAACTGTTTTTAATTTTTTGTATTCTTTCTCGTTAGTGTCAAATGCTCTGTTTCATCAGTTTTATCGTTCAGTAGACTTTTTAATGTTGTCGAATTTGTTTTTTATGGTTAAGTTGTTAGTTCATGTGCTAGACAACATTTGTTGCTTCAAGCTTGTCCAAGGTAATATATTAAATACATATAATAGCTGTACTTAAAAATTAAATAGTGTTTTTTTTTTGCAATATGATTTATTCCATTTGTTTAATTGCATTATAATGCAACTTCAAATATGTTAAACTTTAAACTTAAATTTAAAAAGTTATCAACACATTTTCTGTGTCATCTGAACAAAATATGAAAATATTCATTGTGAGTTTGTCATAGTCAATCTTTTCATTCAAGACTTTAATGCTGCTGCCCTCACCAGACAACACCACAAGATGCCCCCTTCAGAATGTACGGAAGCGTATTGCTATCACGCAGGAAAAAAAATCCGAGCGCTATCACGTTATAACGTGATACGTATCTTGTTAAAACGTTTTAACAAGATAACTATCATGTTTTAACAAGATACTATCACATTTTAACAAGATACGTATCACGTTTTAACAAGATACTATCACGTTTTAACAAGATACTATCATGTTTTAACAAGACTTGATAGCGCTCGGATTTTTTTTCCTGCGTGATAGCAATA
>NW_013952451.1:1633110-1646290 GCF_001266775.1 Austrofundulus limnaeus | reverse complement strand
TATCACGTTATAACGTGATACGTATCTTGTTAAAACGTTTTAACAAGATAACTATCATGTTTTAACAAGATACTATCACATTTTAACAAGATACGTATCACGTTTTAACAAGATACTATCACGTTTTAACAAGATACTATCATGTTTTAACAAGACTTGATAGCGCTCGGATTTTTTTTCCTGCGTGATAGCAATATGCTTCCGTAAGAATGTGTGTCTGGTTTAAGTATTTTAGTCAACTTTTGGCAACAAGCCCACTAAAACTGACATTGCCAAATTGTTGAATGGAGCAAAAAAACTTAAAGCTGCTCCACTCAACTGTAGCTTTACAGCTGCTCTACTCAGAAGGCAAACAGAGGTGRGTATACAGATTGATTGTCATTATACAGAATGGCAGCTGTGTGAAGTATTTTAGTTTGTTAATTATCTATTTACAAAACATAATCCAGACATGATTATATATCATAATTGCAGATGCTTGTGCATCATAATTGTCTGTACAGGAAAGCTTTACTCAGTAAACTTATCCACAGATGTTTAAAGTAGAAGTTTTTAGAAAGAGATTAGTCAAACAGGCAATATATGACTTTTTACATATTAAACATTTCTTTTTGCTTTTTTATTTATTTATTTATTTATTTATTTATTTTCGTATTTTGCATGGGATTTATTTTTGAGTTTTCTCCCTTCTAGAGCTGCTGCTCCTCCACATCAAGAGGAGCCAGGTGAGGTTGTTTGGGCACCAAGTAAGGAGGCTTCCTGGACACCTCCCCAGGGAGGTGCTTCAGGCATGTCCACCTGGGAGGAGACTCCAAGGAAGACCCAGGACACCCTGAGACTATGTCTCTAGGCTGGCCTGAGAACGCCTTGAAGTCCTCCCAGAAGAGCTGGAAGAGGTGGCTGGGGAAATAAAGTTCTGGGCTTCCCTGCTCAAGCTGCCCCCATGGATTTTTGATTTGCGAACAAAACTAGATTTACTGAATGTTTATGGTAGTAGTATCAAAGCAAATATTCAGTAGCCGTTTGTCTAAAAGTAGCTAACATGATCAAATAAGTTCAGTTCAACTCAGTTTACGTACAATTCCTCCCAAAAAAATTTTTTTTTCCAGTTTACAGATCAAAACATGCAGTATAAAATGCCATTTAGTAAAWGTTTTCTAGCAGATTTTTGCTCTGAGCAGCACAGTAAATATACAAAAAAAGAAGTTAGATTCAAATCAGCCTAATACAAAAAAGAGCACTAATTGCTGAACCAAGCCCGACATATTTAAGCTGTATGTGTGTTAAGTTGTAAGTTCTACTGAAAAGTGAAATAGATACTTAATAGAATAAATCTGCTTGATGGTATCTGACTCATAAACACGTAGGCATTTTTTWTTAAAGGTGAAACAAGAATAAGAACTGGATTCCATAACTTAGACCTCTGCAAACTAGATTTGCATCCTGAAAGCTGAAAGCCACACAGTCCTGTCCTCTTTTGGAAGTTTTTAATTTCCCCTCTCAAAACAWTAAATAATTGAATGCTGACTTGTTTAATAAGTCAGGAATAAGCTACTTAGCAAGTCTATCAGAAGCTAGGTACATGTTACAGCTAAAACTTCCTTTGTGCAGGATCAAAAACCATAAAACCATCACACAAATACTTAAAAGTTTGACAGWATAAAGCATTTTTTTTCGTCCACTGTCCAATAATTGAGTTGCAGAGGGACACACACACACACACACACACACACACAGGGAGAAACAGTTTGCGTGGGTTCAGCTGCTCCAGTGAAGCACAACCAGCTTATTCAAAGTAATAGTGATTCCCACCAGTTTCATTCCTCAGGACCTGAAATAAAGCTTTAAAGTCACACACAGGGTTAGAAACTGGTTTCTGAAGTTCCAAGTCTTTATGTAGGTTATTTCATAAAAAGGGTTTAAAGATCACAAAGACTTTCCAAAGCAATCATGGCCCAGCTTTAAGGAGTGCCTGCAGTTGGTTTTCAACAGTAAATTAGAGTGTAAATGGTTTAACGTTGCATTGGATCATTGGATGAAGATGAGAAGCTTCTGTCTTTGCATTTTTTTAAAACTTCAATAAAAATCTCCACAGTTCTCWTTCTTTAAGTTAGGTCAGCTGAGGCACACAACTGTTTTTATTTGCATAGATACAACAATGTGTATTTATGTACTTCCGTCTGTGCATTTTATTCTCCTTTTGTTGCCCATAAATTACAGTTTAAAAGTTAGGATGCAATAATTTTCATTTCTTGCATTCTTTTAATTCATTCTTTTAATCAAATCACAAGTATTAAAGAGAGGCATTGTTCAACATATAACTTGGGAGAAATATGTTTTGAAACTTGATTTCTTGCTACAGTCAACAATTTCTTGAACCCTTAGGGGGAAGTTATCTGTAATTTTGGTTTAATTTGAGGATATGTTTCATGGCAGTCAGTAAATGACTCAGTCAATAACTAATTTCAGCGTAATATAAAATGCAACGCTCTGATGAAAAACCCAAAGTTATTCATATCCACTGTAATATTTTCAAGAACCATGATTGTATTTCTGTTTCTTCTTCATAGAGTGGGCGTAATGATTGTACATTTCAGGTTTTTTTATTATTTTTTTAGAAGGAAGCTAAACATTAATCTGTGGTGTGGTTGTTTGGGGGCACAGATTCCCCAAAGCCCATTGAAGGATGACTTTTTAAAAATAGGATTTTGATAAGAATGTGCTAAAGAAATGAAATAAAGATTGAAAGCAAAGAAGTCTGACTTTAAATCAAACATTTTCATTTTCTTTTTATGCTGGCCTTTTTGTGAAACTACAAACATAATACTTGGACTCTAAAAGTTACCCTTTCTCTAGCAAGGCAAGTCAATGTACACTAGCCTGAATGTGCCAATCAAGATAATGTTTGTGGAAAAACTAAGAGCATCAGTGGGTGAAAAAGTAGGTCAYAGCCATTCTGTTTCACGCCCGGGTGGTGTGCAATGACACTGTCAACAAATATAAATACATAGAACATAAATTCATGGAACAGAAAAAGCCAGAGTACAGCCTCAGCTTCCACTAGAGTTTTACTTTAGTGATAAGTTTAGTCAGAATTAATTGTGCATGGTTGGAACGTCTTGTAACAATCTTTTAGTCAGTTGAGGTTGCATACATTAACTGTAAAAATCTTGACAAGAGAGTGAAAAATGCTTAATATGTGTGGGACTTTAAATTGTCATCCCATTTTTATTTTGGCACATMCATATGGGTGTTTATCCACAGCACAAAAATGCAAAGTCTGAATGAAGGCTTGAATATTATAGAACAGCTTAATTTTAAGGCCTCAATTTAAAGTACACTTCTCTGGATATTTTCATCAGTTAAACTGTTTTCTTTGTTTTACAAAAACAAAATACATTTTAAAAATAATCATTAGACACAGTTTGTTTTAAAGTTTGGAGCTTTTATTGTGAAACTGCTTGTTGTTTTGCTCCGGTGTGAAACTGTGCAATAACGCTGGTTATCTTGTGGATTCTCTCACGCAATGTTATATTAGAGTGGGAACTAATTATGGGTCATACTGCCAGTGAATGAACAGTCAGTGCAATCAAACCTAATCAAGGTGGAGATATGCAATCAGCCATAACTGGAAAAAAGAGATGAAATATCCCACTTTTGTCTTGACAATTTGTGACCGAAGGTCTTGGAAAATTCCAGCTGTGYAGATGATTGCAGATCTTGATATAATGGAACCGATTGCATGATTTGCCAGGAGACAGCTGCAGCAGAAATTCATTATAAATATATATATAGATATGTGCAGGGTTATGTACAATGCACTAATCTGCTAATGCCAGACATTCAAGACTGATACTGAGGATGATAATAATAATAATACTAACAGCAAATACAATATTATTTATTGTGCATTTAACAGTTGCTTACTGCAGAGATTCAATTGTAGAGGTGAATATTTGTACTGACTCTTAGTACTAAATATGATACTGTGCATRAACTGAAAAAACACTACAAAAAAGCCCATAATAATTCATATTTCACAAATGCTGAAATGGTCACTTTATGATCAATTCAATAATTTTAGCCCTTTAAAAATCCTTTGATTTAAAGTTTAAATCAAAGGATTGCTTCAAAGATTTATTGTAAAGTATGTGTATACTTGTGGGTGAATGATTAAAAACAAATGATTTTCATTTGTCTTTTGTTTCTTTATTTTTTAATATGGTAAATAGTTAATACTTTTATTTTGTGAACCAACTTTTCAAGGATCAGAACAGAAGCCAATCAAAGCCAGAGCTCTTGTCGTCTACATCAAAAGCCTTCCACTCTTCTGTTTTCTAATTAGAGATGATGCTCAGGTTTGTTGTAATTAACAAGTAAATTAATTAAAATCACCTCTTATCTCCTTTTTTTCCTCTTTTATCCCTCCCAGCAAACAATGAAATCATGGTGGAAAAATACCAGCAAATACCTCAAAAACATGACAGAAGCTGTTAGTTTCTGTTAGTTAGTCTGAAGGAAACTTTATTCTGTATGCATCACACATTTGTTTTATTTTGAGGTTAACTAGGATAGAATTTGCACAATTATTTATTTTTATAATTAAACTGTGATTTAGTTGAGGTACAATCTGATATAAGAGGCAGGTCATGGTCATCTCAGAATGTATTCTTCTTGATGCATTAGTTAATACATGCCTTAATCATGTACAACACATAACTTTTGTTCCCACTAGTAATTAGAACTGTTGTTATGGAACCAGCTCTTCCACAGGGAGTTCTGCCCCAAATCTGATGTAATGCTGGGCTGGGCTTAAGAAGAAGATGATACTGTATAATGTGCTTGCTTCCTGAATTAAGAGCCAWTTGCAGAGATAATAAATTGCCTGTAGGTGGTTCAGCCAGTTGGTTTGTATGTGTTTCTTGCTTATGTATAACATTTAAGTCTTAATTCTGTATTTGTTCCCTGGTCGTCTGCACATTTTGGAGTAACTGAACACGCTATATTTTTAGTCCATCCTTAATGGCATTTTTAGTGTAACTTTTTATAGCTGTATAATGGCATATTCTTCAGTATTTTTTATACAGTATTTTGCCATTTTGTAAAATTAAGTAATTCTGTCATTYGTAAAAAAAAATTGGTGGGGCTTATACAGTATACTGTAGATGCACTTTTCTTCACTGTCTCAGACATAAAAATGCAATCAAATATTAATCACACGAAGAAGCTCAAATTGTTTGGCTTTAATATTTTATTTGTAAAATGTGAACACAATAGAATGGCTGACCTTTCACCACAAAAAAAGACTATGTATTAAAAACCTCCCTTTTAGCAAAAGTGTAAAACATTTACTTAATTTATTGTGTATAAGGCACCTCATTCTTGATTACAGTTAATGATGTAACATTGAAGGATTTGTTCATTATTTAAAATAGGGATTTGTCCCTTTTATGAACAAAAGTAAAATAGGATCAGAAACAGTTGGCTTTATTCTGAATGCAAATGGCTGCCCCACCAGTAAGGTGGCACATCACTTGTATGATTTAGGACTTACCTTTGTTACATTAGCCTAGAAGCATTTACACTGCAGCACATGGCAGCAGGCTGAGAAACTCACTTGAGATTTCCATSCTTTTATTGTACTTTATGCATTCATACATACAGTAGATAATGGAGGCACTTCACTCCAGTTGGATAAAGACCAAGTGGAGGGCAAAAAGATCCAMCATTTACTCTTTCCCTTCYTATATCTGTACCCCTCCATCAGGACTGGACTGGGACCAGAAAACGGCCCTGGAAATTTGTTCGTTGTGGGCCCATCGCCAACCATATCAACATGGACGGAACGGCCCTGTACGAGATGACTGCAGTGATTTTGTCGCCCAGCTTAGCGGCGTCATGCTCCACTGGAGCAGGATCCTGGCGATTGGGTAAAATCTGTTTCTGTTGTTTGTTAGCATGAAATGACACTAAATCCACTGAACTCATGTRAGATTTAAAAATATCAGCTTTTTCCCTTTTTTATTTTAGAGGGTTATTTTTTTAGCAGCAAGGTGGCTCAGTTGGTAGAGCTGATGCCTCTTAACAAGAAGGTTGTCGGATTAAATCCCAGCCCGGGGACCTTTCTGGGTAGAGTTTGCATGTTCTCTCCGTGCATGCGTGGGTTCTCTCCGGGCACTCCGGCTTCCTCCCACAGACCAAAAACATGACTGTTAGGTTGACAGATGACTCTAAATTGTCCCTAGGTGTGAGTGAGAGAGTGAATGTTTTTTTTTTTTTTGTCTCTATGTGTGTCGCTGTGACGGACTTGTGACCTGTCCAGGGTGTACCCCACCCCTCGCTCTGTGACTGCTGGATATGGGCACCCGTGACCCTAGAAAAGGAAGGTATAGACGATGGATGGATTTTTAAAAAAAAAATAGAACTCACTCTAAACATTTTAGGTTTTATTGTATTTTATTGACCCTTCATTCATGCCAGTTCTTCTGAGCTGAAAACACAAAGTTCACACACTTTGTCACACCTCTGTTTGTTTCCTCTGTTTGGYGGTGTCCACCATGGGCGAGGCGGGAATCCCAGTGACAGGCATTGCCACCACGATGTTTATACTGACCATCTGTGGGATTCCAATGAAAGCTACATCCATCCTGCTGGCGATAGAAGGGCTGATGTGAGCTTTATCAGCAGTTTAATCATCAGACGTTAACTGAGCCAACATAAAGCAGCTTTAGACCTTCATAGAGAAGGCCTCTTTCATGCATGTGGTTTTAGAAAACCCCTGTGCTTTGTGCCTTTTCAGAGATCATTTAAACATCATCATCAATGTCCTGGGAGACGATGGACAATGGAGTGGACAGTGGATGGAAGCATCTCAAACCTCTGTAGGCCTCCCTGTTGATGCTTCATTTGCCAACCAGAAAAAAACAAGTGTCAATGTTCCAGTATCCCACCCATGTATCTGATTTTGCAACAGCAAAACTTTGCACACTGCCAAAGTCTTCCTGTTGTGCTTTGGAATAAATGTGTCCAGGAACAGGTCACTAAGGTTAATCCTGCAGTTTTCACTGTAAATAATGTTACATGATGTATTTTTTCTTTAAATATTSTGGATTTTTTTATGTTTTGTCTTGTCAGCCATTTAAAATGTTTAAACTTGTATTCAGAAGACAAGTTCAGAAATATAACACTGTAAATAAAATACATTGATAAGACATTTGTTTTACTATTTATTAAAACATAAACACAGACAGACTAATAACTTTGTGAGCAATCTTCAAAATATTTTATTTAAAAAATCATTTCTGAACAATTTTCTCTAAAATGTAAAATAATCCCTCCATCCTTTCCTTGCTCTCCTGGGCCCTCATGCATAAAGGATTGCGCAGCTTTCACACTAAAAGTTGGAGTATGGACAAATTTAGAAAAGAGCGCCACACCAAAAACTATAAAACCGTGCACACACAGGTTTCTGTGCACCTTTCCTTTATACATCCCAATGAACGTGGAACTGAGCGCACCTGAGACACCTCCTCTGACACGCCTCCATTTAAATCTGTAAAATAGATGTAAATGTGTCCAGCGTGTGAGTTTCTTCTAAGATTGTCCTCTCTGTGGGATCAGAAATGATTTTTAGATGCAGGAAAATTATTCATTATATGGAGAATGAGTGAGAAAACTGTCTAAATAAGTAGTGGGGTGTAAAAATGAGTTTGCCGCTCGCAATGGTGTGTGGGTGTTGGTGTGTACATGTGTGTGTGAAGCTGTTGTCTTCAGCGGCGCAGGAGGCTGTGAGACATTTCCACCTTTACACGTTTTTAATAAATGACTGTAAACACAGAGGAACTGATGATTTGGTAGAACTTAGAAAAAATGTTTATTAAATAGTTGATGTGAAGAAACGAGTCACAGCGTTTCTGCCGCGGTGTGATTTATATTTTAGAATCATGAAGTCTCTCATTCAGCTGCATGGCTCATCTCAGAACTAAAATACCTGACTGTAATTTGTTTGGTATTATACAAAAAAAAAAAAAAAAACATGCTGCCCTCAATACTTCTTGTGGTGATATCATCCAGCAGAACAGTTGGCATTGATCCATAAATTACGCACAACTTTAAGCAGCAACAAATCTATTGTCTGCATCTTGTGGCACTGAGGAATCATCACAGCTGAGTTTATTCTTTCAGTGAGAATTAAAATGTTTCGTAGACAATTCACACACATTTTATTCTCCTCAGCTGTGTGTGCGCCTCGCAGGCCTGCGCTCTGCGTGTGTTTCCATATGTGACAAAAATATAAACACTTTACAGTTTACAGACTGGACTGAGGTTCTTTGATCATTTTTAGGCTGCTATATTGTCTTGTCTGAGGTTAAATGATTTTGAGTCCCGGGGTTCAGTTTCATGATCATTTGAGTTTAAACAATAAAACTCAAACTAAAAAAAAAAAATCTAACACCATGTTCAGACGCTCCTTACATCCACAAAACACAACAGAGTCATATTTCTGTGGATGATTCAGGTCAGATTCATGACTTTGTGGGTTAAAACTGTCGACTGGAAAACTTTGCGTGGCTGCCGCACATTCTCACGGCAGGTGAAAAGTGTGCGTATATTTACGCACACTTTCAGGCAACATTGGTTTTGATACATCGCAACGTGGGCGTAGAACCTGGCGCACRCAACTTTTTTATGTGTAGCCTACATATCATTTATACAAGAGGGCTCAGATCTATTCTCTCATCTGCTTCCCTTTGCAGCCTACTTTCCTCTTTCTAAAACTCCAGCAGCTCATTATCTCTGCTCTGTCTTTTTTTTACCCTTTTTATTTGGCTCACTCCCTTCCTTGTTCTGCTCCTCTTGGTCACCCACTGCTGCACTTGGCCCTGGAGTGTCCTCAGTGATAGAAACAATTAGGACAGGAGGTCTTCTGGAAGGCCTCTGTCCCAACACCTCATCCATTTGGACAAACCAGGGCCAAGTAGCAGCAGTGGGCTTCCAACTGACTTCCTCTCCTGACCCTGGATACTTGCAATCCTACAGGCAGAAGAAATCAAAATTGCAGTTGACAAAAACAATTACAAAGAAAACTTTTTAAAATGTATGTTTATTTGAATATGGCACTAAAACTTTACAAAATTATTCCAGTTTGTTTTTTTCCCCCTAAAAGGGGGTGACCTTTCCTTGCAGGCCCATCTTCTCCAGTATTGAGACAATTCCTAGACCCAAACTGAGGACTACTTGAAAAGTTTAACAAGATGCACAGCTTTCCACAGAAACAACAAATGTGTTGGATCATGTTATTTCAAGATAGTTTGTTGACTTGACTACTAAAGAGGGGCAATACTGGTATCATGAAAACACTAGTTCTGTATTGGATAGGGATTAATAAAAGTGGAAAGATGCTGGCTGGAAATTATGTYATTGTACCTCCAAGCTGTGGTGGCCGAATTTTTGGCCCCAGTGAAGTGGTGACAAAAACATGTCTTATTTAACATTTAAAACCCTTTCATGCATAGTGGTCACTGCAGTGGACAGTTTTTATGAGACATTTTCCTGTATGTGTAAAGGTTTTTACGTTAGAATTGTGCATGGTCCACTGAAGTGGACACCAATACATCATGCAACACACTTCCCACTACTGGCCATCCACTGCAAGCGCAAAACATTTTTGCTCAAATCCAAGATAGTTGACAGATTGGAAAGCATGTCAAGCAGCTTGGCAATTTCCTGTCATTCCTTCTACGGTACAAGATTCTTGCAGGTAAAAAAAAAATGGCAACATCAAGTGACAACTAAAGAGTAATACTGCTTATGTATTTTCCAAATATTAACTTTAAATTGGGAGAAAATTACAATTCATCACCTGTCCACTAAATTGGACGTTAATGCATCAGTGACTATATTTCAACAGTAATGTATACTATTGCTCTGACTATTCTTCTGTGATATGCACCATCTGCAACAAGTATTTTGACTGTAAATAAACTGACTTATATTTGGTTAGGGGTAGGGTTAGGGGCATTTCAGATTAAATTTACAATATGTAAGTGGGAAATTCTCACTTCCTAATACAAAAAGGCAGCAAAATAGAGATTTTACATGGTTTTGCTGACTGGCGACTAGCGACTGCTTTTAACTGCATTCTGGAAAATGTAGTTTAAGGTCAATGCTGGCTTAAAAGCAGCTTATTCTTATTTTAAAGATATTATTCCATCTTTGAAGTTCTCACAGGCCACATAAAATGTCATGGTGGTGGTTCATTTGTGGCCTGCGGTCTTGAGTTTRACATGTGTTGTACATTGTCCAGTTTACTGGTTTTCAAGGTTTATTTGTTGTATATTGCTGTTGAACGTCTTTACACCACATTGCATTTCGCCATGCATATTCCAGTTTAATGGTCAGTTGTGAATGTCTTTGTTTTTTATTTTATTTCGTATTTCTGCAATTTTATTTTTACCTGTTGAAGGGTTTTGTTGGCAGGTGCTGTCATCTTGCCCAGGACCTAAATTCGGAAAAGAAATGCAACTGAGAGCCTGATTATAGTAATCAAGTGAAGCACAGCATGGATTTAAAGATGTGAATAACAGGAAATTTGGTCCAGGAGTTTCTTCCCATCACATCAAAAGTGCCAGATGAAAGAATGGTTGTTTTCATGTGTGAGTGTAACATCACTCCTATAGCTGTGAGATGAATGGCAATGARCACACACCTGTCACTGTAGGTGCAAAGATGTGTACAAGAATAGAAGTGAGAAAAAAACTATCGATTCATGAAAATAAAGCTTTTTGGGTGTTGAGACAAGAATGATAATTTCTTTCTTCTCTTCCTCCACCCTCTGGAAAAACAATCAATGCTGAATCTCCAAACTCACTGGTGAAATACATGACTGTTTCCCACCAGCCCCTAACTAGCAGCTGTAGGTCAAACTGACGCCTCCTGACTCCTCCTACAGCTTTGTGAAGCTGGAGCGTAAAGAACACACAAAAAAAGCATTATGTAGAATCCTGCAAGGGTCTTATTTTATTTTGCTGTATTTTATTTTATTTTTGTTTGCCTTTGCATTTAACAAGTTCTTGTAATTGTAAAATCTTCGGTTGTTTAGCCAGAAGACAACGATTTATGTGAAAATGTACAATTTTAACTATATAAATATTCTGTTTTCCTCACTTGCACATGCTTATCAGTATACAGTATATAAATGTGCAAAATGATCAAATTGTCAGATTTGTGTTTTGAAACCATGTTTAAAAAGCTATTTCTAATTTTACAGAAGTTTTATGACAATAAAAAACATTCTACAAATTTTTGAAGTGGTATTCTGTTAAGTGATAATCGATAGTACTTTGAAATACAGACAAAAAGGCAAAGGTTTTAATGCATGCTAGGCTAATACATAACCAGAAACAACCTCTATTTACCAGGCTTCTGAAGGGATGAAAGAGGACGTAGAGAAGTTGTGGAGAGTTAAGAACTCAGTGGTAATTGGTGCTRTGACCCCAAAACTGGAAAAGTGACTTTAACAGATCCCAGGAACAATTTCAAAAATCTCTGTCCCGAAGAGTGCAGCTAAGTTAGAGATGTGGAACCGCTCATGTGGCACAAATGAAACTGAACAGGCAGCCAGCAACAAAAGGGACGGGTCACATGCAAAAGAATTACGATAAAAGGATGACATCATGATGTTAGTGATTAGTATTAAGGCTGGTTTATTCTTCTTGTCGCACGTCTTTTACCCCCCGCTGAGTGAAAAAAAGTTGCGCAACTTCCATCTGCGATCCACCGGTGACAGCTGTCCTATACATTGTCCCCTGTCGGCACTCCGAGACGCGGAGGATGCAGCTCGGAGCATGTGATTGGTTCAAAGTTTGTGGGCGTTTTTGTGCTGTGTGACACCACTACCCGCTAATCGCTTCCAGAGGCCGGTTTTTGTTTCTAAACATGGATAGTTTTGAAGAGAAACTCACCGAGGCGGTCCAGAGGTACAACCATCTGTGACTCCTATATGCATCGCTGCGTGCTGAAGGTGAGGGGAGATCCGGTGGGCAAAAAAAAAAAAAGGATCTGGTGGGCAAGTTCATCGAAACGAGCAGCGGACATTTGAAAATAGAAGTGTTTTTCGTCATCCATCTCCCACATCTGTTGAAGCAACAAGCTAAACTCGCAACTAACAACTATCAGTTATTTACATGCTAAGCTAAGCGCGTGAMTTATGCGGTGGGAGGGCAGAGGGAGGGATTACTATCCCCCATGTCTTTTCCCATTATAAACACTCAATGCGGTCGGTGACACACACGCAACTACATCATCGATGGGCCGCAGCTGCACGTCTTGCATGAAGTATTAACAAACCTTTAGGGATTGACCAATAGATCGGCCGGCTGATATTTTTGGCCGATATTTGCATTTTTTCCTTGTATCGTATCGGCCGATACGTTCATCCGTTCGGCCGATCCATTTTTTGAGTCACGCGAGCACATGTTGCCACCCTCTCCCTGGGAGAGAGCAGCTGCTAATGTAAGACAGAGTGCCAACAGCAATAAGGGTGAGTTATGAACTTTTAATGTGTTTTAACTGTCTATTTTAGTTGTTTCTGCCCTCTGTGTYGGACWACAAGGGGGAGAGAGAACAGCTGTGTGTTAAGTTTCACTTTGCAATGGGAGCGCCATGTTTTTAGTTTCACTTGCGCACTGAACTGTAATTAGCGTGTCCACGTTGCTTTTCTTTTTAAAAAAATGCTGGAACTGCTCACAGGAGGCATAGAAGAACAACTCAATTCTTCTCCCTGCTGGATTAAAATAAAGGTAACACAAACCAGGCAGATGCTGCTCATATTACATTTGGTCTGACCGCAGTATAAAAGTTGCGATGCAGGTTTTCTTCAGTGTGCATTTCAAACTGATATCTAAAGCTAATGTYAACTGGTTTAAATGCATTTTTTGCTCAGTGTAAAAAAAAATGGGCACAGATTAAGGCAGAGCTGCTGTGAGCGCTGTGTCTGTGTGTGAAGTCCCCACAAAGATAGTAAGATGTATGTGTGTGGCTCTTTCCTTTTCTCTGTGTTCCTCTTTAGGCRTGTTGCTGTTTTTGCATCAGAAATGCTGGGATATTAAAACATATGCTAAAAATATATTAATCTGATTAATATACAAATAATAACTGAATATTTAGCACTGTGTGTGTA
>NW_013952451.1:1628478-1632951 GCF_001266775.1 Austrofundulus limnaeus | reverse complement strand
CACATATATTAAGAAAGGGCGAACAAAAAGAAATCCTGTCTGGCAGCACTTCACTCAGCCTACACCAGACAAGGCTCAGTTAATAAATGTTTCTTTTTTGTTTAAATTGAGACCTGTGTAACATTTGTTATCATTCTTATTTTTATCATGTTAATTAGGGAAGAAAAAGCAGTATCAGCTTCAAGAATTGGCCAAAAAAATTTGGCTGCATGTATTGGTGTGTCGGTTAGACTGATGTCAAAATAATCGGTATCAGCGTTCAAAAACCTGTATCGGTTGATCTCTAATAAGTATTAAATGATTTTCAATGATGAGTTAGAATGTGCTAAAGCTTTCCAGAAGTATAAAAACTGGTACACATTATCTCAGTGGTCTGACTATGTGCAGTAAAGTGATTTGAATGTGGAACGATTATAGCAAAATTCTTAATGCGGTAATTTTGAAAATTAGGGTTGGAGAGACATCGGCGGCCTAGTCTCTCTTCTTTGTCATTGCAAATGTAATTAATGCCAGCACAGATGGATCTGCCAATTAAATTATGCTATAAAGCTGGATTTCAAGGAGCAGATTGTTCTGCCTGTTTTACAGAAAAAGCTGACACGAATAATAATTCAGGGCCATCGAGCAAATGTGGAGAAAAAAACACTTGAAACACAAAGTCTGACAATAAAAGAATAACCCTATTAGGCATAACATTATGACCACAGACAGGTTAAACTGAGCAACACAGTTCATCATGTCATGATGAAGAGTTGTGCAGTGACAACCTTGATCGTTTTTACATTTGTTCTTCAACAAAACAAATTTGTAGACAAATCCCAGATCTCAGATGACCYAACAGAACAAGTAGGCTACAACTAAAATTGCAGAAGCAGACATCTCAGAAGGCTTTTTATCCTTTTCCTGACTGGACAGGTGTTACATGAGGAGGGCTTCCATAGTGTCAGACATGTGCTCAAGATGTTATGAACTTGAGGGTTACAAAACTATTATTCTTAAATCATATTATCTCATGCTCAGATCCTGTAGCTCTCATTAAAATATTTGCCCACATATCATCCAGTTATGCTCTTTTTTACATCACAGTCATGTCTATGGACTGGATAAATTCCTTCTCAGCCGTGAGAGCGTTTTTTTTTTTTTTTTTTTTTTTTTTTGCTGATGTCAAGCTGTCGACCCATGAGCAGTACTTATCCAACTCCAACCCTAACCTTTGACATTTTTATTTTATTTTGTTTTTTTGCCAAAGACCAGATGATTTGCATTATTTGACTGAAAAATAAACATTCTTACCATCAATCATATATTCATGGCCACGATACCGACATAAATCTATGGGATAAATCTTGTGCCAGGAGGAATTGAATTTGAATTGCTCAGATTGAATCTGAATGTACTGTACATAATATGAAATTGAATGCATTGGTTTGAAAATGAATTTTACTAAATTGAAAATGAATTTAAAGTTTTTTATCTGAATTGAAACTGTATTTTGGTCTATTAAAAATTCAGTTTGACTACTTTCAGATCCATAATTCAATTTCAGTTCCAAAATTCAGATTTTTTGTGTCAGACATCGTGGTCCTTGAGAAAGCCAGACAGAGTATTCAAGCACAGATCAACAGATTTGCGTTTCACTTTGGTCAAGTTTTCCTTCTGTATGTAACAGAGTTGATGCAATCCACCATAAAAGTGAGAAAAACAGACAGTTATTTTATTTCAGTGAATAATTTTACCAAATGCGGAAAATGCTACATTTACATCAAATCAGGGATCACATATTGATCAGATGCTGCTGCTGACTGATGAGCCCATTCTCATGCCCCCTGCGTCAACATATTGACGCTTGACCAAGCGTCATCCCATCCTTTCTGTACGAGATGAGGCGGAGGAGGACGAGTCCCTGAACACAGTCCCTAAATTTAACCAATAACCCTGATCCCTCATGTTAACCATTTTCCCAGACCCTAAATTTAACCTATATTAGCTATATATTAGCCTATCCCTGACCCCAGTATCTCAAATTAACCATTATTCCTGACCACAGACCCCAAAGTTAACCAGTAATCTTGATCCCTCATGTTAACCACAGACCCTAAAGTTGACGGTTAATCCTGTGATGCAACCCGGAAAAGCCGCGGGCGGCAAGGACGGACATATTGACGCTTGGGCACGAGTCCTTCATGAGAATGTGTTTGACTGATCCATGATTTGATAAGGTTTCTGAAGCCCACCATCCCCACCCCTCTGATTTGGACCCTCCAGCTCTGGTTCCTGTGGGTCCTCCTGCTCCGGCTCTGGTTCCTGCTGGTCCTGCTCAGGCTTTGGTCCCTCCGGGCCCTCCAGCCCTGGTCCCTCCGGGCCCTCCAGCCCTGGTTCCTGTGGGCCCTCCTGCTCTGGTTCCTGTGGGCTCTCCAGTTCTGGTTCCTGTGGGCTCTCCAGCTCTTGTTGGGCCTCCTGCTGAGTCCTCTGCTACTGAGGATCCTGGGTCAGCTGCCGTTGCCTCTTCATCTCCCCTGTCGCCTTTGGTCACCATCGCCAAGGCTCTGGCTCCCTCAACCTCCGCCGGTTCCTCATTGGCTCCTGCCTCCTCCCTCGGCTCCACGTCTGCTCCTGCCTCCTCCCTCGGCTCCACGTCTGCTCCTGCCTCCTCCCTCGGCTCCACGTCTGCTCCTGCCTCCTCCCTCGGCTCCACGTCTGCTCCTGCCTCCTCCCTCTGGCTCTGCTCAGCTCCTGGGGCCTCATCGGACATGGAGTGGAGGTCTCCAGGTCATCCTCCTGACTTTGGCCTCTGCGGCAGGGAGGTTCATGGCTGGCCTCCTGAACTTTTATTTTTGGGATGTCAGGAGCCGTCCCTTAGTGGGGGGGCTATGTTATGATTTGTGTCTGTGTTAGTGTTTTATTTTAGTTTCTGTCTTGTCATCTGTTTTCTTCCTCCTGTCTGCCTTTGCTCCAGCCCCACCCACTCTCACCTGCTCCTCATGTTTYTCTCCCAGGTGTTTCCTGTTTGTGCTCGTTAGTCTCATCTTTATATTCTGTGTCTTGTCTTCACTTCCCTGTCTGATCATTGTGCTGTTTACAGCCTGTATGTTGCCTTGCCTTGCTACACCAAGTGAGTTTTTTGAGCTGCCCTGTCGGCAATTTTTGTTTAATAAATCTTTATTTTTTTTCCTTTTTGAAGCTGCCTGCACCATGGGTTCATTTTTGCTAATTCATGACAGTTTTTGTCACTTTTACAGTGGATTGCATCAACTCTGCTACATACAGAAGGGAAACTTCACAAAAATGAAACATAAAGCTGTTAATCTGTGTTTMGTTTCTCTGGCTGGCTTTCTCAAGGACCAGGATTTCTGACACAAATTTGAATTTTAGAACTGAAATTGAATTATGGAACTGAAAGTCAAAGTAGTCAAACTAAATTTTTAATAAACCAAAATACAGTTTCAAAGTAATTGCAAATTATGCACATTCATATCATATCTGAGCAATTCAAATTCAATTCCTGCTGGCACAAAATTTCAAATTCAATTCCTGCTGGCACAAGATTTACCCCATAGCCCTCTGACTGACAAACTTTGTTAGCACTGGCTCTACTCCATTTCCACACAGATTCTGAAGTCTCTTTTAAGTCTGAAGTCCAACGAATAACAGCAAAACAAGCCCAATTACTATGTCTGTGGTAACACAATGGCACAACAGGAGCGCTTATTTACTGGTGATTATAGGAACATGTGCAAGCCCCATGTCCAAACAGTAAATTGGACTTTTAGTACATGCAGACAAAYCTTTAAAACCACACAAAGCACTCTTTCCCACAAAGCAAATTATTGCACCTGTATTATAAATGTGTTTACAACGTTTAACACTGAGTACCAGACCCAAATGAGGCTGTATTTTATTGAAGGGCACCATTAGTTTTCTTTCCTGTTTTTTTTTATTTATCCATTTTGTAAATTCTGTGTCAGAAAGGCAACAYAGCAAGGCATTATAAACATTTTTTTCTGTATTTACATTCAGAGCAGAACAGGTGGTTCATATTTTCACTATTAAAACTATTGTAAACTAGCGAGGATTTTAAAATTAGCAAAAGTCCTAAAGCACTAATCAAGAAAATAGTGCTTTAGTGCTTTAAGGTAACTGTGCCCACCACTGAATATATCACACAGTCACGCATGGAAGAAAGTTGCCTAATGTGCTGATATTTTAACTATGTACAGTCACACAATATCATCTTCAGTTTCCCGAACTTGTGGCAACACATCCTGCTTTGGTGACCGGATAGTTCAAAATAAAAGTCTGATTTCTACGGAGCCCGCAAAGGGTCAGTGGGAGATGAAAAAACAGCAGCCAGAAATCCGTGCGCACAAATTACTAATCCATGCGCTAAGTTTAGTAATCATGCGCACAGCTTACTAAACCGTGCATGCAGTTTCTGCAATCTGTGCATGCAGATTGCTTAGATATATATATATA
>NW_013952451.1:1619862-1628438 GCF_001266775.1 Austrofundulus limnaeus | reverse complement strand
ACACAGAGCATCTTCAGAAGACAAGCTGATAAAGTAAAATTTTAAAATCTGTATTGTTCAATACAAGTGTGTATTGAACATAAAGCACTCCGATACGGTTCGATTCGGGTACATGTATTGTTGCACACCTAGTATGCATGTGTATGTATAAATTAAATTAAATTAAATTATTTATTTCATATATTCTCTGCTCTAAAATTTACCACCATTTACCATAAAAAACAACAGATTTTGTGCAATGATAGTGTAATAATGGTTCTGCATGAGATGCAAACTCAGCTTTGTTACATCCTTGTTTTGTGCCCCCCCACACACATACACACACACTCATATCCTCTAATATGGTTCGTTTAAATGTTCTCATACAGCCAAGTGTTGATGTAGGATGCCTGATTAAAGTTTCAGAAGAGATGAACATTTGTTCCACATGTGGCAAAAGGAGCAATATTCAACTCGTATAAGCATTTGTCTATCTTTAGATGTTATTTGGGATTTGAGATCGCACAAAATCTGACAATAAAACAGCTCTAAGACCCTCTGAGACTAAAGTAAATCTAACTTGTCGTGTGAAACGAACATGCAGAAATTGAATATGAAGTAAAGTGTAAAACTGTTTTATTAGCAGGTCTCCAGGTGGGGTGCAAGGGTGGAGATGTGTGTCGGTGGGGGTGACAGGTGTTTCTTGATCATCCCATCGGCTGAGCAAACCACTACACCATTTGTGACAGGGCTGATTACATAAGAAAGGAGCACAGAGGGTGCACTCTATGGATGTTCTCTGATGAATCATTGATGGAAAGGCAACTCAGCATGATAACAATTCGAAAAGAAATGTCATCTCAAAAGAACTGCTTATAGTTTATTCCACTCAAGTGGATAACACCAGAGACTTTTGACAAGTGACACAAGAGTGGATTTTTACCAGAGACATGTGACAAAAGAAAGTGTTGGCACAGACAATACTGCAATGCTTTTTAATTCATTTGGCTTCACAAAGGTAGAACAAAATGCAAAAAGACCCTCTGTCACATTCCTCTCCCTGATGGCTCATCGTKATCGTTCTCACTGGGCTAAGCAGTGGTGCTCGACAGCATCTTTACAAATTGATAACTGCATTGTTTTAAATAAATGTGAATCTGAAAACGAACATTCAGCTCTACTTCGGAGTGTCATTATGAGTAACTTTAGTTTACTCAAGTGTCAGTCACTTTCAAGGACAGAAAAAAAAACTGAAAATACTTTTTTTATTCCAACCTCAAAGTGAAAATACAGTATGTCAGAGGGCATGACAACCCAAAAAACTGATATAGAGGGGTTAGTTTTCTCAAATAATAGAGCAAAACCTTATTCAAAAAACTGTGCAAACATAGTGTCAAATAAAACATTCTAGTTGTACAAAAACCAATATGAGCATTTTATTTTTCATTTCCAGCTACGGAAATGATTTCTTCACTTTCATGGGTGAGTGGACAKAATATTAGTTCCAGGACAATAGCACAAAGAGAAGGAAACAAAAAAAAAAGTCATCAATGATGACAAGAACGTAACTTCAGCAAAGGGTGTGTGTACAGTTATCTGGACCCCCACTGCAGGTAGTGTGTTTGAATACAACTTTTAAATATATTTGGCTTTCTCTCTATGTCCGTAATGCTTTTTTAATTTATCCTTAAAAATAACAAAACAATATTGCTTAACTATAGTTTCTTGTCTTTTAAAATACCACRTTAAAGTTTTCCTGTTGGTTGTGTTGCACAGGTGACTCACCACCACCTCAGAGAAATGATAATAACAAGGGGGCACAGCAGACATGGATTATGTCTTGCTGTTTTTTAAATGCCATAGAATAATAAAAAAAATGATCATCACAAGCCATGTGATTCATTTTGATAAAAGTAAGAAGCGAACTTGTTGATGAGGCACATCAGTACAAGTTTTCTTCAAAGTACAAAGTTTGTGAATTATTTTGATGTTATGCATTTTATTAAACAAGTGATTATTACTATACACCATCAGATAAAAAACATGCTGTATTGTTTTAGTCATTTAGTCATTAAATTGTTAAATACTGTAGTTGGGTGTCATTAATAAGCAGGATGTGCATGAAAGGACTTCGGAAAATCTTCTTCCTGCAACCATGGCTTCACAGTAAAATATGAAATAAATGCAAAACAAATGTTAAAAATAATGTACCAGTACAGAAAATGGTACACAGTACTTGTTCAAGTCAGAAAAATGTGTAAAATTAAAGCATACCTGAACTGTCCAGTTATTCTTTTTATGCCAGTTTTCTGATTGATGTATCACAGTTGGATGTGTTATTCATATGCCCATCATGCTCCRTACGTTTAGTTGAGTTAGCAGGACTTGTCAATCAGCAAGCAGGGCTTTTTGTTGCAGCTGTAACTCTGAATGTGAAATACAGTATTTGTTCTTCTGTAGGAGGRGGCTGGTTCAGTCCTTTAGTTTTTCTGAGAAACTTTGTGAACCTCATTTTGACTAAAATATGTCTCACTTAAAATCATTTTGGGAAAAGAAGCTACTTTGTGAATGCAATGTGGTATGATTCATTTTAAAACAACCAATATTTAATGTCTTTATAGAATAGAATAGAATAGAATAGAATAGAAACAGTCTTTATTGCCACATGTGGGTAAATTCAGGTGTAATAGCAGCAGCAGATACATACATCAATCCACAAAAACTGCTTTGTAACATTATTAACTGTAGCAATAATAATAGAATTGAAGTTAGGAACAATAAAAATAAGTGTAGAATAAAATAAAAATAAGAATAATAATTACTGTACTGGACTATCTAGATGAAATTAGATAAAAGTGAAAATAAATGCAAGATACTGTACCATGCAGAAAAATACAAAATTACAAGAAAATAGTGTGGACCAGGTCAGTTTAAATAACGGCCAATAAACCTCTGTTTAGAATTTTGACTGACAGATTCATTTTAATATACAGTATAAATAAACTATCTGACATTAATAATAAAAATGTTAATTTTTAGTCATTCAAAGAACAGGGTAAGTGTATGTTTTGATGGTTTTACACTACCCATTTTTGGATAAAAACATCTAACATCACATATCATGCTCTGTTTTACATTAGTCAAGCACAATGTAGGCATGCAGGTCATTCACATWAAGTGCTGCAACTGTTAAAACAAGTTAAATTTGACCCAAAAGGTTTGAAATGTTTAGAGCTACATGTTGTGTTTTACTCAGTATTTAACTTCTTTAGATTATTCTTTTTTATGTACAGTGCCCTGAGACAACGTATGTTGTGACTTGGCGCTATATAAATAACCTTGAACTTAACATAGCTTTAACTGAGATGCCACAATATTACATTGCATGTTTGACAGTATTTCCAAAACTCTAAACATGACATGAATACAGTTACCTCCTCTACTTTTAAATACAGTATCAGAATTTCATAAATAAAAAYGGTAAATGGACTGAACTTATAGAGCACTTTATCAAGTCCCTCCGGACCCCAAAGCGCTTTACACTTACATTCACCCATTCACACTCACATGCACACACTAGCCGTGTTTCCATCAAGGTTTTTAATGCACATTTTGAAGTTTCGCATCAGAAAAGGTGGATGGAAGCAGCTTGATTCGAAAAAAAAATCCTCTAATTCGCATCAAAGTTGATACGCTCGCTTGAGGTGGTTTTTGGGTTTTTCGAAAAAGAGTTAATGYGCAAAAAAGGAGATGGAAACRCAYTTTTCGAATCAGGTCTGAYGAAGCGAACATTTAGCTCACATGTTGATCAGCTGTTCCCGCTGTCTGACCGAAAGCAGTTCCGGTACCAGAGCGAGTGCAGCCGCGACTCGCAGCTGGAACCTCATGCCGCTCTCGGTGTCTTCTCAGTTAATCCCGTAACGTGAAAAGAATTGCATTGCTTCCTCTATGTCTCCCGACCGCATGTAAAATCGCCAAAACTAGCTGATGACAGAATAATTACAACTTTCCCGATAGTAGCAACATGTTCCTGATAACTTCTCTCCATGGTCCTGAGATGCGACTTTTACTTCCTGTTTACTACACGCATGCATCTGACGTAACTGATTCGCTTCAAGCCAGTTGATGGAAACACGTCTGATTCACTTTTTTTTTTTTCATTTTTACATTTTTGCGAATTTTTTTAAATTTGCATTAAAATTGGATGGAAACACAGCTACTGATGATGGCAAACTATATTGTAGCCACAGCTACCCTAGTGCACACTGACAGAGGTGGGGCTGCCATGCACCGGTGCCACCAGACCCTCTGACCACCATCAGTAGGCTATGCAGGTGAAGCGTCTTGCCCAAAGACACAACGACTGAAACGGCTAGACAGGGGATYGAACCTGCAACCTTCCAGTTCCAGGACGACTCCCCTAACCACTCCACCATAGCCACCCTGGCCTCTTGCTTCTCCTTAAACTACAATTAAATTCACTCTTTCTAGGAGGCACAGTTTAAATGGATAGTATTTATTTTTACAATAACAAGCTGGAATGAAAACAAGGAAAAATTAAGTAAAGTAACAACTTTTTACTTCTTGCCTTTTTTAAACATGTAAGGAGTAGGAAGTACAGATAACTGTGTAAAAATGTAAGAAAAAGTAGGCTGAAAAATAGTTACTCACGTAAAGTACAGATACCCAAAAATTCTACTCAAGTACAGTAAAGACATATTTGTACTTAATTACTTTACAACTCCGTAATGGTTTCAGTACAAATGCATCAAAAGATGTAAAAGATACTACCATTAGGCTAAAGAAATTACCATTATTTTCTCCCTTTGCAATCAATCTGATTCAAAGCAATTGGATTGCAAAGTTAAGACATAGTGTGTCACCCAGCTGCCAACTGTAAATTAGTGTGGTAGAGAAAAAACTGCTTTATTTTCTAATGGGTATTTTTCACAGTGCCTGGAATAAGAGGATCTATCATTCAAGGGTTTTTTTTTTTTTTTTTTTTACATTTTGAATTACTTCCCCGATCTATTCATCTCTGAGCCAATAAAGGCTCAGATCCTGCAGACGCCTTGTCATTTTGAAGATTCGATGTCAGTCCTGATGAATCAGATTTCATCTTCATGTTAACAAGTTTCTAATRTCAGCAGCAGGCTGACGCTCAAGGTCCAACAAGACCACAAGTTCTGGTGGATTAAGCGAAAAATCATATGGGAAATTGCAAAGGAGCAGAGAGGGAGCACTGACTAATACATCTGTTTGATTGTTTTACCTTCAGGGCAGAGCTTGCAGTGGAATATTTCAAACAGGGTATTTTCTCTTTGCGAAGTTAATCGATCTTRGGTGTTTTGGAGCAAATGGAAGTACTTTGCTGATATAAGGTAATGCAAGCTGCATTGATTACGCTGCTGATTGGTGACTGCAGGGGCAAATCAGTCATTATGAAAGTTTGCTGAATACGTCAGCATAATTCATCAGGCAGTTTTTATTTCAATAACTTCTGAGGTTGTCAGCAACAGAAATGATTATTTTTATTATTTTTAAGAAATGAGTCTTAACAGAAAATCACATTTTAACTATCCCAAAGATGTCAAAAAGTGGCACAAAAAATTCAAAAGTAACATGAAGTGTCAGAATATGGATTATGTCTGCTGTGCCTCATCTTTCCACTCGAGTGCATATTTTTGTCTTACAGAGGAACTGGTTTCAAATCATACAAAGTGCTTCATCATTGGTCCCAATATTAATGAAAGGTAGGCAGTCCTAACTGCATGTGTCTATGTTTGTATGTTCATTTGTCCATCTGTCTGCTCGCAAAATATCTCATCAACCACTGAACAGATTTTAATGAAGTTCTCAGAAAGTAGTCATTGGATGTCCACTTCATTTAAAATGGCTGTAACTCAGTCATTTTACAGATATTATGCTCAAATTTGGTGAGGTAATAGCTCATCCTCAATAATAACTCTGAGCTTGAAAAGATCGCACTATAACTTTGTTTAAAATGTTGGTATAAAGCAGCAGATGATGTGCATTCCTTTAACAAAATGCTATGTCCATTAAATTCTGAAAGAGCCCTTGAATGCTATCTTGAATGATATTTCTTACACTTACTTTATTGTTTTTATGTAGCAGCCTTTATTTTCCAAGTTGTTTGAAATATTAAATGTCTGAAACTTTGAACACAAAAAATTTCAAACTGTTTAAATCAGATTTTGTCAGGGCACACAAATATAAAATCAAACTTGAGAATCATGCACAATAAAAGACCCTAAGCACGTGATGTATTTGCTTTAAAAAAGAAATATATATAATATTCATTTGAATATGTTTTACATAACGTTAAAAAAATGTGTGTTTGGTGAATTATTTCTTTGTTATGAAAATGCATTTGGGCAGTAAAGCTTATGGCTGGCACCTTGTTGGCAGCACTTGTGGTACCAGAAGCTCAAAACAAGTGTCAATAGAAACAGCAATGGCAGAGAATATTTAGAATTATTTTCATTTTTGTCTAGTTCTTCTGATGCTCATCCCACAAATGCATGTTCCTTACAAATGTGGCACCATTTAAAAGGGAAATTGACAGGCTTCCCAATGGTTATTATCCCACTTATTGCCAAGAAGAATTGTTACAACAAAGAAATAATACCAAATACAAAYTTCCTTTCTTTTTGTGCTCATGTTATTTATGAACATACAATATTTTGTATGCTGTTTCAGCCACTCATGTACCTTATGCCTGAACTTTAAACCAGCTACAGTTTTGATGCAGACATTATCARTCCATATCACAGTAGTCTTGTACATTCCTCCAGGTTGTTTGCTGCTGTGCTGGTTTTGTTTACTGGTCTCTTGCGCTCTCTCTTTTTTAAGCTTCCTCGCACAGTCCCCAGAGATATCACCATAAATTGCTTTTTGGTTCAGAAGCTAACTCAGATGCATTAGAACTTGTAATGGACTTTGCCACGGTGAACGCGTCAGACAGTGTATTGATTGTGTGCCTTCTGAGTACAGCTGAAGCTGCTTCATAAATAATGCATGTATCTGTTATTCATTGTCCTAATTATAACAATGTTTGGGTTGCTAAATTGCAAAAAGAAAAGAGGAGAAAAAAGGACATATTCTGTCTTTGTCTGTCTGCTCTATTATTTGAAGGTGAATATCAGTGTAATCATGTTTCAAACATTATAATCTTATCCATTACGAGGATGATAACTTGTGTTGCCTGAAAGGCAAACAAAGTTTTAGATGGATCACGCCTCTTAGTTTTAATTAAAAATCACAGACAGCTTAATTGCAGTGCTGTTGTGCTCTGCTGGTGCGTGATTGCTTCAAAAACTGAAAACAGCAAAAAATAAAGGAGATCGTAAGAGGTCCCGCTGCTGATACTGCTCCACGGTTTTTGCCCCAGTGCCCCCTATCAACAATGGTTTCCTCAAACTTTTCTTTTGCAAGTTTCTTGTCTCTGAAGTCTCCTTGAGGGAGGATTCTTCAAACTGTACTGTGATAGGTGGAAACTGCGGGGATGAAATGTCACTTGAACTCATTCGGAGGGAAGCTGAAAGTCAAGTGAGGCGTTTAAGGTTCTTTTTGCTCTTTGAGACTATTTTGTCACATTTGCATCTCATGAACTGAGCCGCTTTGAAATGTACCTCAGCAGAACAATGTATTTCTGAATTGATAATACTGATCTGTAATTCACTGTGGGCTCTTAGCAGGATGTAAGCTGTCATACATATTTATGAAAATCCAGCATCTGGCCTACATTTAGCTGATTGTGCACTTCACCGTGCAGCCTGGTTTAGTCATAATCCATCATTATGTCTTGAAGTAGAGGATATTCCAACCCTTCACCCTTACCTCTTCTTCCTCATTCAGGGTGTATTAAATTATCCCTGAACTTTATTGAAACATTGAAAGTAGCAGAGTAGTTGTGCAATCCACTTATCAGAAGAACCTTTAATAAAAAGGTATAAGAAGTGAATTTTATATTAACGTTCTTTTTTTCCCACAGTTTGACCAGAACTGGAAACATTCATCAGTGTAAAAGATCACTACTATTATTATAATTTAGTCTCTAGAAGTGTCCTTCCAATTTCCTTTTTTAAATCTCCACAAAGACAAAAGGTAAAAAAGTTCAGTTTTTTTTTTTCGTTATATATATATTTTTTCAATGTAAATAAGTCATTGGTTAAACAAAAAAAAACTGGGCATAAAATAAATAAATAATCAAAATGAATGTTTTGCATTTATATTTATATTTATGCTGAAATTACAAGTTGCTCCACTCAGCACACTAACTGGTTGACCTTGGTTAACCATTTTCCTGCTGCTCTACCATTCCCTAACAGATCTTTCTCATAAAATTAACATATTGTGATAAAGTTCACTATTTTCTGTAATGTACTGATAAATATTAAACTTTCATATATTTTAGATTTCATTGCACACCAACTGAAGTAGTTCAAGCCTTTTGTTGTTTTAATATTGGTGATTTTGGCAAAAAAAAATAAGGAAAAATCAAAAATCCCTATCTCAAAAAAAAAGCATATCATGAAAAGGTTCTCTAAATGACTTATTAATCTAATCATCTGAAT
>NW_013952451.1:1616898-1619454 GCF_001266775.1 Austrofundulus limnaeus | reverse complement strand
GCTTAAGACACAAGACCCAACACTCTGGATGAGCTTAAGACACAAGACCCAACACTCTGGATGAGCTTAAGACACAAGACCCAACACTCTGGATGAGCTGAAGACACAAGACCMAACACTCTGGATGAGCTGAAGACACAAGACCCAACACACTGGATGAGCTTAAGGCCACTATTGAAGCATCCTGGGCCTCCATAACACCTCAGCAGTGCCACAGGCTGATTGCCTCCATGCACTGAAGCAGTCATTTCTGCAAAAGGATTCCCCACCAAGTATTGAGTGCATAAATGAACATAATTATTTGMAGGTTGATTTGTATTCAAAACACTTTTCTTTAATTGGTCAGATGAAATATGCAAATTATTTGAGATGGGGATTTTTGGTTTTTCTTGACCAAAATCATCAATATTAAAACAATAAAAGGCTTGAACTACTTCAGTTGGTGTGCAATGAATCTAAAATATTCGAAAGTTTAATGTTTTTCAGTACATTACAGAAAATAATGAACTTTATCACAATATGCTATTTTTTGAGAAGGACCTGTATTCTTAGAAAATTAGTTTTTTGCAATCTTTATATTTCAAAAAACTCAGTTTCCACTTTAGTAAAACCTTCAGAAAAGTATTTTGCCATACTTGTTGTTGTGTTTTTTGTTTTGTTTTGTTTAGTTTTTTTGTTTTGTTTTGTTTTGTTTTGTTTTGTATCTGAGGGTATCCAATTTCAGCTTAAAGAAATGCATAACGTTTCTCAGGAACATTTACATTTTTAAAAACACTGTTCAAACATGCATAATTGTATTTATTTATTCATTTTTTTATTTTACCATTATTTAACTAGGCAAATCCCATTGAGATCTGAACATGGTAACCTCAGTTTAGCTTGTTTGTCACATTAGCGCCGAGCTAATACATATAAGGCAATGTAGCGAGAGGGCTAGCGCAAAGGCTAACAGGCTAAGCTGAGGTTCTTCTTCCATGAAGCAGCTCTGTTGTCCTCCATCCATATTTTCAGTTACAGGCTGAGTCATTTCAACCTTCTCCTCTCTGTCAACGCTCTCTGGTTTCATTTAAAAGAGTCGATCATCAGATATTGTCTAAGATTAACCTTCAGGGTGGATATACCTCCCGAGCAGCCTCGCACCGATGACCTAGTTGATGTCATCATTTACCTAGAATGCTTTGTGTGTAAATAAAATGGCTCCGTCCATGTTAAAATATATTTTAAAAATTTTACAAAACTAAACAGGCTACAGTATTTTTACAGTCTTTATTTTACAGATTAAATAAATCTTTATCAAATAAAGTTTAATGTTACAACTAATCGTGGATCCCTTTAAAGTTGCACCCCACTTTACCTCAGTGACCACTGAGGAGGTACATGGACTCATGAACAGGAGCACAAATCAATTTAAAAGTATTTCCGTCAAAAACAGCAGTGGCAGCAGTCTCTCACTGAACAGACTCCTCTGCCTTATTATGGTGCTGTGAAAAACATCCTGAGAGTGTTGCAGTATAGACAGCAGCTTCTCCAGGGTCCATTTTTCAGCTATGGTCCCTACTGAGTCCAGCTGCATGCACACCACAGAACCAACCCTTTCCCAAGTCTTTTCTTGTGTAAAGGCTAAAGCAAATGGATGGACGGATGAAGCAAACAAGAAAATTTATTGTGTCAACACAAGGTCAGGCCACTCCGTTGCAGACGCTTATGCAACTTTACGTGGAACAAAGTTATCAAACATCACAGGTGGAAACCACTTACTCCCAGTCTTTCAACCCGACATTTATTTGTCCCATTTGATGAAATGAAAAAAAAAGTGCTGCAAACCTTTTACATTCAGCTATTGCAAAGTGATGTTTAAAAAATAATGACAGAAGCCTGATTTCCTATTGTGGAAAGTGCAAGCCCACATGGTAAATTCAGGATGTCGGAAGCTTTGAATTGTCATTGTGAGGATTAATAAAGAATGAACTTCTTTAATGTTTCACCTGAGTAAGCTTATAAAAGCTGACACAAAGAGAAGAAAGAGAGGAATACAAATAAACCGGTGCCCAATAAATGTGTTACTTTTGTGTTTGCAAGGCAAGCAGGAAGTAGGAGACTTGGGTGTTCACAAAAGGTAGAGTGGAGAAAGACGAGCGGAAACTTTTTTTTCRTAATCTTGCGAAGGGCATTGAAAAACACTTTGACATGCAATCGAATGTTTGTAGAAAAAAAAGAGAAAAAACTGTTGTGTTTTCATGAAAGCTGTATGATTTATCTGATTTCCTCTCAGCAGTGAAGACTCCACAAGAATCTGAAYGTCTGAATGAGCTTTTCAAAACATGCAAAACTCTCCCGAAATTTACAGTACATTTTGTCTATGTGTGGCTTTTCTCTTCGCATTTTTTTTTTTTTGCTTCGCTCTGCTCTTCACTGCCAAGTTATTCACATATTCTGAATTACCATCCTGCACGCTTTGCTGTTTCAATTCACTCCCGAGACAGTTCTGCAACTATCTTGTGTCTGTGTTGAATGAGATTCTAATTGAAGAACACATTCACTAGATTTATTTATTTA
>NW_013952451.1:1614581-1616403 GCF_001266775.1 Austrofundulus limnaeus | reverse complement strand
TCACAGAACCTTTTCTCAATTGGACGAGGCATTCCTGTGAAAGAGTTGTCACTAGTAAAAGGAGTGACTGTTATCTGCAGCCTTGCCACGTAAATTTGGTTTGCAAAGCAGAACTGGCTCCTCTGAGGACAACTGTGGTCATCTAGCATTGAGTGTTTCATGATTAAACCTGGTTCACACTGATTTCCTCCACAATATTTTTGTCAATACAGTCACATCATCTTCAGGGTTCTTACTGTTTTATGAACAATAAGACATTCAATAATGAGACACGGTTACGGGAAATAACAACCGTTGTTTGTTTGTTTGTTTGTTTGTTTGTTTGTTTGTTTGTTTGTTTGTTTGTTTTTTGTATTTTTCATTCACTTATTTTTATCTCCCTTCTTTGCTCACTCTGGCTCCAACATGTAAGGCTGCATGGACAAAATATTCCACTGTTGACATCTTTTCCGCGCTGCTAGATAGTCGTAAACCCCTCTATCAAACTGGAGTGAACCGGTCTGGAAGGTGGAGGGGATGAGGAGTGAAGGGCCTCATTTGGATTTAAAGAGACAGCTTCAAAACGAGTTGATCTGAGACATTTCTCAGACGAGGAGTGAAAGAGGGGCTTGTGAAGTTACAATAAGGAGGAATTCAGACCAAAGCATTGCAGTTCCACTGTATGTAGACCCCAAACGAATTATTTAAATGTGAAAAATATCATTTAAAAGCACGATATGTCTCCTTTAATGTCAAAAGTGTGTTTTGAATGACTCCCTGCTACTTCCCAACACATGTTAGCACAATACCTGTAAGTAACTACATTATACCCATTTATGTGTTTGTAGACCAGTCAATTCTGTCAACCATATTGAATTGGGTTAACTCTWAATGTTATTCAGTTGTATATGTACACTCAATGGTTATTTTCTGAGATAAAATAATTTTCWAACAGACACAAGTGACTTCATTAGGCTGTGCCAGTGTTTTAAGCATGTCATATTGTATTGCTCTTAAACAAACAAAATCAAATACTGAAATTAATCAGGATATACATCACATTTATCTAAATGTGTACAGGTATGTAACAGCATGAACTATTTAATTTGGTTATTTTTGATCATTTAAATAGAAAAAATCTTTATGAAGATAAAAAAAAGTCAGCCTGGGTGAATAACAAGCTCCATCTGCATCCAGCAAAGACGTTTTGTTTTCTGTATCGATCAGCTGTTTGTACTCTGCCTCTCTGCACCACCAGTCGACCAACCCAGCACCCAGCAGCATTCTAAACATTACTGACAAGAAAATGATATCAAAGTATTTTTTTTCCTCAGACACACACATCCCTTAGCTCCTCAAGTCTCTTCCCTAGGGCCTGGGACCATCAGAGAAACAGAAAACACGCCCTTAAGCTGCAAACGGCCCTGGGCCAAAAAAGTAACTTAAATCAATTCCATTTGATTAGGTGCCACAGCATACACTACATCATTATAATTCCATTAACATACGAATGGATTTTCAATGAATGTAACTGCGGGCAAATGGCTGCGCATAATTGTGTGAAATGAAATACAACGTAGGTTTAGAATATGGGTGTGAATTTCTTTCTTCCCTTTCTCCTCCCTGTTTTCAGATAAAGACTCTGCCTCTTCCTATAATGCCGCTGCCTTGATCTGTTCCCTTCTAACACAGCTCCCTCTCACCCACACATTATTGAAGTTCTTTTAAAAAAAATGCTTTGTCTAAATCAGTCCTTAAATGTTTCGGCGGAGTGTGCTCAAGTAAGACCACCACATCTTTTCCTGATGGAGCCCTAAACACTAAATAAATGCTGTAAATGCGA
>NW_013952451.1:1612791-1614441 GCF_001266775.1 Austrofundulus limnaeus | reverse complement strand
TGTGTGTGTGTGTGTGTGTGTGTGTGTGTGTGTGTGTGTGTGTGTGTGTGTGTGTGTGTGTGTGTGTGTGTTTCCTGTTTGCTTATGGTTGTTTTAGCATCTTAAATATTAAATAAGCCTGGACGTGAATTTGCCTGGCTGAAAATAAACTGTTTATTTGTTTCACTCGTTCTTATTTACACTTTTATTTTACATTAATATTTACTTTTTTGCTTATGTGAGCATTTCTTCATTTTATTTTATTTTTGTTTTGTTTTCTTTTTGTTTCTTTTTCATCTCTTCAGTTCTTTGTGCATGCTCCGATCACAGCCAGCTGCTGCAGAATTTGTGTCACACACAGGGCTGTGTCTTTAAACACCATGCTGACTTGTGGAATCATCAAATATTTGTGTGTTTCTGAGTCTAGCGATGCGGTTCATGCTCTAGCTGAGTGACTCAGCTCCCCCGTGCCCCCCAACCCACCCCCGACTCCCCCTCTCAGAAAGTCGTCCTGCACTGAATGGATGGCCCAGATGTCTGCAGAGACACAAAGCTACTGATGAAGGTCAACAATCCATCATGGTCAAAGGTTAAGRAATAAAAGCCTGAGCCAGCAAATGAACATTTAAAGTGATAAATATCAGAGCCAGATGGACATGAATGAAGACCAAATGCTTTTTGTCTCTTGTTGTTTTGTAATATCAATAGATCATATATTGAAATGGAATACACCTGATAATATTGCAGAGGCAGATCGTATGTATTGCCTGCATGCTGCTGATGGTGAAGGGCAATACTGTTTCAGCCTGTGTCTGTTTGTGTTTGGCCATGTATTAACAACATTTCCCATGAACCACTGGACAAATTTTAAAGAAACATTTAAAACGTAATTACTGGACATACATTTGCATTTGATTATAAKATGGGGTCAAATCAACCTCATTCCAGATGGGCTAAAAAATATATTTTTATTGCTACAATTCAATCCGTTTTACAGATTTTGAACTCAAATCTGGAGTTTTAGTATCTAAGAGTAATTCCCAACATACGCTCTGAGTACTTGATTATACAAGATGTTTTTTTTGCCAGTAACTATTAACATAAGCCGTTTCTAAATACTTCATGAACCATTAAAAGGGTTTTTGTTTTTTACAAAACTTACAAAGCATTCAACAAGTTTACATTTACAATTAATGAATTCTTGGAGTCAACCTAAATGAAGAAATGGCTATCTGGGTCAAGTCTTAAGGTTTCCTTTGTTATTAGACACTCGATTACTTCATGCCTCTTACCTGACATGTTTTGAGGTTCTACTTCCGTCTTCATCAAAGGTGTCACAGCTGCAGTTCCCAGAGACGGCGTCAGCACATCAATATACTGTATAATTATGATGAGCTGACACAAATAACAAAAGGAAACCTCAGGACTTTATTACATGTATGAGTTTTAAAAATATTGAGCTACATTTTGAAGAGATTGAGGGCGATCCTCATCCCTACTTTTAATGAGATTACGCACACCGTGCTTTTCTACGCTTGACATAAATGGTTATAACTCAACAAAAGATGGTCTTAGTTTTAATCTCTGGCATGAATGAAAGCCCTTTATTATAACACTGAATGTGACAAACAGAACATTTCAATGACAAAGAAGAAATGATATATATATATA
>NW_013952451.1:1609124-1611399 GCF_001266775.1 Austrofundulus limnaeus | reverse complement strand
GTTGTAATGTGACAAAATATGGAAAAGTTCTAGGGGTATGAATACTTTTGCAAACCACTGTATATATATAAAACATGTGAGGTAGCTGCGCATTCCAGTGGGGATCTGGGGGTGGGGGGGAGACAGACCAACAACTGTGCCAGTTTACATTGAGCAAAGAGAAATCAAGGGGAGATTCATGAGCATAATAATGAGTCCTATGTCTGCTTTAATTACTACCATCCTGGACTCTTTGAAGTCTGCTGCTGCAGCTGGAAATAATTTGCCTTGTGTCAGAATCCTTTACCTAAATCTGATAAAACATGCATTCAGTTTTATATTTAAATGTTGGCGTGGATTTTTGAAACCATCCTCGCCTATTTGTCAGCACTTTTGTTTACAAACCGCAGGGAAAACAAGGCCAACAGCTTGCTCTGCTCTGCTCTGCTCACATGGGTTTTACAGGCAGTGGTTAACACTGAAGTTTTGATCTGAAATTGCACAGAGTCTATAAGAAATGTCACATAATTATCAGCTTGTTATGTATTGAAGCAAACAGTTCTAACATAGTTTCTGACAGAACTTTGATTGTCAACCAAGCATAATTGGGGGGGAGTACCCTGCACAGATGCTCTTCACCCATGTTGTTGTTTTTTTTTTGTTGTTTTTTTTGTTTTTTTTTTTTGATGCAACTGTGCCCACCGTATGTCAGAAGCTGCAGCCGTTGGAAACCATCCCAAATCGATCAAACTCATAGCTGACACAGGAGTGTGACAGTTCCACCTGTGTTTCACCGCTTCTCTTCCTAATGCCCAGATAAAGAGTCTGATATCTGGCTGAATATAAACGATCTGTCAGCTCCTGGCAGGCTTAAGCTCTTTAAAGACTCAAACTCCCTCAACACCCACCCACTCTCCCCAGGTGAGGCTGATGCAGGGTTTGTTAGCTGAAAAGCTGAAATTGTATTGTTTTGACACAACACTTTCTGTCTGTGGGTTTTAAAAAACATGTTGACGGGATTGTTCAAAACCTTTTGTGGAAAGGTTATATGTGTGAGTATCACACCTGTTATCTTTATGAACTTTGGTATGGAGAAATGAAAATTAGTACTAACTGAATGAGGAGCTGCTATAGGTTCATGGTCCTTTGCCAGTACTGATCTGAAGGAAACACATATTGCAAAATGGAAGCTGTTAAGTTTACCAATATAGAGTTTTTGATTGAGAATATGGTATTTCATAAATCGGTACAAGTTATTAAGGTTTTTTATTTTTATTTTTTTGCTTGTTTTAAATTGCCTTACTTGTGTATCAGAAAGTTTCTCTGTCATGTCACGTTTAGCCAGTTTTGTTTATCAATACATGTTTCACAAATAATTTATTGGTGACAGACTGTGGACTGACACATTCTGCAATATAAACATGGAGTTCTATGTAAAAATCCATGTGCACAGAGTTATCTACAACAGGTAAGATATTGACCATTCATAACCCTTTTTTCAGAAATCTATAGTGCAAATAATCCAAACTCTTTTGAGCCAATAACTCCAAAGTGTTTGAACCAGTGTAAAAAAAACATCTCTTGTTTACAAATGCCACTTGTGATTTTGTTTCTTAACCTGTCAGAATCTTTGTAGAAACGGTTGTTTTCACCTCAACATTTTGTCAGCCTTGACACTCCGTTTTACTCCCTGTTTCTGCTGCACTTTAAAGAGACATATTGTTCACCATTTTTATAAGCTCAAACAACTGGAGTCCTRATGAAATATTTGTGACATCCTTTGACCAAAGTACAACAGAGTAGCAAACTACCACAGCAGTTTTCTCTACTTTTTCTTCGGAAATAGCACCAGAGATTTAGTGTAAACAGGTGGAGTCAGCTTTTCATGATTGTCTTATTGTTTGTGTACAGAGCGTGTGGAAGGAGCAGTCAGCATATCAGCTGTGGAATCCTGTGTTTCCAATTTATTTCTGTTTTTTTTTTTGTTTTGGTTTTTTTTTTTGTTTGCTTTGTTTTGTTTTGTTTTTTGTGTGTGTATGTGTGAGTGTATGCATTTTTAGTTCCTGCCTGGAAGACTCTGTTGTTGTGGAACAAGGTCAGAGCCWGAGAATACTTTGGGGAGAAACATGTTAAGTGAGCTGAGAGGAGCCAGAGTGAGCTTGATGGATGCTTGGCGGGTTTAAAGTGAAGTGCCCAAAGACCCCCCCCACCTCTCTCTCACTCTCTCTCACACACACACACACACACCCCCCCCCCCCCTCACTCTCTCTCTCTCTCTCTCTCTCTCTCTCTCTCT
>NW_013952451.1:1605971-1607403 GCF_001266775.1 Austrofundulus limnaeus | reverse complement strand
CACTTCTTAATGATCAAGAAAATTATTCTTAGTTTCTTAAAAAAACTAATGTATCCAACAACGCTTTCTTGCAATTCCTTTTTAATTTAAACCCTTTGAAACTTGAGACAGTTTTGTTTCAAGATTAAACTCCAATTTACAAGTTTGCCCTTAATGTTTAAAACTTTACCAATGCACCAAGTAAGAATTAGTTTCTACTATTTACAGAATTTGTTCCTTTGAGAATGTCTTACATACAGTATCAAAGTAAAAGTGTTACTGCTTGATATCCTTAACTAATTTAAAAATCAATCAAAGTGAATCGTCCTGAATCGTGAATCGAATCGAACTAGGCCCCAGTGAATCGAATCGGATCGATTTGGGAAATCTGAATCGATATCCAGCCCTAATAGAAATAGATATAGATATAACAGGACAAAACACAAAGAAAAAAAACAGTGAAAAGTCCAACTTCATCATTAAAAATTCATTTCAAACTAAAAAAAACGCGAGCGTTGAGTTTGTGTGCTCAGAGCTTTATTTCTCTGCCTTTTTTATTTGTTTGATTTGTTTGTGAGCATGTCAGCGCTCAGCGGGGCTGAGACAAGTCTGCTCTCTTTGCAGCCGTGTTTGTTAATGTCACTCAAGACAGCCAAATTGAAGGTGCCATTGTTAGTGCCAGAGGGCAACCAGAGTGCATTCGACAGCTTGACAGCTCTCATTAGCGTATTAGATGCAAACAGTGGCACAGATGCTCCCGGTCAGTCCTTGGTCAGCCTGAAGCGGTGCTTAACGTGCCTCTGACAGGTGGCTTTGTGGCACTCTGTCTCATGTTTGACAGGGTGGCAAAGCAATAGACTGCTGGGATTACCAAGGACAGTAGATCTTTCACACACATGAATACTGTACAAGGAGACCACTGTTTTTGTACACATGTAAACAGCATAGAGTCAAATACAACACACACAAGTAGGAATCATAGACATCTTTCATGCYGGAAATTTAAACTGAAAATGATTTATCCATTCAGCAGTGGCGCCTCGAGAAATTCCCACAGGGGTGGCCAGATGGGGCCAGYGAAAGTTTTTGGGTGGCACACCAAATTGGTCCTTGTAGTAACTTTAGTAGAATTAGAGAGATGTGACACCACGCAGTTCTTCCTCCTACTTGCTGAAAGGATGCAAACTGACGGAAAGCATTGATTTTGTGGCACAACACTGTTGCTGAGGTGCTGCAGAGTGAGTTAGGAGATGGTTATTTAATTTTATTTAGGGGTTATTTTGTGTCTTACAAGCTCTGAGATGTAAACTAAATTTAAAGCTGAGTTTTTGAAAAAACTTCTGTGTTTATTAATTGGTTTCAAATTTACAACTTGATTACAGACAATGAATATACAGTTTGTGTGAACAGAATATGATTTTTAATGTGTTTGTGGGTGAGGGGGCAGCAAATG
>NW_013952451.1:1603077-1604718 GCF_001266775.1 Austrofundulus limnaeus | reverse complement strand
ATATTATCTCAATATAAAATRAGAAATTACTTATACATTTGACTTTTTTAAATGCAAATACAATGGATCATGTATTTATAAAGGCTTTCACAAGTCCAACTAATTTTAATATTGCTGACTAAAAAAAAGATCCAATTAAAGCCATCACTACTTCTCCAAACATCCGCGTTGTTTTGAGGGCAAATACAAATCAGACGCACAAAACATTTGGCATTGTAGACTTAATGGGAATGACAAAAAAGCCAAACATTTTATTGTGTATAATGTAAAAACAAAACTTTAAAAATGAACTTTATTAACAACTTGGTTTGGCTGGATTGGAACTTGTCGGGGCACAGACTGAAAAGAAAAGAAAAATGGAATGATGGAAATTTGTCATGTTTACCTCAGGGCCCCAGAGAAATTCTCCATCTAATTCTTTTTCCAGCCCGGCAGGTTTAATGTAGAATCCAATCATCAGTGTCCATTTTATTTCTGAAAAACAGCAATTGCAAAGGGAGTGGATGGAGGGAGGGGTGGGGGGTTGGATTGAAAGCTCATTTGTGACACTGGAGAGTATTAAAATATCAGCAATGCCCTGCAAGAACAGCAATGTTGCGTGAACACAAATCTCAGTAARGATGCTTGTTGTTTGAGAGGCCTTTCCCTGAATAGACAGGGCCATAGGTTAGTCATCCCGAGAGGACTAGGTCAGCTTGGGGTCCATGCAATTTTCCCTTAATCCACTTTAAAGATTAATGTCAAATCAAGCCACTGCATCCATGCTATGGACTAGCAGCATGACCTTGCTAAAGGCTGTGAGTGTCTCCTCTTTGCAGCATCCATTCACGAGTGTACATTTGCAATGAACAAGCAGAGATTCCATTTACACTCCCAAGATCCTTTCTGACCCAAAAATGGACCTGAAGAGGCTCACATTTACAGATAAATAACCAGCAGAGTGAAGGAAATGAAATGGTGTTCTGCAGCATTCTAGTGTTTTCTTTCAAATGTGTGGAAAACAGATGAAGAAGTTGCACATAACTCGAGAAAGAATAAGTGGTGGCATGCACTTTTGTTCCTCCGTGTGAAACCAGAAATATATATTTCCAACCAAACAAGAATTTGCTGTTTTACTCCTCATTTCACAAAACAAACAGCTCTTGTCATAAGCGGTGATGCAAGATGCCTCCAGCTCAAGAGCGCTGCTGCCAAAATAAACTATCCTCACTGATCAACACTATTCATTACCTCGCCTCCTCGCCTCCTTTTTGTGGAGGTTTATTGCATAGCTGGACAAGGAGAGTGATGCTGTGTACCCTGGCAGTTCAGCCAACTATTCATCATGTACCGTAACAGACCTGCAAACAGGATTTAGTTGTTATAAGAAAAGGTAATGATAAAGTAAAATAGGAAATGTTCGGTCACATATTACAAGCAAGCAGTTTAAAATGATTTCAGTTTGTCACAGTCTGGGCTACGTGCACAAATTCTCTTTATATAATGTAACATAATATTGTATATAGGGCCATGTGTGGTGGTGAATTACATGGCTTTGCTCATGCTCAAATCCAGGCCCGTGGTACACAARTCAAAGTATAACGGCCAGCATTGCTGCCATTATCTTATAAAATCTGTCAAATTTGTTTGTTATTTCAGGCA
>NW_013952451.1:1600035-1601773 GCF_001266775.1 Austrofundulus limnaeus | reverse complement strand
TCGTTTTCCTTATCTTTTTGGAGTCGATGTTGAGACTCATTTTGAAGATTTGATAGCCCCCCCCATTGGTGCTGTTTCGAGCAGGGTTGAGATGAAAACAAAGGTGTGGTCAATGTAGGTTACGGTACCTAAGGTAGCATTAATCTACATTGCCCTGTAATTAAGTGAGATTTATCAATCACTGCATGTTGGCATAGTCAAATTTCTTATTGACAGCATTACTGTTAACAACATTAACAACATTAACATTAACAACATTAACAGCAATACAAAACCTTGATTTCTTGGCTGTGGGTGCTCAGAACCAGTACAATGCTATTCACCATCCCACAGTGATGTTTTTCCCGTGTCGAACAGATTACTAACAATGAAAGGTTTAGAACATACACACATCAACCAAGTTAGTGGCTAAGCAATAAGATGTTAAAATGCTTCAGCTCACTCTGCTGGTCAAGCCAAATAGTGTTTATTTAGCTGGTTGTTACGACCTATTTGAAAATCTTTTAAGACTTAACTCTAGACTTAGTGTTTCTAAATTTTACAAGAGTTTCCTCTTTTAGATCTGTTTTAAAGACCTATTTACCTTTTAAGGGTGTTTTTGATTGAAGGGTGTTTTATTTAGTGACGAGATCTTGATCTTTTATTAGATTATCGAACATCTTGTAAGGTTTGATTTGGTTGCAATGGACCGATTTAACGATTGGTTCTTTTTGTCCTTTGCTGATTTTGATCTGGTAGACAACTGAAGACAATTTGTCTGTTATCAGGTGGGGTCCAGTCCACCTGGGCATTAGTTTGCAGGTGAGAGTTCCAGTCCTGTAATAAAAAAACTCATCCAGAAGCAATGCTCTGTGGAGATAAAAGCTTTTGCAGAGAACAACACCACTCTATCCACTGTATCTTTGACACAAATACAGCTCAGCTGGATGACATTCATACACCGAGTGTATGTGTCACCACTGGACTCTATCCCATTCCTAGCTGGCCAAGACCTCTTATACAGGGTCAGCGCACAGGCAGATTGGGTGAATAGAACACTCTGGACCAGAACCGGAGAACCAGCGCCATTAACCCTCCCACCTGAGTGGGACACAGAGTGCCTAGCAGTGGACACTGCAGAGGGCACGACTGAACCCTCACCTAAGAATAGAGACCAGGTGAGTGAGACCTCAACTGCATCTGAGTCAGAATACTGTATGTAAGAGTGAGCTTAAGGTGAATTAAGCTTTTCCCACATCTCTCATGCACAAGGTTATGAGGAAACTTTTACCAAGGTATTTCTCTTTACTTGTTAATATCTTGACTGTGCAAAGTGAAAAGTGACACAATAAGTGAATGTTCAGACGAGTTCAAGTTGATTCATAAAAGACTATGCAAATCATTTGTTTACACAAATTGAACAGATCACAAGTTACACTTGATTGTGGTCATTCCWATAACAAGCGTCAGAGTTAAATGAGATAAAACYCGTGTCCGAATTTCAATTTACATCAACTCAGATTACTTACATAGAACAGTTAAAAATGTCAAACAGTTTCTGGTCCAACAAAACGTCTCATTCATCTTCCTCCGATGCACTGAAAACATCGAAGTCCTCTTCAGTGTCGAAGTTAAACAAGCTGAGAAAAGCTGTGTCACACAGCGGTATCTGTTCAGTGTTGCTTTCTGTGTYGCTGTCCTCCCGGGGTAATGCTGGCTCTGAAGCTGTGGTGGGAAAGCCCTCCCGCTCCAGCATACG
>NW_013952451.1:1596118-1597995 GCF_001266775.1 Austrofundulus limnaeus | reverse complement strand
ATTATATATTATTTTGTCAAAATAAAAACATAGAAATGCAGGATCTGGAGAAACATAGTTTTCAAATATTGATTTTGAGACACCAAAAAGCAGTAAGTGWACAAGAAATATACTTTGACGCTGTGAAGATCCTCTAGACAAATACCACTCTGGGGTACTAGTGTTAGAATTCACAACATTGCATACGTAGGAAATGCTAACTAAAATGTATAAATGAGCCAACTTAACAATTTGAAGGTCTTTTGTATTTGCTACCAGTGGAGGTCCAACAACATCTAATGCCAATGAACATGAACATTTACTGTTTTTTTAGTGGACATCAGCAATCAAGCTGGACTTTGATTTCTGATTTGTGGAGAATGGACCCAGATGGCACATGTATGTAAGGTTTGCATGATTCATGTACTGGAAGACATAACTGAAAATGTGAGTTATCACAGGRGACCCATGAAATGCCTAATCAAACGTCAAAGTGTGAGGTGACTGTGGTTTAGTGAGAGGAGCAGATGACTGCCAATCAACCTCTGCCACSACATTTTGTCTTGCATTCTGTATGCTTCTCACCTAAAATGCATATTGTGGAATTATGAAAGTGTTTTTTTTTTAAGAAACAAAAATCCCATTGTTCTTGAAACTAAGAAAATAAAAGGAATTGTGAGRTTAATTGTAATTGTGAATCTATTGACATTTAAGACTCACAGTGMTAATCAAAGCAGGTTTTAGATGAATGGGTTGAACATTTTTGTTTGGTTTCGCTCAAACTCCAAAACGACTAAATGCACCTCTGCTTTGAGTTTTGTATTGACACTGACTTCATGTTTCWAGAGTCTCATACTGCTATTGATAGAGCTTTGTGGGCTGAATAAAGCAGCTTTCCTCTTGAGCCAGTGAAGGTCAACATCAAGAAATTTGGACAGCCTATACAAAAACAGCAGTTGTTGTACAGCAAGGATAGATGAATCTAACATGAAGCCGGATGCGTTTCAGGATTGCACCTCCAGCTTAATACCACCAGCATGCGAAAACATCAATATTTATAGAGGGGTCTGATGATACTGTTTGTCATGGCCATCAGGCCCCAGAATGATTCCCAATTCCTCCATGCTTTTTAACAGATTGAGGTGACAACGAGAGTGCAGACAGGTGGCAGCAGGCCAGGTGATGACCCTGCACTGAWGAATGTGACGATGAGAGCTCGCTGTGGCTGCCAGCATCATAGCAGACAAAGTCAAAGCTTCACCACCACCAGTCAGAATTACAGCATCAGCTGACAGGCTTGAGATGACATTTACTTTGAACAAAGATATGCTCAACTGAGTGTGATGCTGACATTAAAAAGTTCATCACACACACATGTTGCAATTCTTAAGATGTCACATTAAGGTCACAATAATTTCCCCCTCTCTTTTGTTTCATTAATAAAGCATGGATTAACTGTTTAAATATAAACCACAGAATCTTCAATTCATCAAAAATATAGTTGAAATGATGAAAGCAGTAGAGATTTTTAATTCCCTCTTCAGTCATTCAAAACAGCTCTTTTAAAAGTATTCCCAAAGTGGACTTCAATAAAGTGCGAGAACATAAAGAGATTTCTTTTCTTCATTGGTGAAACTCTATTGCAATTTACCTTGTGTTTTTTTCACCTTATTCATTTTTTCCCCTACAACAAAGCTTAATTTGCATTCAGACAAACAGATTTTACAAAACAAAGCAGACATCAACATGAAATTGTTGTTTGTAACAATGGGAAACGTAGAGTAAAAAAACATTTAATAGATTTCCTTAAATCATTTTATACCTTCTTTTATTTCTTTTGTTAAACTGTTTTCTTTCTTTCTGAACCTTTATGAAAAGGTATTACATTTGCTATATAT
>NW_013952451.1:1592969-1594476 GCF_001266775.1 Austrofundulus limnaeus | reverse complement strand
GTGTGTGTGTGTGTGTGTGTGTGTGTGTGTGTGTGTGTGTGTGCGTGTGCAACAGACCAAAACCAGTCACAGCAGTGATTGGAGAGATGCCAGCATTTATCAACCAGGTGTCGGTGGACAGCCGGAGATGGATCAAGGACATTTAGATCATCAGACCATTGATGATTCGACGGGGTTGACCACCTGCTATTGCATGCCTCATTTTCCATACCAGTCGAGATGAGGAACATGATGCCCTGGATCTGTGTCACAAACCTGTGAAAAAGTACCTTTAATACACAAAAGGCTTTGCTGTTTGCGCTATTTGGGTTTTAATTATTTCAGTAAACAAGAACAAGAAAGATGAAGTGCTTCATTGCTGTGCACTTTTTTTTTTTTTTTTTTTTGCTGTGTACTTGTTTATAAAACACGACAGTTCTTGTACACTAACAATAATACATTTGGCACACAAAAGAAAAAAGAAAATTAAAAATGAATGTRCACTGTCATGTCAAAATACGACACATAGATACAGAAAGTTACTAAATATGTTTAGAATTCATTGGTAAAATTTGTATTTTTTTTCTTGTTGTAACCATGATATATAACTCAAGTATTAATATATCCTACATCAGAAACATATGAACTAATCAACTTCCAGAAACCCAATCTGCCCACATTAGCATTAATCAGTAGAAAGTTAGCAGCAGTGGTAATTACAGAAGGCTTCAACATCAGTCATCATGTCTGTTTCAGGCTCTATACTCTTTCCTTGAAGGTGGATTTGTAACAAAKATTTTAAACTGAAATAGCTAATTACACAGTACTTTATCGGTGCAGTGAAGTCCACATGAAGACGCATGTGTGAGTCAAAATCCAAAATTTTGTGCTAGATCTTTGATTTTCAATTATAAGAATAAGTTGTTTGCTGATTGCACTCGGCTGGCTCCCTTTCAGTGCAACAAAAAATAAATAATTCAAACTGAAACACTCTATGAAGGTCACTGGAGTTAAACAGTGGTTGTTATCTGTTATGCCTTCCCATTTTCACTATAATTAGTTAAAATAAACTCTCCCTGTAGAAGTCAGTCGCTTTTAGCTTTTTTCCTTTTAAGTCTATTAATAATAAATGCTGAACTTTGTCTACTAATACATACATATTATGATGCTCTTTTCTTCATGTGATGGTTGTTGTGTAAGTCTAAATTACATTAGTGTTTGAAAAGTCATGCTGGTACAGACATCAGCCATTCATAAACAATAGCACAATATCATAAACTCTCGTAGTTTGGCCACTTTTGATTATTTTTGTAGAACATGTTCCAAAGTAGTCAATAACCTGAAAATAATTTAACATGACTGAAGATTTTCTCAGAATTTAAAGCAGCCTTTTTGATCTAGTGAACAAACTTCAYATTTTTAAATAGCCCCTAGATCATTATATCTGTCACAAGAATAACTACAGGCTTTATAAACTCAGGTTCAACAAGCAGTTGTTTGATAAAGGAGGTGAAACACAAACATAATC
>NW_013952451.1:1570423-1592628 GCF_001266775.1 Austrofundulus limnaeus | reverse complement strand
CTTAAAAGAAAAATGTTTCTTTCACCACGATCGTTAACAGTCACATAAACTACATTTCCCATAAGACACCGCAATTACATTTCCCAGAATCCTTTGCTTTTTTTCCATACAGAAGTAAATAAGAAGGTCGCGCTTAGCTGTGAGCTGCTAAAGTTCGTACATCAGGCGGTAATCATGCTGGGACAGGCTGTAAGACGATTCGCAACATCTGCAGTTCGTTCTTCGCATTACGCTGAAGGACCAGGAAAAGTGAGGTTATATTTTTGTTAAAAACGTTGCCTTTTAAAWTGAGGTATACGACGCGGCCCTGTCGGTCTTAGCCGGGCGTTAGCTAGCTAACTTGGAGGTCATGTTCGCTATTGATCAAAAGCATGACGATAACGCTAAAATATTAAATAAATGCATAACGGCTTTCTTAATTCCCTTAATTGYGGGGTAGTACGGGTAAAAATAGCATGCATGGGTTTGTTATGGACTTAGAATAAGGCTTAGCTGTAGAGAGCTGACGCTGTCAAAGCTGCTAGCCTAGTTAGCAAATTAAAACTCAKCTTTTAGAAATCACACCATATTTTWGAAATKTACCCAASTTCTAAATGCATTAAATMATTTGTATGGGTTATACCAAAGTTTTCTCTTTTATTTCATTTACTTGTGTACTTCCGCCCAAGTGCAGTTACAAAGGTCAAATCTAAACGTTGTCTGATACACAGTCAGAAACATTGTGACATAATGAACAGAATAGTTCCATAGAAAAAAATAAAATTATGAGACTAATTTGAACAGAGATGCCATTCTGTCTTGTCAACATGTGAGCAATACTTTATTTCTCTTTTCCTAAGATTCTCTGCAGTTATGAAACAGAAATCAAATTTAAAGTTTACAAAATATCGATGCTGTCTAATGTTTGGCTTAATTGTTCTAAAAGAAAAAAAACAGCAGCTATAAATTATTTCAAGGCTGCTGGTGTTGTTAGTATGTCGTGTTTAACTGGAATCTACTTGAAACCAGCAAAAGTTAAAGTAAATAAATTCTACTTTTGTCATTTGTGAATCAGAAACAGGATAGTGGTCAAATATAACTTAGGAGCTTCATTTTTATGATCTTTATTTCTAGAAATATAATAAATATTTAAATGCAAACCATGTACAATTCAGAAGGTTTGTTTAGTTCACTTCCTGCAAGTCTTTGATATGGTGACCTATGTCATAATAATGCAAATACATTTTAAAACTTATTTTCATCTTTTCCTATCTTTTGTTGAAATAATACATTTTATATAGATTATTTAGCAGACTTTTAGATGTGCTTTTCCCATTTGAATTGGGAACTCGTGTCTTAATGTTTTTAGTCATTAAGTGGTAATTTTATTAGCGATTGTGTAAATTTTTTTGATTGACTGCATTATCTTTTTGCAGAACCTGCCGTTTTCTGTTGAGAACAGGTGGCATCTGCTGGCCAAGATGGTGCTGTTCTTAGGCAGTGGCTTTGCATTCCCTTTCCTTGTCGTCAGACATCATCTCCTGAAGAAGTGAAATGGCTCCAAGGTTGTTACTCACCCTTTTAAGGTAATTATACCTACCATTTTGATCTTGCATATCTGCTTTTTATTAAAATGTCAGGATGATGTGGCATTTGCTTCGCTGTGGGTTGGTGCAGTGACCACAGACAATCAGTCTTTCTCAGCACCTCTTTAGCCTTTCCCTCTTTAGCGTCTCTTTAAATAAATTACCTGTATGTCTGAGAGTGACAGTTACGGATGTCAAGTAGGGCCAAATTGTGCAGATAAGCTCGCATTTTTCACAAGTTAATGTGACAGTTGATTGTAGACATCGATGCGTATCAGGTGGGAGCAGGTTAGAGTTGTCACATTTATCTAAGCTGATGTTTACTAAGAAATTGCTTTTCCAGCATCAGATGTATGCAAACCATTTTCTCACTTTGTGTCCTGTATGCTTGCTTTTCCCTGCAGGTTATCATCTGGAACATATTTATCCTTCAGAGTGTGTGCAGAAGAATGGGAACCACTTAATTGTCTTAGTAAATAAAGTCTCCCTAAAAATGAACCTTCCAGCTCGTATTTCTTTGTACACAGCTTGTTTATTTTCAACATGTATGCCAAGTTGGGTTCATTTTTGAAAACAAAATAAATAATCAGATGTTAATACAGTTGGTGTTTTTTAGCTACAATACCAAACTTTAACAAGCCATTTTGTATGACCTGATTTTCATGATTTRACCTTAAAAAATGTGATGAATACAGACCATGTAGATTTACTGTACAGTTTAAGGTTAGGTCTGTAGACAATATGGTGCCCTTAGATTAAACAGTCATTTTTCAAATGGAAACCTTAAGCACAAGGTTGGAAATTTGCATGAGAGAAGTCTAAAGAACTCTTCTGACAGGTATTGTTCCCTCACTCTGTAGCTGAGCTTTCTCAGTTGAACTCTACCGGATAACCTTTCTCAGTTCAATTAACCCTGTGCTTCTAGCTATAATTATCCAAGGACAAAGTATWAAAACTGGGTGCTTGTGTCCGATTAGTTGGTGAGGCGGAGTAACGCCTGAAGTCGTCTTTTTTTTTTTTTAAATCAGCTAAAATTGGTTTGTCATTTGTACGGCAAATCAGTTCTTTTTATGATTTAAAGGAGACACGAGGTACGCCATTCCGGGACAAAATGTTTGCCTGAGAAACAACCTTCACGCGTGATCTTGGCACACGTATTCCAAAGCATCTAGTAAACCTGCCSACTGCTTTTCTGGTCTTGCCATTGTGATGACATGTTTATGCCTTTAGGCTTTGGGGATAAAATTACGTTCAGACCATGCAGGTTTTGAAAGTGATGATAAAATTATTAGACATCTATTGGGGGTCAGTGGGATGGTGTGATGCTTCAGAGATGTGTTGCATTTTTTTGCACTAGCTGACCTTTGTTAGTAGCGCAAGGATGGAGCGAAAAAAGAAAGATGACACCATATTATAATGACTAACGGTTCCACATGCCTAACATATAAAACTGAATTTCTAACAGCCTCTTCATTAAATGCCCTGTTAAAATCTTACTTTAGGTGTAAATATAACCCAACACTTGAGCTGATGTCTGTCACTGTCACTTCGTCTGACATCCTAATAGGCTCTCTTAATTAATTTATGTTAATGACATCATTTCCATCTCTGCCTCAAAAACAATCTATCCAGGACTGCCCATGTAAGTATGTAAACCCTCACAATGAAGTGTGATAATTGTCCTTCAGTTTACAAGTGTTCAAAGATGACTTTTGGTTAGCAGGACTAAAACTGCTTGCAGAGCCTATGTGAACGTTCAAGTACCGTTAAAGGCAAATAAACCTCTTTGAGGGAATACTCCATAGAGTCTGTCCTCCCGAGTATAAAATAATCAACCTTTACATGAAAGGTGGGTGTGAAAATACAGATTTTTATCTGCCTTGCATCCGAACCAGTCAGTCAAGTGACTGGCAGTCTAGTTTGGCCCCTAAAAATCTAATCACTTTATTCAGTAAGCCAGATGTCACTTTAATAACAGTAAATGTTTGAAAGTGTCCCTTTTGTGCTCTGACGCTGGACAAATTTGCTACCAGCTGCTTAAAATTTGTATAAATAGCACATTAACATTTAGAGTCTTTAGCAGAATTAAAAAGACAGACTTTTTGTTTCCACTAAAAATACAAAAGTAGACCGTTCAGGCCATTGGGTCTCATAGGAGTTTCACATTATCAGGACATCCAAGAGGGGAAAACATGTCATTAGCAATGTTTTTTTTTAATTATTATAGTCTTGAATGATCTATTCTCTGCCATTATGCACTCTAACTGGAGCTTTTATGAGTCCTAGTTAATGCCAAGCTCCAGCAGTGAGGACCGGCTACACACAGTGGTGTTATCTGGACAGGGACCAAGCTGCAGTGCAGCGCTGGCATCTTCTGAAAAGTAAGGGTGAGCTGGCACACGGCATTTTGTAGATGGGGTTGTCCACAGCGGTCTACATCACACCATTTAGACAGGCTCGCCATGCAGCATGTCACTCAGAGTGGTCTCAGTAACAAAGAGAGGGGCAGATAGAAAATAATACATTACAGGAGAAGTACACGGTCAGAAGTCTTTAGCGTGAGTTTTTCATGCATTCACTTTGGAAGTGAGATGGAACTGAAAAGTGTGTTTGTATGAGTACATGTTTTAAAGTTTGCCAGATTTGTATAAATTTATTTTTAGCAAAATCTGATTGTTTCTCAATAGTTTGGATATTTTGAAATGGGGTTTTATGGAAAAGTTATGAATACTTAATATTTTACATGTTGTAGATGGCTCTTTGTACAACCTAAGTTTGAAGGGGAAGGCAGGGGCAGTTTAATCTGACCAGAATGATCGAAGTGGGTGCAAAACCAGAGTGAATTATTACTGCACTATTCACAAGCATTACAATCACAATTATGCAATGCATGAGCCACCATTTGCATCTGATTTTGCTCCTACTCTGCAGCCTTTTCTTTTTTGATGCCACTTGTTAAGGGTCAATAGGGCTTTGCTGGCCTGAGACCCAAAAGGTTTTCAGTGCACTCCAATCCAGCCATTCTTCACCAGAGGCAAATAAAAATGTGCCCAGGAAACCCAACAAACAAACAAACAAAAAAATGTCTATTACATATCAGATTCAGCCCATTCCTGTACAAATCACAGAGATGCCCATTTGCATTGGAATATTATTATGACACGAGTTCAGCAAAATATAGTAAGTAATTTTCAGGGGAATTTTTACTTTACAAATTACTGACATAGCCGATTTGCACAGGATTAAAACACAGACAAGCTTCACAATTATTACAAATAGCATGTGGTTCTTAGGCAAAACTAATCCATCAGAATAGAAAATACATCTTCAAATGTTTCATAATTTATCCATCAGTTTTCTTTACCATCAACAATCACTCAAACTTCCACAGGGCTCTCAGTTTTTTGCTATAAACTGTGTAATTTATGACAGGTTATTGTGAAAAACTGGTTATTTTTTGTGTCCATAGATGTCAAACACATGTCTTTGATTCTAAACCAACATTTAGACAATGTATGTTTGCATATAAAATATTTGAGTGATTATGCCTGAAAGGAAACAAAAGTGCTGAATCGGTGGTAATTTTGAACTGCGCTGAMATGTTTGCATATGTTTCAGATTGACTGAAAGTATGTTTAAAGAAAGCTTCCCGTGTTATTACATCTTTGCTAATAAAGATGATGCAGGGATATACAGTAGCAGCATGGTGCACATCATAAATATAAACTGCCCTTATCAAGTGTAAGATAGGTCAGTTTATTTAGAGAAGCTATCATATCTTCCTAAAATATGTGCTCAGGTTGTTCAGACAACTATCTAAAACATGATGTTGAATGTTCTTAACTTTTTTGCAGAACCCCGTTTCAAGGGATCACTTTAGGACTTAAAATTTACAACCAATCTGGCCGACTTATAATGCAGTAATTATTTAAAATAAAGTGAATATGTTTCCTGTAGCTGCTACACTGAAGACAAATAGAAACCTGGAAGTTCGGACCGTGTTAAAAATATATACATGTACTCATGCTTTCTTTATTTTCAYTTCCATCCAACAAGCTTAAATGGTGTTTTTGCAGATACACATTTTTTTCTAGTTCTTTTATGTTGGTTGATTGCAGCATCTGCATCTCACATGTAGAMTCTAATTATGGACTCATTTGCACTTCAGAGTGGGTGACAGTGGGCTTAGCTCGGTGTAAAGCGCGCCGTGCCATAAAAATATGTTTTATTGAATCCCATCAGAAACATCCAGCTGCAGCATCAGTCAGACATTTTGTGTGTGTGTTTGTGTGTGTGTGTTTGGACCTGTTAGCTGGTGTGAACAGTCTCAGTAATGATTGATGGGTRTATAAACATTTACCAACTCTGAATGGGAGTGAATGCTTGACACATAATCTGCAGGCTAAATTAACCTCCTGGGTGCATTAGATGAGCCCTAATCAGCACACACAAACAACTTACACAGCAGCGTATAATCACACCACCAATCACTCTGCTGCAATATGGGAGGATGCTCTCGACGTGTCTCTGCCATCACACGATGACAGCGAGAGGAGGGGCTCAGCCGTCTGCAGTCGCTGAACAACTCCCTGACACCTCGCTGCCACTCAGAGAAAGTTTCAAGGACACGATGAACTCCTTAGCTTCCCGCAAAGCCCATCCTCTCTCTGAACGGGGCCCTGTTTACAACACTTCACCTCAAAGATGCTGACTTGTGGAGAGGCACGGTGCTGTCAGCGCGGGAAGATGAAGTGCACACGCGCCGCCCACTTTGTCAAAGTGGGACTCTGTCGCCTCGACCAGGATTTCCCAGCAATTAGTCCAGAACCTTCAGAGAGTGGTGGCTCGCAGGAGATGAATGTTCACAAGAGTCACTGGTGTTTCACCTTCTGTGCACATGTGCTTTTGTATGTCACTGAAAAAAARCAAGCTCATACTCAAAGGCAAGTTAAACAATGGATAGCAAATAACCAGAGATGAGAACAAGAGAAAGCAAATTAAATYTTTTTGTGCCTAAACTGCTGATACTACATGTTACAAAACTCATTCATTAATGTGACACCAACTACACTAAAACAAAACATAAAGGAGTTTTTAACTTAAGTCTTGGCCCAACTAAACTAGCTGTTAGCTGGACAGTTCTGTCAGAGTTGATCTTCCTCCACACTAAGATTGTTCAAATAGGAATCTAAAACAGGTAACATATTAATCGTTCRATTTTTCACAACACCACCACATCAGCTCTGAACAATATCCCTTTATGGAAACCTTCCTTCTGTGTGCAGCAGTTGCAAATGACCAAAAAGAGAAAAAATGTGCTATTTTCATTCATTCATTCATTCATTCATTCAGCTATCCCAACTAATTAGTACTATTATAAAGTCCACTGCTGCCCACTTTAAATTCCAGATCAAGTTTCATTAATTAATTCGGCACTAAATGCTTCCAMAGTTATTAATGAAAACTTTTATATAAATAAAAATATATAAGCATGTACACTTCAGTTTCTTTGAGCCATTTGCTGCTTTGTGTTCAATTTTATTGTTTTATTTTTACATACTGGATTGACACATAAGCAACTGCTTAGGGCACCCCAGGCCAGGGGTACCCCAAGAAACTTAACTTACCCACATCTATGTAAATCATCCATTCTTTATTTTTTACCCACTTCTTCCTTTCAGGGTCATAGGGAACCAGAGGCAGAGCTAGACATTTTTGCATGGGGTGGCATAGGGTTGCCGTTTTTTTTTTTTTTTTTTTTTGTAAGTGTGCGGGGGTGGGGAGTGTAAAACTACTCTGGGTTTTAAAATTCCAGATGGCCTCCACAGCTAACTTCAAATGGCTCTAATTAAACTGTTTTTAAGAAAAYTGAGCTAAAGTTTCGTGTGTGATTGTAGCCAAGAATAAAAAAAGAACGTGTCTATTGTTAGTCCAAATTTGCAAAGGGCTATAATTCGGCAATTTTTAAACACACAGCTGAAAATGACCATAGTAGCAGTAATAGTAGTAGTAGGATAACAAGTTTTTATCTGTATTCAAATACAAAATCCAATATGGCTGCCAAAGCTAAATTCAAATGGCTACAACCTAGCCAATTTGAGAAATACCGAGTCAAAATTTGTTGTGGTTTTTGCCAAGAGGAATCCCCATGACATTCTGACAGCTACCCAGGCTAACAAAAAACGTTTCTCATTAAATGCCCATTTCTGTATATATAAAATCTCCATAGTTAAAGATTTATCATATCAGAGTTACTACCAGTACTAGTGTAATAATTGCTGCTCTAAAGGTAATTGTGTGCGGAACAGTAGGTGGTAGTGAAAGCCCCACATCGCGAGTTAGCRGATTCTGATTCCAAAAACACAGTATGGCAGCCACCTTAAAATGGAATCTCATGGCTTCAGCTTTCAACAACAAAAGAAGGTGATCTGATGTGCATATGTTCAACAAGTAACACCTAAGAATAAATGTGTCATCAGTTCACTTAAAGCATCTTTGTCAGTTTCATCAGGACTTATTTGCTTGRCTGGGATGTACACAGACAGGAAAACTAACAGTGAAACATTGCTTTTTTTTTCTTTACTCAACTGAAACGTCTCCATAGACATGTGCCATGATAGAAAAGCGAAAATGCAGAGTGTAGAATAAGGTCTGACGATGTGCAACAACTTCAAACAAGAGTGAAGAAGGGGAGATTGCAAGGGAGGGAAGGGGAAAAAAAGAACAGTTCAGTTAAATATTTGTTGTTTTCTCTTCTGAGTGTGTTTTTTCCCCCTTTACACCGACTGAGAGAAAATATTTGAACCTTATCTCAGCCGGAAACTGTGTCTGTTGCTCCCCAGTGGTTTCCCTCCCTTGTTACTCTCGCAGAGAAGATTCAACCCAGAGCGTTTCGCACGCTGACAGGCATCTGCCACAAACGGGCATATTCGCATGTAGTTTTGCAYGCACAGAAGCCTCGGAAGAGATGAATCAACGTGGTTCAAGCAGGATTGACTGGGGTTTTACTGAAACATGTGAACAACATTAAAAAGACAACACACATAAGTGAAAACATGCTTCTGTAAGCAAGTTTGAGTTAAAGTGGCATAATTAAGAGGTGGCTGTGCAATCAGTGGATTTGTCCTTGAAATGATGTTGCAGATGTTTCTTAGCTTACTTAATGTACAAACATCTGCGTTGGGGACAACTTTAAGATGCAGAGGTACATGGGCTGCACAGATCCAGGAGCTGTGATTTTATCACCRCTCCCCGATGCAAACAAACACGGTCCTGAACTCCAAGAGTCAGCACTTTTGTGTGTTTTCTCGCAGCTCTGTTTACCATTTTTGCAAGATTTCTTATGTAGCTCTGCAGCAGCGTCCCAGAGCACAGATGCAGAACTTGTGAGTTATGTGGAAGCTGCAGTTTCRATGTGCACTTCTGTGCTGCTCCTGGGCAGCCTGAGAGCTCCCCCAGCTGGACAAAACCAAACATCAAGGTCTTAAACTCATCAAAGGGAGATTYAAACTATTGTTGCAGCTACTGGAATCAACTTTTTGTTTGACTTAATCRATGTTTTATTAGTTGCACATAACTAATTTGGGTGACGTAAATTGTTCGGAGACTCATWAAAAGTAGTAAAATGAGCCGCAAAGAAAGAATCTGCTGACTAGCTGAGAGGGCAGGATAAACTGTGATTGTTTCCTSCACAGAGGCACAATAGAAATGAAGGCAAGGGCAGGGCAGGCTGCAAGTGTGAATGAAATGCTTGTGTCTGTTCTGAAGGAGCAGGGAGGGAGATGCAGGGCAGAGGAAGGCACGAGGTGCRCAGAATGGGGTTTATTATTGCAGTCCAGTCTCCTCCACCATGTTTCTAGGACACCACAGATGTTTGGATGTAACCAGCAGGCACAACTGCTGGCCCAAGTGCAGACGGTGAATGGGGCTTTTGTAAGCTCTGCTGCAGCCACATGGTGCACCGGGGTCCAAGCAGGAAATCCCTGTTAGACAAACTCATTACTCATTTACATCCCTTTATTTATTTGTGTCCATCATTTTTTGTTGTTGAAAAAATAGCAAATATTTCTTGAGCCAAATGGAAAGTTTTTTCCTTTTCTGATGTTTCACTGGGGCATTTGTATGCATCCTTGCTATTAGCATAAAACCAACCATTAGACAGGAATATTCCAGATCTGCTGTCAGCAATTTTTTTTTTCAAAGTTTGACAGGTAGCAAAACTTTTCTTTGGATTATACAACTTTAATTAGCTTTCCCTTTTTTAACAGGATGGAGACCATTCCAGAGTTCTTCATCTCATTTGATCTTTCAGCTTATCAAGTGGAAATTACATTGCCTCTTCCTCTTTGCAATATTAAATTTTTAAGACTTCGAGCCAAAAAAAAAAAAAATTATTCACTGATGAAATCCTTACCTGCTAATTTTATAGTGCATGCATGTGGACGTCTGCAGAAACAAAACGATCCCAAGGCTCTGTAGCCTTTTCGTGCTGATAAGAGGGGTCAAGATATTCAATTATTAAGACAGGTTAAAGATGACTTTCTTCTGGCTGGTTTGATCACAGAACACGTGCCCCTATTAATGTGAGGAGCAAAGTCATGGCAGGCATAGACTTAGGTAAAGTGAAGGAGAAAAGAAAAGTAAGCGGAAGGATGATGAGGACTAAAAAAGTTTGAAGCTCAGCTTTGAATGGCGTGAGAGGGCTGGATCACCTCAAGAACAACAAGGACCAAGTAAAAATTGTGCAACTAACAAATAGGTCCATACCAGGCTTTACTCCTTTTAATAGTTATTTTCTCTCTTTTATTTAATCACTGCATCTTTTAATTATATATTGCATTTGTTTGTTTGGTTTTTCTTTAGACCAATAATTTCATGCAGTCTATGTATTTGTTCCTTAAGGATTTCTTTTTCAAATATACATAGAAAGCTTAAAATGCTATCTGCATCGTCTTTTTTCTTTTTTCAATATAAGTATTTGTGTAGTTTTACTTCTTCTGCTCATAATATTAACTGCCATCTTCTTTGTAGATTGTGTCTTTGTCACTCCCTTTTTAAATAAAAAAAAAACAGGTATGTATCTAATCCAGTCAGCAAGGTGACAAATGTGTGGGCTGCACAATTCTTCAYAAAGCAACCCAGCAGACCCTAAAGAATTTCAGCATGAATGGGCAGAGGAAAGTACGGCATAAAAAAATAACAGTTATGAAGCAAAAGGTTTATTTGTTTATTTGCTTCCAGAGTCAAATTAACAAACCGTACTAATTAAGTTAAATATCCTTGTTGTCAAGCAAAAGCCTTACATCATTTTCATCATTTTGCATGGAACCCCTTTGGTCGACGTTCACATCTCCATGTTTTCATGCATGGCTAACCAATTAAAASTGTCAAAAACAGGCTGTGAAATTGTGACCAAGCAGTTTATATAATTAGAAAAAAAAGTTTTTTTTGGGGGGGAGGGGCAGTATTCTGAAAGGTTGCTGGTCTCTGTCCAAAAGCAATGACACAGAATTGCAATTTGATGTGTTGTTTGTAGTTAAGATGTTTTACTTAATAATTCCATTTTATCCCAGCAGTGCCACATGTATTGTAGCTTTCACACTAGTATACTGAAATAAAATAGAAACAAATTGCACGGTTTGTAAAACTACACTTAACCGACAAGCAGCCACAGAAAATACTTATCCTAAATTAAAATATAGACAATGGTGGCATTCAACAGGTTAAAWCGCTTCCTGCCTGCTGTTTGTTTTTGTCTTTTTTTTCCCGTCTCCCATCATCCACCCACTACACCCATCACATCATTCATGCTTTTGTTTATGAGCACAATCTAACAGCAGGCAGATTTCTTTTCCAACTTTGAGAAGAGTGACACAGATTTTTTTTAAATGTAGCCCTCTGGTTCTCGAGGGCTCCAAAAATAATAAAAATAATGATWWAAAAAACACCATTGTGTTCTTGAAGCTTAATTTTCGAATAGTGAAAGTAAAATATTTGGAAGGCAATGTGATGGAGCAAAAAATACATCCAGGAATTGAAGAAACGATAACGGCTGAAAGAGCAGGTGATAATATGATCCATTAAAGCATGCTGATAAAAGAGTAATCCMTCAAAGAACTTCTTCAGCTTCACGTTTCAAGAGTTTCACTGTCATTTCATCACTTAAAGCAGAGCGCCAACGTCTTATTGTACGCTGGTAACAAATACATTTTCAGCAGCATCATCTTGATGCTGTGCCACAATATGAGAGAGAGCTTTTGTTCGGCATAAATGTTTTTCATCCACCCTGGAAAAGCTTCCCCTTTGGCCATGGCATAATGTTTCATTACGTTGGTGTAATTTTTATTGCATTAAGTTTGAGCGCTGTCTGTAGGCTTAATTTGATGCAGCTATGGTCTCTTAAAGGCTGAAATTGGATTTCACCTAGCTTCAGTCTTCTAACACAATTAAGTTTTGTTCTTTAAACTAAAAAAGAAGAGTGGTTTTCCTTTTTGGTGTTTTTACCCTAGATTCCATTCCAGGAAAGTTAATTACATTTTTAGAAAGTGTTGTTAAGCTGTTAAAAATGGCACTTTTATTCCACCTTGCTCATATCTCTGGTCAAAGGTTGCCCTGTTGTCAAATCACTGCAGGGTGAGATGAAAACTTTTGCGTTTTTAGCTCAATAATGTCTGTCCGTAACAGAAATAGACAATTACACTTTTGTAATTTTAAATTGTGATATTCTTTTATGTTTCACTCTCATTCGTTTTCCCAGAACTCCATTTCTAAAAGTGGAAAGTTTTATTCATCGTCTCTCTTTAGATTCCRAAAAGGTGTTATGAAGTGGAAGCCTGACCGCACGAGGCAGGAAAAGATGGTCTAATTAAACTTTGCCCTGCACCATTGTGCTTAACCTCTGCCATTTCTTTAATGACTTACTCAGAAAGAATAAATCAAATTTATATTCCATTTATTCAGGGACACATAATTGAAAAAGAGAACACTGGATGACCCTCCAACAAMTGCTCTAATAGTTCTAATCTGGGTTTGTCACGTTAGGGTAAGTTTGAATATTTGTTTATTGACCTCATTACCGTGTTGTTGTGTACAGAAATATGATGTTGCACAAATCATGTTTTTTTTTAATCTTCTAATAGCATTTTATTATAATAATTGACAATAGGTCTAGCATTTCTTGAAGGAATGCAYATACTACCTGTTGCCGTTCATGCCAGAGTTTTAAATTCAGATCATCTGACGAGAAGGGATGAASTTACAGCTGTTTTGGTCAAACCCATGTAAAGGACATTTTGTGCAATCTTACATATTTCAAGAGCTCACATAATCTGTTTGCACTAAGAGTAGAAGTTCAGGATGACTTTCAGCCACTGCYGCACCAAATTTTAGCTTATTAGTAAAATTTCCTGAGTTGTAGCCTTTCTTGTGTTGGACAAATTTGATTAGCCGTGGCAGCTATCTTGACTTGGAATGTCTTCGAAATGTAATCATTTATTGAGTTTTAGCCATTATCATTGTGAAAGTCTCATTTCTATGAGATATTTTGCTAAAAGACAGAGTTGACTTCAGAGGTTAATGACAAATTTTTAAAACCACATGTTGTGCAAGTAATTAGTGCTCACAGTATGTTTTGGTAATACCTCTCATTTATTAACAGGCCCKAKTTTAGCTCAAGATCTGTGAAATTGGCTGAATCATAGAATTTTTTTGTTGACTGTAGTTGCTAAGCTGTGGTGGCCATCTGGAATGGGACCGATTCCAAAACCAGATCAGTTGATGGTGAATAACTAATGATTATTTTTTTGAGCATTTCATCAAAATTGGTCTATTGGTTCTTGAGATATGTTGAGAAAAGTGAACAAACACACAAACACAGGCTAAAACATTAGCACCGTTTCACCTTCGGCAGCAGAAGTTTCAACCACTGCAATATTATTAAGTGCATAATACATTTTATGTAATATACAGCATTATATTATGAAATTGTGACAGGACAAGGTTTTTAAAAACATACTCTGAGCACTAACTGATAAAACAAGATCTGTRTTGGGGATGACTATTAGCTATTTTAAGCTCAATGTCTGTAAAATTGAACAAGTTAGTCATTTTTRTTTTTATCAAGGTTGCTTAGCTGTGAGCATCTTGACTCAAGATGACATTTTGCTAACACTACAGACAAACAAACAAACACACACACTCACACACACGCACAGACAGGCAAAAACAATATGTCGCCTTTTGCCTAAGCAGATGCATAAAGAATACATGAGCGTGGCCAAGACTGGCTTATATAACGAGACAAACACAATAAACTTTATGAAACCGTGCCGCGAGCACCAGTCACGCCGATGGCCTCTAAGTGATAAAATTCCAAACAAAAAATATAAATAAATAATGTGCATTTTTTGCATTGATTTGCATGTAATTGAGCGACAGAGTAGATAAGCGAATGAGGTAGGAAGGGAGGAAAGAGGGGGGTGGTGGTGGGGGTTCAGGCTGCTTCTATCATCTCCGCCCAGACACCAGTGGGATTTATAGGGAGGGTGAGTGTGGAGAAGTGGAGAGGCAAATCACTTCTCTTGACCTTTGAAAGAATAGCTACATATAATAATAATAATCCACCAAAAGGGGGAGTGGGGTAATGGAATGTGTGGGTGGGGGAGGGGGAGCAGGCCATAATAAGTGGGTTGGGGGGGTCTACTTTAGCTACAGAAAAGTACTTTTCCACCACACCATACTGTTGAAGAAGATAACACCAGTCAGCCTGAGTGCTCCTATGGAGTTCTGTACTTCYACACAATTATGGGTGTGTGAACCCTGAGTCTTAAGGCTCTGGCTATTATATATCTATACAAAAAATTATCTTTGGGTTAAAAAAAAAGAACCACAACGCCACACTGCACCGTGAATCCTCAAATCAGTTTTAAAGATTCGCTCTAGCTGGATCAAAGTCTTCCTCGCAGTGCTTTCTGGCTGCAGTTCTTTTCCCCCCACCCTCCCAGCTGCAAGCGGTTCATTGAGGTCTGAGATTTCCACTTTATGCGCCTTCATTAAATTCTAACTGGTGCTGTATTTCTCTTCCCCGGGATACAAAAGGCTCCTCTCTTTTCTTTCCCCTTGCACTTTTTTGTCAAACACACTGAACGTGGGATACGGCCCCGGGTGACGTGCACGCCGTGTTGCAGTGTGACTTCACTTTTTTAATTTTTTTTTTTCCCCTTTTTCGTCTGCCACTGTAAAGAGGTTAGTGTGATAGACTCGTTGTTGGTTGCGCCTGTCACTGCGGTGTGCACTGCGCCCTGATCTACATTGTTCTGGGCTTTAAGTACTATTTCATGCCCTGAGCAATTATGGCCTGCTTCACGACTGCATAGTCTGCCAGAGAGAGTACTGAAGATGTATTAGTGGGAACAGTACCATTTGTGCTTGTAAAATATTCATTTAGCACATTACAGTAGAAAAGATTTAGATCTCTCTCTGGTTTGCATGATTCATGTTCACCTGTAATTTCTAGCAGCTAAACTCTCTGCCCTTATGAGCTTTTGTCTCCTGCTGCGGCCCACCACAGAGCACAGTAATATTAGGAATTACTGCCAAATTTTGTAGTTACCCCAAATGTCTTGCATTTTTGTGGAAGGTACTAAGACACAGCAGGTGGCTTAATGCCTTCCCACAAAACACACGAGGAGCAGGTTCAGTGGATTCAGTGGTACCTCATCACACAGAGAGATAAATAACCTCCATAAGGACTCTGATGACTTATGAGGCTCTGAAAAAAAGAGCACCATCCTCTCTGCGAAGGAAGCAGCGTGCTGTACGCCTTCACATTTCAGGGCAGAGCAAATACGTGCCACTTTATTAATACAAATAATGAATGAACATTAGGCGCCTGGTAATGCAGCCAATTTGTCTTTGTGAGGGTCGTTAATGGTGCAAAACGCGCGGCGCGGACCCGCCGGAGAGAACGTTTGGARGATTCCGGCACGTTCCATTAAAAATTGAAACGCAATCTGTGTCGTAATCTTTGACTGCGACTCTCGCCGAAGTCAGTGGCGCTGAAACAACAGTCAGCCAGTTAAATCTCAGATCAATCAGTCACGAGAGATGGTCTTTGCTGGATGAAAGTGCTGAGACAGAGAGACGGAAGCAGGTTCTGCTGGTGCTTTGAAGGAGCACAGCGCTTCGTATTCTAGCAAGACAAATGGGAATCAATAAAAGAAATGACTAAATGCGGCCCCCTGTGGTCTTCTTGGGCATTTTAATTTTTTCAGTAAATATGAGTAGAGTGCTTTGAGCTAATCTTAAGCTATATTTGCATTTTCTCTCAACTGTGGGTGCCTTTAAACAGTGCGTGTGTAATCCAGAGCCTGTGATTGTTAAATACTGTATCTACTAATTAGGCTGCAGTCCTTTGTGGAGTTAAGTTCCGAGAAACACAGCTTAAAAGGGACAGTTCAGATCTATTGAAGTGAGGTTTTCTGTAAAGATTACGAACAATCAGTGTCTTACATGTTGTCGAAAGCTTTATGAATGAGCTTAGTGTGAAAAGATTGAACTAGTCTGGGGTATTGTCCTCTTAAATGGTCATGTTTGCATCTTGTCCTGATGCATCTCAGTAGTCCAGGTTATATATATATATATATATATATATATATATGAAATTGGTCCTCTGGACAAGTTTTAATTAAACATTTCATCTGAGGAGTTTCAGGTAAACTCAGTCTTACAGGCAGGGCCTCCACATGATGGACAAACAAGTTTAACAATTACAATCAAAACTGTTGTTCATATGCAAAAGAGGACCATCAGCCTAACAATACATTGTAGTGCCTTGAATAACTATTGTTCATAGAGGATCATGTGCACCTACAACCTGACTATCGTTGGGGCCCTGATTGTCACCTATTGTTCACAGGTGACTGACACTGGCAATAACAGCATTGCAAGAGGGGGACAACTGGACACGAAGGCCTCCACCCCTGTTCAATGATGGATGTTTTTTTTTTTCACAAAAAGGGTTTCTTTTACTCCTCTCAAACCAGCTTTCCTCTATCAAGGATGAGAAAATCTTAATCTCTGAAAGAGTGACCGCTGACCTGTAGATGAGTGTAAACTTCAAAACCCTGGCCTGATGATGTAGCTTTTCTGTGTTGGCCCATTCTTTTGAACAGTGGCTGCTTTGGTTCCCAGGTGTTTAACTGGTCACAGTCCTCCGGGCACTTAACAGCACATACAATATTACTCTGTTTGTGACCAGATCTTTGGGGTTAACCTGAAACTCAGAYTAAAGTCATCTCTTGGAGGAGAAACAAAACGTTTCATTAAATAAGTACTCATCTAGAGGAGCTACTTGCATTTTTTTCCCTCATTAGTACCATTCTCATCCCAAACTAGATTTCTCTGGAACRCTATGGCATTTCTGTAATGGTTTATAAAACAGCATTAACATGAAGCACTTTGAGATGCAAAAGGGTAACAAGTTATTTTGGTCTTGGCCATTATTAATCAATCAACATTTATTTATGAGCCCTTTCAAACAGCCAAAAGGTGCACAAAGTGTTTCACAGCATTAAAAAAAACTAAAAGCAAACAATAAAAAAACAATACAAAAATGCCAGAAAGCCACTAAGTATTAAAAGCCTAACTGAATGAAAAAAAAATTAAATATTTGGACTAACCAATCGCTTTCAATCGAGAAATAATTAAACCCTTTTTTCAAAGTGAGGTAGCTATCTACAGCAGGTAAGATACTGATTATTCATAAACTTTTGGCAACTTCAAAAGATCTGAACTATCACTACATCCCTCTTACACACACACAGTTTTAATAAATGAGATGATTTATTGCTCCGTCTTTCTTTTAAAGTACTGTTAGCTTTTTGCCGCTGTACACAGTTACGTCTGCACAGGGAGTGGAACAGAATTTGTGTTCTGCATGTAATGTGCATTGTAATTTTGAATGTCCAAAAGAGAAATGCTTGTGGAGAGCAACACACACACACACACACACACACACAACTCGGCTCGTCCTTTGTGTAATGATTAAGTGTCCCTGTATAAAAGCTGGATGTCGTAAACAGGATTTATGCCATTTAACTGAGCTTTTTGCACAATTACCTTTTATTTACAGCTGTGTGAAGCAGGCAAAAGGGACTCCATGCCAGCAGGAGCCCAACAGAAAGGTTGTAATGTTCGTCCTTTGTTGCTCATTGTTCCCGAAATATGAAAGCAGAAGGAAAAAAAATGCTTTTTTTGTTTCACTTGCTCAAACCAATTATTTAAACATATTTTGTATTTGAACAGTAACCGCAGATGGTTTGCGTCAATTTTGCATAGCACCTGTTTAATTAAGAATATCTTATTGATCTGAGAATAATATCTGTGGAAAATGTGGTCTCTTTGAAACATTCAAATGCATTTTCTTCCTGATTTGGTCCACATCTTCCACTCCTATTAGCAACAAACTGCATGTGACATGTGCCCTAATGGAGATATATTTTCTTCCTTCTCTTATTGTGCAGTTTGATGCTACAGTGCCATCTCTTGGCCTGACAAAGACACTCTTGTTTGGCTTGCTTGCTGCTGACACAGGAAAGAGATGTGAACATGTGAGTGTGTACTCCGCCTTTTTGTTTTGACAGCAACAGAGACCCTCTGTGTTCCCATCTCTGTGTCAGCGCATCAGAACACATGGCAGGGTTGGTGTGTGTGTGCTGGCTCCTTTCCATGTGGCACAGTCCCACATAAAATCTGGGATTGAGAGCATTGTTGTGGCATGAACATGAAGAGTTATATGGTATTACAGTGTACTGTGAACTTTTCTTAAAAAAAAACAGGAAAATCTTCAATAAGATCATTGCAGATGAATATTGTGTTAAGGTATGTTTTTGTTTCAGTTTCAAAACCACAAAAATAGTAATAAATACACAAAACATATATTGTTTTGTGGTTTCCTGCGCTCACCAGAAGAGGGAGCTTACTCCCCAATTTTCTGGTCTCGGGGCTCAAATTTTAGCAGAGGTCTGAAGATGGAGAATAACCCTCAACCAGCATTTTTTTTCCAATCAATACAAATTGTTAAAGCCCAGATATTAAATATAACTAACATCAGAATCTATATTTCAAAATTGTTTTGTGCCAGTAAGGACATTTAACAAAGATGCTTGAAAGCAACTATTTCCTCTTAATCACAGAACATAGTGAAATATCTTTTTAGAACAATTTGACCTTGATCTTATGATGAATGGCAAAATCAATCACTTTTTCACCTTACCCCAGACTGTGCTCTGCCATTCCAAGAATAGCTGGCCATTTACTTTTATTTTTGCTAGTGCATTATGCTCTTTCATAAGCTTTTCTCAATGGGATGCGGCGTAAAACTAAGCTCAGATTTACAGCGGGCCCCCTGATGCATCACAACTGACTGCAGAGCTTTACGTCTCATTATGGCACTTATAAGGAGGCTTTTGGGAGCCAGTGGCCAGAGGATACAAAGAAATACTTTTTAAAAAAGTATCTGCCTGTCAGTCTATTTTTGCATATGCAGGGCAGAAGGCAGCAGCAGTTGTTTTTGCTCAGGGCCATTCAATGAGGTCTTCCATCACATGCATRCATCTGTCACTTACATTCAGTCTCAGTAGCTTTATCACTTTCCACATTCCTGAAATAAAAACATGTTTTACTCCACACCCTACATATTTAAATTTGTGTAAATATTTATGACTGGTTATAAATGCATAGGGAGTAATCGTAGTTAAAAAGAAATAGAATAAACAACTTAAAATGGTTTTGTGAACCACAATGAAAAAAGAAGCCATAAAATGGTTCCTGTCTCACCAATAATGATAAAAACATACTTCCTCCTGAAAATGTGAAATGTCTTTCCCCTAAAAAACAAAAAAAAAAATGATAGTAATAAAAAAGAGGGACATCATGAAAAGCCACGGACATTTGCACAGAACATTCCATTAAAGTTTACATCCAGTGGTTCTGTAAATAAGCCTGTTGGTTGAAGCTTAAAATTTCAAGAAATGCCAAAGTGCCCCAAATTTTTAAGTTTCAATGTAACCAGAAAACAATGGCTGTTGCAGCTGTTTTGTACTTTCTATAAGTTGTCAGAGACATTAACTAGGCCATGTTGTATTTTTAAACTTACTGCCTAATGAGTTTTAACCTGGTAGAGCTAAAGAAGGTTAGCTAGCGCTGATAAAACCACAAGCTTTTTGCTGCAGGTCTTTTTCTGTCCAAATAATTTTACTTAGATCACTGTCATCAAGCTTGTCATAAGTACATATTAAAATTTGTTAAGATGTTTGACTCAATAAAAGGTCTGGTATACCTTAAAGCTGTGTTTTTCAACCCTGGTCCTCAAGGCACACTGTTCTACATGTTCTAGATGTTTCCCTGCTTCAACACAGCTCTTTTCAATTGATTACTGATTAGCAGGCTTTTGTTGAACTGCATTCATCTGAATCAGATGTGTAAGAGCAGGGAAACTTCTAAAACATACAGGGCAGTGTGCCTTGAGAACCATGGTTGGGAAACACTGCCTTAAAGGAATGCATGTTGCCTTTAATGCGTACATTTAGAGGAAGATCAGTTTATATTGAGAACCGATATGGCAAACCTTGAAAATACCTTAATGAGCAATCTCATGCAATATCATAAAATGTCAGTGTATGTGCCAAATTACTCTCAGCTACCACACCAAACTTTAACATAATACAGTATCTGTGACAATGTCTGAATTACTGATTTTTTAAAATCCATTGGCTACCAACAATTTATAATTTGTATATGTACTACCAACATTTATTTTCTGAACATTTCAATATAATCTGTGCAGTAGTTCATTAGTTATTTTGCTAACAGGCCAACAAAGTTGACTTGGTGAGGCACTGTTTTTTTTTAGCAAGGAGCTGCACAATTTGTTAGCTCTCAAAATATGTAGGGATGAGTTTTAGCTGCTGGCACAGTAAAAAAATACTTGGTGTGTTAATGTTTATTACATTCTGATMTATAGATGATAGAGTAAATTGTAACTGGTTTAAGAATTTGTACGGACTGGATAAGCTATTGCTTCTTCCTGTTCCCTTTTTGAACATGAGTTTTGTTTTACATTATATTTTGCTGGAAATTATATGTTGTAATTAAGGCTTTATTATTTTATTTGTTGTTGTGTTTTTCTCCCTGTATTTGTTACATGTATGTATATGCATGTTTTATTTTAATATTTTATTATTTTTTTAATTGTTCAAAATAAAAAAAACAATTGAACAAATAATAATACTTCAATATCTGTGGAACTGACTGCATTAAAGCCATTTTTACGTTTGTTAATGTTGGTTGGCTCTGGCAGCCAACTTGTATTGAACTCCAAAAGTTGGTGAGTATTAAATGTATATTCAGTGGTTACTTTCCATGTTTTTTTTGTTTTTACTTCATAAAATATTTTGCTRACAGACAAACATATGAACACACACAGACACTGACAAACTACCATTGGCTGCCTTTTTTTTTTGCTATTTTTCAGCTGGCATTAAAAACAATYTATATGTATGTTAGGCAAGATGAACTCAGACTTAAACATTGCTTCACATGAAAATATGGATTTTCTTCCCCTCCCTCTTCCTTTTAATAAAAATGGATTAAGCACAGAGGATGAATATCTCTCTCATTTTAATGGTTTGTCCCAGATTTCCTCACCTGGAGTGCCCTCATTTTTCACCATGGTGTCTAATCCACCATTGTTCCTCCACTTAACACAAAACCGAGCAGCGACAGTATAACTCACAGCAGCCCATGGGAGCTGCTCTGCTGAGACCCAACTTCATCACACTGCAAGTAGCACAGTTTTTACATCAGCTTCAGCAGAATTATGACCAGCCAGAAAAAAAAAAAACACTCCAGCCTCTGAGTACTGTGCTGATGGATCATGGAGGATATTCTTTAATCTAAAATTACTTTGCTGCATTCAGTTTATTTAGAGTGATAGCTTATTTGTTGTATACCAAACGAAGAAYGCTAAGGGTTTCACAAGAAAACTGGAGTATGTTGTTTTTGATAAAGGCCTCTTTAACTGAAGTGATCAAAAGATGAACTAAAAATGCTACTGTTTGAAGAGTGTGTTAACCTAAAATTAAAAATCACAATTTACGCTATTCTGTTCAAAGGTTGTGGCAAGGAGTTAAGAAAAAATGTTTAATTACACTCAGTGATTCAAGAGTTTATAGACAATACACCAAAAATAGGAAATGCTGTATAAGATATTTAGGTTAAAATAACAATTCTGAGAATTTGGAAGTTTTACTTCTCTCTGCTCTGAAAATCTGAAGGTCAAGGCCCCAAAAGGAACAGACTGGAAGTGTTTTTTTTTCTTTCTGTTTTTTTTTTTTTTTTTTTTTTTAAAGACAATGGTTTAAATAATGTAAAATTTTGTTTAGCTAGGCAGAGTTTAATTATTAATGCTAACATGAGCCTCCTACTGCAGCAGGTTTCTGTACAACAAAATAAATCAATATAATGATTATCAATCAAGTCTTTCAAGATAAATCTGGCAATTTATTAAACATATTTAATGGTTTGTCATGATTAAATAATATTCTATGAATTTTCTCTTCTTGAGGAGTTATTTAACTTAAG
>NW_013952451.1:1567659-1570228 GCF_001266775.1 Austrofundulus limnaeus | reverse complement strand
GTTAAAAGTCAACCTATCACTTGTTTAAACCATACAAGTTTGAGCTGAATCACAAAAACAGGGACGACAGTATAACAAAATTAAAGCTGGGCAAAAAAATTACTTTGGTACCTCAAAAACATTTTTTTCAAATAAATCCTGGAACAGTTTTTGAATCTGGGTAGGGCATCTAACTGAGCATGCACAGTGTGAATGTCATCACTCTAGCTTGTTTCTGTTTGGAGAAAAATGGCGTGTTGCAACCGTCCCTTGTTGCTACTGTCCCCGGTCTCCCCTAATAGTTGAATTCTCTGTGAATGACAGTGAATTAACTAAATCTAATTGATATTTCATGTGAACACCAACACTGGAAGCATTGTGCCACAGGTGGAATGTTGATATTACATCCATCTACCAGTTCTTAAAATAAAAAATGTCTTATCCATTAAAACCCAATGCCTAATGTTGACCAAAACTCTCATTCCAAGCTTGAAATTGAAACCAAGCCTGGCTGGTACAAAACTGTTTGAGTTTGACTCCCACGCATGCTCAGAAAGAGGAAGATAAAACTGTGGCCAAATGCAGAATAAATATTTGAATAAAAGAAGTAAAACATATAAAAGTGCTTGCTGTGCCAACAGAGTGTGATTGTGTGGATGGACATGCACRCAATCATGTAACGAACAGGAGAGGAGGCAGAAAACAGGCGAGAGAGCAAACAAGAAGAGTTCTGCCCTCACTTATTTGTTCATCCATGTTAATTTGTGTCTATATGCACAAACTGCACAAAGGTTTCAGCTCAAAATCAGTCAGAACATCAGGGAAATACAAGCAAACAATGATATTAATACTGTATGAAAATACACAACTGCAAATGCACACGTACAGAGATTAGGTTTTTCTTAAAAAAAGTTCAGTGGTTCAAGAGATTTTTTGCTAACAGAAAGAGTCARTTAACTTCAATAGTTCACAGCAAAGTTTTAAACAAGAATCTAGTGAGATCAGTTTGTGCTCAGAGTATGTGCACTGGATGACTCTCACCAAATTTTAGCTCAGTAAATGTATTGTCCGATTTGTTTTATTGTGTTGACTAAAGTTGCTCAGTTCCAGCAGCCATCTTGAAGTTGGTTGCCTCCAAAAGTTAATCAGTAGCAGCTGTACATCCAATGAGAACTTTCTGACAGTTTTGGAAATAAAAACACATTTTCAGTTAAGTTTCATGGCAGTTTCTGCAGCATTTACTGCATGACACTGAGAGTCCCGCTGTGCAGTTGTCTCTTTTGTTCCAATTACACAAAGATCATGGACAGATGCWGAAGGCGTAGTAATGATGCTGTTCAGAACAGAAGAGAAAATCCATGTATATATACATTTACTTTGGTGTGGGGACAAAAGGTCGGAAGACAAAAGCTCATAGTCTTAACAAAAGAGACAAAATYTCACATTTTATTCCCAATCTTTAAAAAAACAAATGTATTTGTGTCATGACAGAATTCCTCATACATAACTTGTTTTGAGTTGTTCTAACCTTCAATATTCTTGCCTTATTTTTGACTTCATGCAGTTTGCAATGTGATGTGTGTATGGTGTATGATATTACTTTATGATAAAAATTTTATGTGTTGTAGGTGAGCTTTTCTCTTTTTTTTTCATCTTGCAAGCTTAGGTCTGGGACTCTGATAATTTGTTTCACAAAGCTCAAAATTCCTCTAAAATCCAATCCCTTACAATTTTTTTGACTTTACTGATACATGCAGAATAAAAGCCCCTAAAGAAGACAAAAGTATCATCTTTGTTGTGTTTGTGCAACTTAACAGGCAGACCTTGCCTCCAAAAGTCTGTCCTGTGAGAATTAAACTCTTGCCTCTTTACTATTATACCCTGGTTTCTCATAACGCCTCACAATAAAACTGATCTATTTCTACAACTATTTGGGTTTAGGAAGAGCAGTTCTACCTCTGTGGTAAATAATGTCAATAAAGCACCCAGAGGTGATAATAAAGCCGGTAGTTGTGAGGAGGCATTAAACTTGCCTCATAAAAAGCTGTTTGAATGAGGGGCAGTACATAAAACCGTAAATGGAAATGAAATGTGAATATAACAATAGGAATGAGGAACGTGAAATCATTTAAAATAAAATAAAGACACAAATAACTTATGCAGTGTTATACCTTTTTTTACAAGTTCATTTGTGTGTTTTCTGCAAAAGACAATCTTTGTGGCAGAACTTTATGGTCACCATATGTGTAAAGGCAAATCAATAGGCATAAGATTTGTGTTAGAAAGGCACTAAATTTAAAAAAAAGAAAAGAAAAAAAGAAAAACTGCTGCCCTGTCCTCTCCATGGAAGCGTATGGTGCACTGCTGCGACAGTCAGCTCTGAACATGTCTTTGGGGATGCTCCATTATTTACAGCGTGCCTTCCTGTGGCCCCGATGAGACATGACAGAAGCCACAGGAAGCTCATGAATTAAACAGAGGGGCCTAAAAGCACGGGGGAGGGGGGCGGGGAGGGTGATGGAGAGGCCTGAGGACATGGTGGAGCACTGAGGCTGCAGATTGCCATGCACATGTTCACGCTGCCTCGGGG
>NW_013952451.1:1563224-1566579 GCF_001266775.1 Austrofundulus limnaeus | reverse complement strand
GGGTAGGGGCAGGCTGGAGCAGAGGTGAGACAGGCAGGCAGGAAGAAAAAGTGAAGAAAAATTATGTTGTTGAATGTAGCAGCTACATTAAAGTCGTAGCTAAAAGAGGAACAGTGGTGTTAAAAAGCAGGAAGACAATAATCCCTCAAAGACACCTATAAAATACAGAAGTGAGGATGATGTCATGAAGTCAATGGACAGTTAGAAGGATGTGTTATGTCTCAGCAGCTGATAAAATAGGCTGGGCTGTGAGCAGCTTCTGGTTTCTGTCTGCATATCTGAATGGATGGGATAACCTCATTTAGACAGTGACTCATCTGACCTGATGCAGCCAACCAATGGACAGCAGTGACAGACCACAAAGGGCACTGATAGTCTGTTGTAGTACTCTTGCCCCAGTGAGGTAAGAACATTTGATGTACGGACACTAAAACAACCAACATGAATGCTGATTTGTAAAAATGAACATATGGCAATAATTACAAAATATTATATGTGTTTCTTCCTATAGAATATGCTTCCATTTGTTTCAGGATAGTACTAGTTTACATGCAATGTCTTGAATTTAACAACCATCATATTTTGGYATCTACTCACACGTACTCGTGTTTTATGGCTTTAATACAAAAAAGTTTTTTTTTTTTTTTTTRCAGGAAGTGCCTTTAATGACAACCTCCCCCAAAGCTATTGGCCACTAGAGAGTTGCTGTCCATCTTTCATGGCATCCCCTGACGGGAAACGCAACCACCCAGACCACTGGTGCCAGGGTGATATCATCTGATAATTAACCTCAAACATGGGCACCGAGCCACACAGTGCATTTTAATACAGTAAAATGTCTTCATCACTCACTTCCCCATTTTACATTCAGGGTTTTTTTTCCACCCACTGAAAATATTGATCCTCCAGAACAAGTGAAATTGTATTGTCATATAAAATGGAACGACGTGAGCATGACAAGTAACTGAATGGCTGCCCAGCAAACTAGGCTATTTAAAGAATCAGTAAAATGTATATAGAGTATCATAGAGTTTTGTAATGTATTTTGTTGTTTTCTATTATGACATTTGCTATTGTTGCATCACAGAGTATCACATACTTTTGTATTGTATGCTGTTGTTTCAAATTGTATGATGCAGTTACTCTTTTCATTAAAAAATGTTCGTACAAACAGGTGAAAAAGCAAAACATAGACACGATGTTGATATTTTTGTTGGTCTTATTTTCTATAATTAACTCTATAAAAATGTGTTTTCTTTCTACAATAAAGACCAAATTGGTGTTTTGCACCTCCACAGTTTGTTATTTTGGCGTTGGCTGGCCAAGCAACTGTAACAATGACATTTAGAGGACGATGCTGCTGCAAACATGTTCGAGAAGTGTCGTGTGACATTAACCGCATTGAAAACTCTATTTAGTCTGTTTGTCACAGTCGTTGACGTATTATAATTTAACAAGAYGAGCACGTAGAAGGAGTCCCACTTTCTTTTTCAGTCCCTATCTGAAAATGTGACTGAGGGGGCCATGTGCACTCTGTCCACCCACCCGCTTCTAACCACCACCCAGTCCATGTGTGCATTTGAGAAGCAGCTGCAACACCTCCCCCCMACTTACCCTCTGAAAAAAAAGGTGAAAATCAGCCCTCTTGGCTGCAGAAMAGGGAGTAAGTTTTGAGCCTATGTCTGCCTCTGTGGGTGTCAAAAAGAAATAGTAAGACATGGGAGTAGACTTCTGATATCATTTTCAGGGTCTCTGTCATTAAAATGCATAGATGCACACGTGATCAACACACACAACCAGGAGCTGCGTATTTATTAAAAAGCATAAATATCTTACATTTTTTGGCAACTCGTCTGGGGAATATTAGAAGTATTTAGAAGTATATTACCGCCAACACACATGAGTGCATGTTAGTGTCAATGCGCTGTAAATTTAATGCAGCGTGAATTAGAAGAACAAGTGYGAAAAAAGAGCAAATGCAAGAGCCAATTATACCAAAATGTATGGCAGCCTTTTGTGCTTCTGTTTCTAACACTATTTAACACATAGTACTCCCACCTCAGAGAGACAAGAACATTGCTACACTTAAAGTGAAGAAAACCACAAAGGACATAAAAAAAACAACACTTGCATTAGGTGTGTTTTGAGTTTGTATTTGTATGTCACTTTAAGGGCCAAAAAATGCAGTTTAATCCATACATATGCACATAAATTAAGTAAGACAGACAGAAAGTTCTAATATAAATTTGTATTTTAGTTAGCTTCTTAAAGTTTTCATGACATAATGTTAAAATTCACAGCTTACATTAAACTTTAAGCATATTAGCTATGGAAAAGTTTGAGAAATTCCATGAAAGTGATTCTAGAATATCATCCTTCAACTCCAGGGCACCTCTGTTCAYGCTATCCATCTATGTGGCACTCACTCACTTCCTTTTTTTTTCACTTTCACAGTAATCCAGTGAAATATTCATATAGGTCCTGAGATGACTACAAGTACACTCATTGAGAGGGCTTGAGTGGGAAGGCAAGTGCACTGAACCCATCAAGGAGTTTGGAGCTCACGCATATCAAACCCACGTGTTCGGGTTCACCCCACTTATCAGCTGTAAATAAGACTTGAAAAAATAACTTTATTCGGCTAGAAAATTGATTACATCAAAACATTTTGTGTTTGGCTCGTGAATGACAAGAACGACAAAAAGAGAGTCAAACGAAGGAAATCTGTTTGTGGGTCACACTGAGCGACGCTGAAGCTTTAGACACCTTAACCACAAAGGATGATCAGCAGCAGCTTAAGCCATACAGTTCCTGCAGTGGCATGAGCATTCTACCATAAATGGTGATGAGATCTGAATACACAAATAACTAAAAATTAACTGTGACAAATGATGGCTTGATTATCTTTCATTGCATAATGGCAAATGAGCTTATTTTAAAAAATAAATTAAAATGCATGGCAGCTATCTCATTTCACAGGAAACAAGAAAAACACAAACACAATTGTCTTCAAAGGCATAGGAGGGTGGAGATTTTCCCAGCCCACCTTTGAGGGCAATGAAGTGTTAGGATAATATAATAATGAATATGGATGGGCGCTCTCAGTCGACACCAAGTCAGGCTCCCATGGTACTCCCATCAGTTCCCATCCTTTGACAACGTGGTTATGGTGAAACAGAGCAGAACAGCTCCACTGCCCTCTCATTCTCCTTCACACGTTTTTTTTCCCCTTTGACAGTCTGTCAGTGCCAGCACACTTTCATTCTGTAACATTCAGATGGGCTGATACAAAACGGAGAGTCAAAAACACAAAGGTGTAGACAGATGCAGATAAAACCAGAACACATAATAAACT
>NW_013952451.1:1546879-1563154 GCF_001266775.1 Austrofundulus limnaeus | reverse complement strand
AGTTTCTCCATACAGGAGGCGTCTTGAAGCTGTCATTGACAACAAAGGCTTTCGTACAAAGTATTAGGTAAATTTCAGTAAGTGTGTTCAATACTTTTTCCCTGTGCCATTCCACATTATTACAAATAACTTCATTTCTGGACATTTTGATTTCTTTGTATGTATGGATCACTTGGGTTGTTACCGACATCTGGTGAGAATTTCATGTCATTAGCACCTCTAGTAATATATTTACTGAGAAAAAAGGTGACGTGTTCAAAACTTATTTTACCCGCAACAATAAATATATATAATAAACAATCTCATGAGAATTTCACTTCATCACTTCACAATCTGTTGAATTTTAGATACATGATGCACCTCTCTGAGTAGGTATGATGACAGTCTTCTCATATTTTCTGCCTGCAGAGGAAAAGTGATAAGCTGCATCCTGTCTGCAATCTTATTAGATCCAATCTGGGAGGATCCACAGTTGCCCTACCATGCAGCAGTGATAGATGATGAACACAGTCCCTCAGACAACAACATCCTATAAGGCCGGTTAAGGGCTCAGAACCGCTGGAGCAACAACGCTTTACTCAAATCCAAACAGTAAATACAGAACATGAAAAAAATGTTTTATAAGCGTAATTTGTTGTATGACTGCAGGGTTTATGTTTGCGTGGTTGCAAGTGCATGTCAAATGATGTAACGCTGATAAGCCAAGTCAGTGTCAGGGTTTAGATTTCACACATCACCGGCCTTCTGTGTCACAAGACTTAAGGGAATCCAGCATTTTAGCAAAAGGAAAAAGCCATGTACACCATGAGTGTCCAACTTGGATGTATCCATCTGAGTGACTACAGTTTTCTAATGTCAGCCAATCAATTATAATTAAGAAAAAGACAGGATGGAGTATCAGTTATTCTCTAGACTGTTAAATTGTGCTATGGGGAAAAAAGCAAAGAGAGAAGAGAGGCTGATATACTTTAAGAAATTGGGCAACCTTTTGGGAGCCATGAGACAAGAATGAACATCAAAATATAATTTTTTATGGTGCCAGTTGTTAAGGAACCGATCAGTGTGGAGACGGGAGGGTAAAAGCAGCGGCCTGGTGATGAGTGGAGAATAACAGTAACCCATGGCTAATTTAGAGGAGATGACAAATAGACTTTCTATTCTGCACAGAAGCCAATAATGGCCACACTTGGAATTCAAAAAGAAAAACAATTGTGTAGGTCTTCTCACGGATTCTTCTCTAATGAAACATTTCGTCTCTTCTCCAAGAGACTTCTTCAGTCTGAGTTTCAGGCAAAATTCAGGCTTTTAAGCCCTGCCTCCGTGTGACTGATACTCACATCACATGGCTATCGTTGACACCTAATTAACACTTATTGTTAACAGGGGGTGGAGTGATACTGGCAATGGCCGCGCTGTAGGAGGGGTACAACTGAAAACGGAGGCCTCCACCTCTGTTTAATGATGGACAGTCTTTCTTCACAAAAAATGGCTTCTTTTACTCCTCTCCCAACAGAGGTGGAGGCCTCCGTTTTCAATTGTCCCCCTCATACAGCGCAGCCATTGCCAGTATCACTCCACCCCTGTTAACAATAAGTGTTAATTAGGTGTCAACGATAGCCATGTGATGTGAGTATCAGTCACATGGAGGCWGGGCTTAAAAGCCTGAATTTTGCCTGAAACTCTCAGACTGAAGAAGTCTCTTGGAGAAGAGACTAAACGTTTCATTAGAGAAGAACCCGTCCAGAAGACCTATATAATTTTTTTCTTTTTGACTTTTTACCTGGATTACTGAGATGCATCAGGACACACTTGGAATTATTCTTTATTTCGCCGATTGAGATCCCAAGCTAAACATCACATCGTGTTGAGATGGCAAAAACAATCTTGTGGGATAATGAGTTGGTTATTTTATAATCACAAGGCGTTGTGCTAACAAATATTTAAAAAGCACATTTATAATTAGAGAGCACTCGCATGTTTGGTGCTAAACATTTTACACAAAAATATAAATTATGTCAAAGAACAAAACCACAGTGGAAGAACAATTAATTTCTTACAATGTTTATGAAAATAAATCTGCTCATTTGAACAAAATATTGACTACACAGTTTGTAAAGGAGGGAAAATCTGACTTTGAATAACCAGTTAATACTGTATCCTTAACTATTTACATTAATGTAATTAAAAAAATCAATTTAGTACACACTAAAATGTAAAGATGGTTATTTTGTGTAACTTACATTGCCTCACAAGCATTTAATAACTCTGGGACAACTCATGTAAATATAAAAAAAAATAATGTGATATTTTCAAGATAATATAGTTGCCAGGGAAGAGGGAACGAGTGAAGATGTCATGAATTGAAGATGTGCCGCTCTGCGCTCCATTAGTCGTGTCTGGTCGGTGATTGGAGAAGAGGAGCAGAGAGGGAGGGGTCAAAAAAGCGGCGCAGCAGAGTGAGCGGACAAGAAGCCACCAGCCGTGAACCCTTGAAATTTTAAGCGAACTTGGACTGCATTCTCAAGAGAAAAAAAACAAACTTTACTTAATAAAACAGTTGTTAGCATAGAGGGAATCATCGTTCCATGGATATAGATGACAAGGCTGGGCTGTTTGCGGTCTCTTGACTTGTTGAGACGGCACCGAACTCTGAACGAAAGAAAACAACAACACTGGAAAAAAAGAGACGGGGATTACTCTCTACAGTGACAATAAAACAAGACTCCTCGATAAGTGGTCTGCCTAGTTCGGAGGGTGAGCTGCAAGTACAATTCAAACAAATAAATACTTCTAAATATATTTCGCATGTTTAAATTGTGTGAACTTTAAACTCAGGAAACAATGAAGACATAGCCCGCAAGAACTCATCAAGTGTTTCGAGGCTGCTAGGTGTTAGCTCGACTGTCTTGTAGCGAGCGAATGCCTTGTAAAGCTAAGTGAGCTAAGTTAGCTGTTGGCTAACGCTAGCTTGCTAGCTGAACGTGATTTGGAGAAACTTTTTGTGTTACTTCTCCGAAGCCCAAACGCTGACGAAATTTTTTGAGAACGGAGGGGAAGGGCGAGTTCCCTTCTGGACTTTTCCCCCTCTACGTATTTTTCAAACATGATGGCTGCAGAGGTCAGCAGCGAAGAGACGACGGGTTCGGTCACGACAGAGACAGGGGTGGTAGGTGGAGGAGGAGGCCCTGAGACGGCCCCTTTTCCTTACTATCCGAAACCGAGCAGAATGCGAGTCACTGATCTGGGACAAGGGCCAGCACCGCCAGCCGTCCGCCAGCATTCAAACACATCTCCGGACTCACTTCCCGACATGAGCATGATCTATCCCATGGCTGGTGGGGATATGACGGGACCAGCCGTAGGGAGTGGCGGAACTGGAGGTGGACAGTCTGGTTTTCAAGGAACAAACTCAGGGACTGTGGGCGGCATGAACTACTCTCCCACCTCGGAGGGTCCAACTAGTCGGATTTCACCCACATCAACGGGTTCAGATGACCCTAATGCCTTCCCTCCACTGCCACCACCGCCTCTCGCCTCTTTAGGTTGTGGGGGTCCAGGCAGCACCCTGGAAGATACCGACGTACAGGATTGGCAGGAACAGGAGGAAGACGAAGTGGAGTTTCCCCTCTCTGCGCCTCCCTCCAACCAGTAAGTTCTCCACAAGGAAAGTAGTTGATACGTAAAACATACATTTTGCTCATTTTGTATACTAGTAAAATGAGCTTCAGATGTTCATAGTGGAATCTTGTTTTAAAAGACCACAAACTTTTTTTTAGCATGTGTAGATTTTTCTTTAATAATATCTGTGAAGATGAAATAATTGTAGGCTAACAAGCACCTTTGCTAATGAGAAACTTAGATATTTTCTGAAGAATTAAAACCACTCGAATAAAACTGGCTACAGAAAATAAAATTTTAAAATCTAATATTAGTTTAAAAGTTAAAATAAGTTTTCATTGCTTACTTATYGTTAATCGTGAAGAAAAAGGGTAAGAAAGGTATTTTTTTGCACAAAAACAATCGCAAAATTTTTAAGTAAAATGTCTTCACAGAAAAGTCTGTTCAGAATTAATTCATTCTACAGAATAACAAAGTGCAACATGGTTTAGGATAGAGTTATAATGTACATCGTAAACCAGGGGTGCCCAAACTTATTCCCTCGGAGGGCCAAAATGAAAATCTACTGAAAGGCTGTGGGCCAAATGCAATAATATAATAGAGGAAATGCTAATACTTAAGTAAAGTGCTTTTACTTTTTATGATTAAACCAAGAGTCAGTGCAGTGGCCCATGTTTTGTTTGTTTGTGTTTTTAATCTGTACACTTGCTCAGACAGCAAAGGCTCATGGGACATGTCATATATTGATAAAATATGAGTATTTGTAGTCTTATAAAGTTTTCAAATCTACATGTGTGCTTAAATCTAATGTAAATATTGTCTTTGGTTTCTTGTATTTTATTCATAATCTTAATATAATTCAGTGACAAAGTCAGCTATCTGTGCTACAGTCCCTTATTTAGTCATTGGACCATTGGATGTAATTACTGTACATGGAAATACAGAGTTTCTACAGAGGATGACAGGCAATTAAAAACTACTGGTGGGCCAAATCAAATTGCTTGGCGGGCCAATTTTGGCCCGCGGGCCCCACTTTGGGCACCTCTGTCGTAAACAAAATAAAGCTTCCCCACTCCAAGGCCATTATAATTACTTGTAATTTTGAACTAAAATGTTAACACCAAAAACTAAACAAAAGTAGCTAAAAAAAGAAGCAATTTTACATGTTAATGACTGTTTAAGGATATTAAACAAAGCATTGTTTGTTGTTGTCAATCCCGTAGAGCAACAGGAGCCAGCTTAACTTGCTTTATCAGAACATGCTGTTGTGGCGTCAGGTCTCACTGATTCAGTGATCTTCTGTGATTTGCAATTGTTTGAGCAAAATATGTCCTCAAGTAATGATAGCAGTGACATGGAAATAACTGCTGTGGTTTGGCAATAGTTTTCATAATTTGCATATGCTTTGAAATTATAATTAGCCATGTGTTTATTACTTCTCTTTCAAAGAACTGTTGCAGGTGACAAAAAATGGTAAGGTAAAGGGTAACCAGTGGCTTGAAAATAACACTTGAACTTTCATCAAGACCCCTAAAATATAGTTCAACTATCCAAACTGGGTATTCAAAAGTGAGACATTATTGGGTGTAATCTCATCAAACTGCAGCGTAGTTGCCTAAAGGCTATGATACCAACTCATATTTTGTTTTGTTGATTTACACAACTAATTTAAATCCTAATTTTCAAAGGATAATAGGTCCTTTCCTATTATCAAATTGTCACAGTAAAACCTGCATGCCTTGTCTTCTGCTGAAAGATAAACATCCTCTCTTCAACTGCAGAATTTTGTTTACTAACACTTGGCTGTATTCAAAGTATCACAAACAACTCCACTAATCAGTAAGGCAGAGAATGAGTGGACACCTCTAACAAGTTCACATGTGGAACACAGAATGCAGTGCACTGTAATCTTGTATCCATTCATTGATTGAAATCAGTAGAAATATCATCAATATGTTGAATCATATTTAGTAGAAATTATACGCTGCACCCAGACTGTGGAATCAACTACCCTAGGACTTGTTCTCCCTGACAGATCTAGGCTTTTTTAAATTTAATCTTTTTTTTTTCTAGTCAAAAATTTAATACCCAGCAGACCTCTGGCATTTTTGTATTTTTTTTTTTTGTTTTACCCACCTTTATTTATAAAAGTTGAAAGTGACACAGTATATACCATATACCCGTAAATTAATGTAACGTTCATGTTGTCTTCATCTGCTGTAGTGTTAAATGATCAAACTGGAAGCCAAAATTCCTGATAATTAGCAGAACAATAGGTAAAGGTGTTGACTGAAAAGCTACTAGTGACATACATTTCATTCAGTCTTGTCAGTGCATGTCATCAAGGTGAGCAGCATCTTTAACCTCTTCTGCTCCATCATAAACCTGTTGTGTCATGTCTGCATCATGGGCTTGGTCATAACAAAACCACCAAGAACACTTGCATAAAAGTACCCAGTATTCAGTGGATGAAATATCTCCCAGCCAACCTTGTTACTATTTTAAATGCTTGATTACCTAAGGCCCCTTATTTGCACTGCCTTAATATTTTAACATAACCCAAGTTAACATTTTTCACGTTTATTTTTAGAGTGCTTTATCATGCTAGAGGAGCAGTAGAAATAATTTAGAAGAAAAATGTTGCACAATACATTTTATTACAGATCAATATTTTGTTTTTGATTGAATAGAAGCTAGCATTAAACAAATTATTAGCTTTTTGATTGTAGTATTACTGCAGCCTTTGTGAATTAAGTAACTGTAGGTGATTTTATAGAATTGCAAGGCATGAAAACAAGCAAATGTCAAAATCCATGCATGTGCTAACTTTGAAGGATCCTAAATTAACCTCTCCCATTTGTTTCAGTCTCATTAAAGAACTGCTGAGCTTTGTCATTTTCAGCTTTTACTGTGAGATATGGAAGTGACTGTGCTTGGACTGTGGATTCAGCTTTTATTGTAGTGGCTGCTTTATATCTCCCTGTCAGATGACAGGGGAGGTGGAAGCATAGTGCTTTACCAGTTTTGCCTTTTCCTGGTAGTGAAAAGCTTAAAATACAATGTAAACTACAGTCAAATGAAGATTACAGTTGTTGAAGTAGTCGGTTTTGAAATCAGAGATTGATAATCAGCGCATGTAACGTTACACAGGACTGAGCATCAAAACTAATCCTTTTCAATTTCCTACAGTATTTATTTCACTTCAAAAGACACTAAAACAACACAAGGTTATTTATAGTCTTGTGTTATTTCTTTTTGTTAGTTGTGAAAAGTAAGCAGAAGACTGGACCACACTTACTGAAAATTTTGTTATCCTTAAGAACTGCAAAGTTGTGACAGTGTATACCTAAACGACTTTCATGGAGACGGAGAATCTTCTGCATTAAACAGAAGGGTGTGGATGTGTTGACAGATTGTAACAAAAAGTCTATCTTTCTTTGTTCTATTGTTTTGCATTTTAAATTTAGACCTGAATGGTTTCACTTTTTATGTTTTATCCAGGTTGAAGATAAACTAAAGTAAATTTCTGGATGGAACTATAAGTAATATTGTGATGCACACATCTAAGGGTCCTCAAAGTGTTTCCACTTTACAGAGTAGTTCTGTGTTTGCCATGCTGCGCTTTCACATTTTATTTTTTGTGACCTGTTGCTGTCAGTTGAGGCCAGTTTGATTAATATGGTAAACAATTAGCTGCTGGCTGTTTTCGCTTGTTTTGGTGATTTTGTTTGTCTTTTAATTTTGCCCTGCTGCAATAATGAAGGAAGTCCAATTAGACAAGATTTGCTTTGTTTTTACACTTTGGCCTCTTTGTAATGTCTGTTGTCACTGTCCTTTTAGTTTAAAAAAAACTTAAACCTACTGGCATTTGAACTATTTGCAGTATCTGTCAATTACCTGATGTGAGTTGGGTAAAGTATAGGTGGTACTGGTGCTGTGCCCTCTTTTTTTTTTTCCCTCCCTCCCTATTTAGACATAGAAAACTTACCTTTGTCGTAGACTGTCTCTGTTGTTGTCAGTAGCAGACTGATGTAAAGACACTCCTATTACAACACCTTTGTCTAGCTCTTGAATCTTGCTAGCAGTACAATTCTCAAATCCACTGAGGGAGAAAGACAAAATTGTTTAGTCATCATTTTAGTTTAGTCGATTTGCCATTTATGAATTTAAAAAGAACCATTGATTCATTTTGTAATCTAGGATTTTTTAAGCAAACTAGAACAACATTCTTGTTAAATGTAATTATAATAAAGTGCATTCTAAACCAAGACAAATGTTTATCAATTTATTACTTATTTTTTATGCAGTTAAGCAATAAGAATGAGCTATGTAAAATGACATTACAAGTTTTGTTACAAATGTAAATGAAGTACTTTTGTGCATGCAGATTTTAGTATTTTAACTTGCATTGGGAAATGACGGCTTCAATAACTTTATCCAAACTCCCAGTGGTCAAGAGCAGGTTACATGTGGAAAGGTTGGCAGGGCGCACACACACACACACACACACACACACACACACACACNCACACACACACACACACACACACACACACACACACACACACACACACACACACACACACACACACACCAGTCACCAACTAAGCTAATGTGCATCTGCTTTTTGAATTACAAAGGACTTCAGGAAGAAACTGGAGTACTCAGACAACTTACACACAACATGCAAACTCTACACAGAAAGGTTCCAGCTACGTATGAAGTGGTAGTGGTAGTCTTTACAGCACCACAGAGCCCCAAATCTGCACGGCATATTGTCTTAAAGAAATCAGTACAGTGCTTTTATTAAAGTTTCACACTGCTGATTATGTCGTTTATGCTTAACTGTGTGTGCTCCTGCTGAAACATATGGCCCTGTGCCAGAGTTTAAACAAACAGCACATTGGGAAATGAGTGGCTGATTTTGAGTTTCCACGAAGATTAGAAGGGTTTAAGTCATAAAGGGCTTCCCTAAGGAGGTGGTGCTAAGAGGAAGGAAAAAGAGGAAAGAAAAGTTGGATTTGAAGATCAGCAGCTGTATGAATGAGTTTATCAGATTTATAAGTTGGCTGTAGAAACACTGTTGTGACCGTTTTTTTTTTTTTTTTTGCACCAACACTACCTACCTTCTCTTTCTGAAATATTGTAGAGCGAGAGTCTGAAAGTCCAGTATATAGATCGCATATGTGACCACATGTTTCTGTTCATTCACCAATGGAGGGTTTTCCCTCCAGCAAAAGTGTTAACACTTTCACAACAAAGAATGATTGTATTAATAAGACTGGTTTATTTATTACTCTGTTGTTTGACTGGTGAGCACAGCAGATGAATTTTAAAGTTGCTGTAATACTTTGCTTAATGTTTATAGCAAATGCAAGCAGTGTTAGTCTCTGTACTTTGCCCCACAAATACTTTTCAGTCTCCTAGCTTTTGAAGCAGTGGATGTAAAGATTTATAGCTGGTTTACCAAATCTATTGACTACAAAACCAATCAATTTTTTTCATTGGAGTAAAATTTGCAATGATCAGTTGTGTATTTATGAGTTAAGCCTATAGATTTTTGCATTTTCAGTGTGTTACACAATGTCCTGTCATGCCCTTCCAATACTCATATTGCCATGCCTTTTCTCTTGTGCATCCTGTTTTCAAAATGCCTGAGCCATTCATTTTGGCTTCAGCAGGATTCGCAGAAGCAACCAGTGCTGTTTGTCAAGTCCCAGGAGTTTGATTTTTTTATTCTATTTAATTGGGTTTACACAATAAGTTATAGATAGTGCATTTTTAACCTAATTTTAATTCAAAGAAGAGCTTTTACAAAGTGTTTTTTTATTCATTTATTTATGTTAAAACACATACCTTTTTTATGTTGTTTGCACTCGACATATTATACAGTGCTATTTACTTTGAATCATACACAGATGAGCTTTTTTGCCACACATTTTTACATACATATTAAATGCATTTTTATAGTCTCGCATATTTTTGATTTTGTTAATAAAATAAAAGCTAGAAAAAAAGGGACTGAAATAATTTGTTCTTTGCACCTGTTACTTTATATTCAGTTGACCAAGTAGTCAATATACATAATGATTGTAATAAACTTTTTAAATAAATGTGCAGTTTCTGTATAGACAAATTTAAATATTTTTAATAATAAAAGTGAAACACAATTTGTTTTAGAGTTTTATTGCAGGTTAATGGAAATATTATCCATCTTAAACAAATGTAACTAAAATGTATGTTTATTATTTTGTAAAAAATTGTTGTGCAAATTAATCTCTTAAGGCATGCAGTTGCATGTAGTTACAAGAAATGAAGTCTTGGCAAGGATGTGAATTTTATTTTAGAGATTCAATGAGATGGTACTACAGTTTTATTTATTTATTTATTTATTTATTTATTTATTTATTTATTTATTTATTTTCACCTTTGGGATTCATAGGTCAGCCAGTCTGCTTGGTTTGGGGCAGGATCCACCATCTTTTCACGTTTTTGGTAAACGATTGTGGTACAGAATATGTTACTGTTCCTTTTGTTGTTTTTAGTGTTTGGTATAATTATTCATATATAGCCTTTTGTTCATCATAAACAATTACCTGCTTGTAATTTATGACAAGATAGACAATAAATTGGGTATTTATTAAAATTAGGGATGCACAATAACTCATTTTAAGAACCGATACCAATAACGGATAACTTTCTCCTTCTAATTGCCGATAACCGATAATAACTGATAAAATGCCAGGAGATAAGACGAGTCAAAAATGGGTAAGATCATAACATAAATAAACAAGACCAAACCAAATGGCCCTGTAAATTATACTATTTGAAATAAACTCTTAAACATTTCTTAAAATATATCAAACAAAACAATTTCTCAAATGGCCATCTTTTTAAATAAGGCACACTAATTATAAAAAAAGACCTTCAACACTGACCTCAGATTTAAATAAAAGAGAAAAAGTCATTCCACAAGTTCAAAACAGATAATGCACTAACACAAGTTAGACTCAAATTACATTTGTTTTTATTATTATTGTAATATATGATTAAAAATATTTTTCTACCTGAAACAGTGCTTCTGAGAGTGTGTATACGGCTGCATCATACTTGCAGGAAGACACACAGAGTAAGCTCGGCATGGTAAACCGTGGCTAACAAGGAGATAAAAGCTTCGGTCTTTAGCGAGGGTGAACGGCTGCTTGTCAAGCTCCATCATTTCCATTGTTAAAGTGCTTGAGATCTGTGTCCTCTCTGGCAATTTTATTGGATTTGTCAAAAGCCTTAGGAATGATTTAAGTCCCGATGAGTTCTCGAACGCTAGCTTGTTGTTGTTAGCCTTTTAGCAGACGGACTTTGTGCTGCGTTCAGGAGTTAAGGGACATTACATGTTCTCAAATTGGGAGTAGTTGTTCCGATGTTTATAAAGTTTGTGTGTAACACATGGTTAATTGTCAAAATAATATTAATAATTCTTAAAATGACTGGTTGTTTTTCAGCATGGAGTATTCTAATTATTCTAGTGAGAAAGTTGTTTTTTCCGATGCCACGTGAACGTTGCTCGGGTTGTGCCGGACGGGAAGCAGCTTGACCAAAAAGGATAAAAATAAACACGCACTCATTGCCGCGATGGCAAACATGTACATATATTATTGGTTCTGTTATATCTGACTGATAAGTATGACTTCATAATTCCTTGATGTCAGGCTAATAACTATCGGGCCGATAACTATTGTGCATCCCTAATTAAAATTGTGTCACAATTTATTGCCAACTGAAACTGTATAGTCATAAAACTAAGCCCCAAAGTGTCTCTTTTTGTGCTTCTAAAAATAAGAAAGCTTTGGAGGAACATTGGTTGGACAGATGAGAGTGAAGCTTATCATCATTGATGTAATGGTGTTATTTCAGGAAGGCTTACTCACAGCAGGAAAACTGAGATGTTGGCTTATGTTCCTGTAGGTGTGTCTAGGTATTGAAATTCTAGTTTGCATTTAAGCAGAACTCTGTTTAGGGTTCATAGATGACTCTTTGCCATCTAATCTATTTGAGGTCTGCTCTGTGGTGYGTCAGCCTATTTTCCTGTACAAAGAAACAAACTGTGATGGTTTATGTTTGAATTTTATTGGTTTAATAAACCCTTATCTGATTTGGGACTGATTAATAGATTGAGGTGTTTAAAGTGTGTTTTTAATTTTATTTAAGAATTAAAATCTATTTATAGCCAACTTAGTTGAATATTTGATTATAAATATGACAAACTTGAATATTAAAAAAAACAAAACAAAACTGGGAACAAATGAAAAACCCATCCCCGTTCTCGACATCTGTTGTCAGTCATTCCCATTTTTTAACGTCTTTGTATCTGTTGTAAAAACATAAGCAAACAACATAAAGTAAATGATCTGAGGATCACAGTTTGAGAAAGAGCTTTTTGGCTGATTGGTTAGAACATAAACCCAAAACAATATTTGCTCTGAAAGCATTGACATTTGGTCATTTGCCAAGTTAATGCTTGGAGTGAGATTTAATCCATTTGGCATGCTTAAGATGCGTAGGTTTCATATGATTGCATGTTTTAATGTTTAAACATAGCATACTGTAATAAAACAACTCTGTCTTTAATAAGTTGCAAAGCCATATTTGTGTCTACTTTAATTGTTCACACACAGCAAAGAAATTGCATATTTTCACTTTTTTTGTGCACATATGCCACTCCCTACCCAWATGTCCCTGTGCTCGAGAAACCAATAAGCAGCTTGCTTAGGATGTGTGCTTTTATGAGAGAGAAAGTAGAGTAAGAGAAAGTCAGAGCAGGATTAAGTGAGAGCAAAGAGCAGAAGGCTATGTTGTGCCTCAGCAGCTGAAAGATTAACTAGTGTCTTTTTTTTTTCTTTCTGAAAAAAGCTTCTAAAGGATTACAAGACCAAGACTTAACATTGCAATTTTCAAATTAGTTGTGCAAATTTATCACCTAAATGTATTTGAATCTGTTTGCATCATTGCATCCTTCTGGTTGTCTTGCTTGGATGTTATTCATTCGACCTAACTACAGGAGATGACTGTATCAGGGCTCCAGCTGGGGATCATGCTAATGCTTCGTATGGATCTAGAAATGCATTTTTTCTGCTCCCACTTTGTACCAGAAAAACAGCGATATTTGTGGAGTGGGTACACCTTGTGAGACTATACGGGACACAGGAGGGAGATGCAGCAGAGGGTGAACTCGGCGTAAGTGAGACATTTAGTCACCCCTCAGATCTTCTTATGCTTTTATAGCATGGAACAATCAAGGTTATGAGAAATTGTTTTCCAGCAACCAATATTTCACTTAGTATTTTCAGAAAATAGTGTTTTATAACAATTTACCAGAAAGTCATAAATTTGCTTGGTTTGAAGACAGATTACTGCCAATAAACCTGCTAACTTTAATCTTAAATTAAATRTGTATGACCAGCAAGTAGGTTTTAAAATAATACTTCATTTATCATTGATGGATCTATATAGATTGGGTTTTTTTTTACATCACAAGTAGGCCTGTCGTGATAAGCAATAAATCAATTAATCGCTTGGTAAATTAAAATGAGGTTGATAATTTTTTATTTGCCTGCTTATGTTTTTTTTTTTTTTTGTGTCTCCCTCTTTCTAATTGTTAGCATAGGGATGAGTGAACTCTCGCATCAAGTATTTGCCAGGTGCATGGTCTTGTAACCTTTGTAGCATAAGAYCCCTGTGAACAGGCATTTAGCTGAAGTGGTTCCCAACCCTGGTCCTCAAGTACCCCTATCCAGCATGTTTTACTTGTTTTCCTGCCGTTCAGCAGGTCTTCAGAAGACTGTTAATCGCTCATTCATTCAAACCAGGTGTGTCCAATCAGGGAAACATCTAAACAAGCAGTAAAGGAGTCCTTGAGGACTAAGGTTGAGCTTAATACTGCTTTAATACATGTTGTCTGATTTATTATTTACAAATAAATGGCAAAGAATCAATGGCTTCTAGAGGCAATATTAAAAAAACATAAAACTAAGTCAATATTATATTTTGAAAATGTCTCATCAAGCTCAGAGAAGCTCTTGAGGTGTTGGTCAACATTTAAAGCAGTGATTTTTAGATGTTTCCCTGATTGGACACACCTGGTTTGAATGAATGAGTGTTTAACAATCTTCTGAAGACCTGCTGAATAACAGAGAAACAAGTAAAACATGCTGGATAGGGGTACTTGAGGACCAGGGTTGGGAACCACTGAGAGGACCATCTTTGGTTTTATAACACCTTCCTTCATCTGGCGGCTCCTCGGGGCACTGTGCTGAACTTTGCGTTTACCAACAGTCTATTTTTTTACACTACATAAATTTTTTAAACTTCCTAAGCAGTGTGCATGACCACAATTATTTTATGAATCCATAGGAACACAAACAGAATAATTTGTGCCGACTTGGATAGAGGTGGGTGGCGATGCAACAGCTTCAGTAGTCGCTGATGTGCGTTGTTTTTACAATTTTCCCTAACTTTGCATAAAATTTGTAAACTTCTGTAAATTTTGTGAGTAGTGAGTGGGTGACTACAGTTATTTTATTAAGGCAGAGGAAGACGGTATACAGAATAAATTGTGCCAACTTGGATAGAGAAGGTGGGAAGCAACATTTACAGCTCCAGCTCTGTTTTCTTGTGTTGTTTTCCCACTTTACACTCCAGGTCAGTTCGTAACTGTTTTTTTTAAATGCATATAAATGTCAAAAACTTTTGTAAGCGTGGGGTGCTTTATATTAATTTATTGTGGTCTCCAAGCAATATTATCGTTTATCGCAATAATTTCTGAGAGAATTTGTCGTCCAGCAAAATCTTTTATCATGACAGGCCTAATATTTTACAGTTTTTTTTTACCCCATAAAGATGTTTAAGCCGAACTGAGGCAGCAGTGCTGAACACTGTTTGTTCATAGTTGTGAGGAATCTGCAATGAAACAATGTTATTATCTGGACTATCACAAATTTTAGAAATTTAGTGCAGCTGGCATTGATGCACTCGCAAGTTGTCAGTGCACATTAAACGTTCACATTGTTGAACTATGCCAAGCAGCTGGATGCCCATAAGATTCACAAGACTACAATTATGAGATAAATTATCTTGTAAAGTTCTAAGCTGCCTGTTTGTGGTCACTACACAAAGGTTTGGGCTAATCGGCATCCTCTGCAGGTTGCTACAAGCAGGGTTTGAGCATGGAAACGGTCAACAATAGGGCCTTCTATCTATTTCTTGGTTTCACGTGCAACTCATTGCATCTGATTAGTTAAAAATTTGCTTGTGATTTTGATAAACAAATAGTTCATCTAATTTCCTGCTTCATACTTGTTGTAAGTACTTGTCTTTTCCTAGAAGTTTTTTTGTAGAGAACTCTCCAGCATGGAACAAAACCACGTGGCACTTTATTAGATGGCTGCAGACATTTAATGTTTTTGACTTTCAAATCATTCTTTGCTGTTGACGTGACATCCATTTCAAAACAGTTCTTAGACAGCACAAACAACCATGACTGATACATTAATAGCGATCTGTAAAGTTTATTGTAGTTTTTTTTCTTGTATGCAGCRCATTTGTGACATGTCTGTTCATACATATCCAATTATTACAGTTTATAATGTTCAAACATRTACATTGACTCCTCGTGACAAAACATCAGTGATATATTTATTGCAAGTTAAGCTTTGCGTAGAAAAAAAAAGGTTGTTCTAAGTGCCCTTATTAAAACGGCTGAAGCTCAACGAAAAAGGCATTTCTAATGTACTGTAATGCAGTGTTTCATTACTTTTTGATACTGATGAGGGTTGGCGCTGTGTCTGTTGAGCTGTTTAAATACAAATGCACCAATCCAGACAGAAAAATATGGGGGCGATTGAGATGGGCAGACTTGGGGACAGACACAGTGTCTAACTCATGCAGTTCAGTTATCTGCATCTGTCCTGTTGTTTTTATTTTATTCTAAGACTGAGATTCTAGCAAACAAGAGAGAATCAAGAAAGTTAGATTCCTCTGATGTGTTGTAGCAACAAAATGTCAGTTAGTGCACAAATGACAAATAATACAGTGCTCAAAGTTGATCTGTTTTTCACGTGTGGCTATGCTATGTATTAATGTGAATTAGTCCGTATGTTTAGACTTGAGAATTGAGAAGTTATACATCAGTTGTGCCTGGTCAAAGCAAATCATAAATGTTCACCTGCCAACCTTGCTTTTTAGAGCCCTCGTATGACCTCAGTCCTCAGGCTTCCTGCACTCTGAGCCAATAGAATTTGAGCTTCAGAAGTGGCCCTCTGTACTACTGGAATAAACTTTATTTGTCTTTGTAGCAGAGAAGAGCTAGGACAACTGTTTCTGTGTATGGACAATTGTATCTTTGTACAGCAGAGCACACAGTTCAGTTTACCAAATATTGGAGAAAACCTGCCTTTATTTTTAAGTCTTATTGAATAAAATTTAAGCAAACAAAATATATTGGTAGTTTGCTTTAGGCTATGGCAACCTATTTTATCTTTCTATCTTTTCTATTCACCTGTTATTCTTCTAATTAACTGTTTCATGTATGAATGAATAAAGGGACAATAGTTGCAGATCTACTCAGTAAACTTAATGTTCTGCACCAGTAACCAAAAACAGGGG
>NW_013952451.1:1544270-1545727 GCF_001266775.1 Austrofundulus limnaeus | reverse complement strand
GTTGAGAAGTCTGCATCTTGCATGGTCAAATATTTGATTGCGGGTCATTTTGGGTGGGAAATGTGCAACAGCGGTTGAGTCACACAGCAGCAGCCTGTATGTGTTTATTAGACTGAGCCACTCAACCCCCACCAGTGTTTCCGCACACCCTGATTTGCATAAACATGAGTAATTTATGAATAATAAATGCCCCTGCGTTCAGCCGGAGTGGTTAATTTGCATATGAGCGCAGCTTTAGCGCGGTGTTATCATGAGCCCTGCGAGCCTGCAGAAACCCAGGATCAGAGAGAAACAGTGGCTCAGAACAGGTATGTGCCCAAGTCTGTTTCTTCTCTTTCTTGCTTTTTTTTCTTTTCGTCTTTTTCTTACCCTAAGCTGTTCATCCACTGTGTTCATCAAATGTGTGTGTGTGTGTGTGTGTGTGTGTGTGTGTGTGTGTGTGTGTGTGTGTGTGTGTGTGTGTGTGTGTGTGTGTGTGTGTGTGTGTGTGTATGTGTCCGGGACGGGCTTGTAAAACCATCTGCCTGATCCGGGTCTGCAAGGCTCGGTCTTGCCCTGGGACTTGCATAAACATGAAGAGTCGATGCATTATTGATGAGAGCGGAGCAGCGCTTTACTGTATGCAGCCTACGCTCATGCGCGGCGCGCGCAAACGCGCGTCTCCGTGGTCGCACCTTTCCACCTGCTATTCCGCACAATTCCAAAGTGTGTGATGACTTTTTTTTAGTTCTCTTAGTTTTATATAGCTTTTTTTATTATCTGTGCAATATGTTTTCTGATTATATTCTATTGGTATCCTCACTGCACTGATTTTAAGGCATCAACATGTGCAAGGAGAGGTTTGGAGGGGCAGTTTCAGGTCAGGGAAAGTGTCTGTATGAGTAACTGTTGGCCCTATGGGATGTGACAGGCAGTGTTTTAAAGGAAATCAGACAGATTTTTGTTGTTTTGCCAGATCAACTGAATGATCTGAGCGCCTCCCTGATTTAGTTACAGCTTCATCCCCTCAGAGCCAAGTCTGTCAGAGTTCAGCTGCAGTACAGGAACCTGCAGCGACTCCAAATCGTACCCAGAAAATCAGCTAAAATGTTGCCAACAATGCTTCAGTTTTGGGAAAGGGGTGGAAACCAGTTCCCATCATCACATTTCCTTCTTTTTTCCTTTCCTTTTTATGGACGGAAATCAAGCAGCAAAAATCTTGAAATTGATGCAAATGAATAATTTAGTCAATAATCTTGTGTAATCTCTTTCTGCTGCCAGCTTCRCACACTGACAATTAAACCCTGATGTCTGTGCATATTCATCCCCCCCTCCACCTCTCATCCTACGTCCATAATTGATATTGCAGTTGCCATGGTGACCAGGGGGTGACAAGTGTTGATGTCAGAGTCTCCTCCAAGGACAATCATGTGGACGCTGTGTTAGGTTATACACACTGTGCTGCCAAGAACAAAACT
>NW_013952451.1:1541477-1543875 GCF_001266775.1 Austrofundulus limnaeus | reverse complement strand
CATTTGAGATTCTTTGCTCTGAGCTTTAGAGGAGGAGGATGCCCGTGCCGGCCTTAAATCCCTTCCTGTTTGGATGGAACGTGTGACACAGATGATGTGGGATCTTCTCGGTGTGATTGGTGTGACTGAGACGCGTCACAAAGCCGAGCCTGAGCCTCAGAAAGAGGCTGCCTGTCTGCTAAAATTGAGAAACACGTCCTTCTTGCTTCTGCTCACTCACATCTGTGTGCAGCTTCAGCGTGTTCAGGCTGGCATAAAGCATCCAGGCCTTTTTTTCCCCTCCCTCTCTCTCTCTCCTCTTCTCTTTCTTCTACCCCCTTCCCATCCCTTTCCTCATCCAGACACTCAACGCTCCCCCACCGTCTCGTTCTCTTCCTGTCTCTAATTGAGCTTTGTGTCTACCTCCATCTCCATTCAAATCCAGACTCATTTGCATACCGCCGCTGCGCGCTGGACAGCTCCCCAGCTGTACAGTACAGAACTAAATAAGGAACACAGACCCACTTTGTGTGATGTGAATACTAAGCAGTCAGGATAGTCATTTCTCTGTTTCCTTGAAAATACATTTAGACAGGAGGGGGGTAAATAGGCAGGACTGCTTTTTTTTGCCAAATCAGTGCATTCAGGGCCAGACAGACATGCAAACACATGCTCAAACAGAGGTAGAGTCCATGTAGTCCAATATGACATGAAAGTTACCAAAGATGTGAGGTAGTAACGCTGAGCAAGAGATCACACATCCTTCCTTGTTGAACAAAAAATAATTGAGTTTTTTTACATGTTTTTGCAGTTTTGAGTTTTCTATTTGTCTTCCTTCAGTCAAGCCAAGGCCCCAAATCTGAGTCCGACTGCGTTTTAATTTCATTTTTTTATGTATACAAAGAAGCCCCTTTGTGCGTTGAAGAATTTGATGGGGTAAACGGGGGGTTTCTTGAGCGCACAGACATGTAATAATGTTGTATTTTAGATGCACTCCAACCACACTCAACAGAACGTGTTAAGCCCACACTTAATGGGAGCTGTTAAAAAAAAATACAACACGAGGCCAATTTTCATTTCAAGCATATCGGAAGAGATTTGTGACATTTCAACTCATTTCGGTGTTCAATCAAAGCCGTAGCTTCAGGGAGAGCAGAGTGACCGTGCTCTTTTTTTTGTCACTTCAGTAGAAAACGAAACNTGCATTTATCGTTATCGAGGTAAACTGGTCAATATATTGTGATTTTGATTTTAGGCCATATCGCCCAGCCCTATTGGTGACCATTTTGTATCACAATGACTCTAAAAAGTTGTTCAGATGTAGATGTGCAGCTAATGATAAGGTTGAGTTTCTTTTTTTTTTTGTCACTTCAGTAGAAAAAACAAATATTAGTTTTTTTTAGTTTATTTATTTCTTCATCATCAGACTTTTTTAGTGAAGAGAAAATAGAGACAGAGAGAAAAACAGAGAGAGAAGTGATTTAGAAAGATAGAAAAATTGAAATAGCGATTAGAAGTATATTAAATATACACCAACAAAACACAGGACCACACACCCAACATCTGTCCGCTCACCTGAAAAATAAATGGATGTGCTCTTCACAGCAAATCCAGCCGTCCTTGGTTTGCCTCGCGCACGTCTTCCTCCCTCCACACCTCCGAGGAAACTGCATGAAATTTGATGACCCGTTTTAAACTTCACCTTGAAGCCAAAGCAAACAGTGCAAAAAAAAATTGTCTCTGATCATTTCTTTCCCCTCAATGAATTTTATTTAGGAAATCAACTTTTCTTGTATTCTGATTTGGAAATTGGCTGCCAGGGTTTGAACTTTCAGGGAGTAAAAAAAAAACCCTCAGGTGTTTTGTCATTCTGAAACATTTCAGTGAAACAGCAAAGACAGAAGTCTCCAACCAGACCTGAAAACAATAATGTTCTCTTTTATTTTTGCCTAATAGCCGGGATATTTGAGTAAAAAGCTGTACAGACAGAAAATATGTTGCACCTGTCCTACAATAAATCCAAATCGTTTGTCAGCTTGCTTTATATCTACCTTGTTTTTAGCAATTGAACTTCTCATTTTGAATCAAAAAATCTGATTGTTTTTACAATATTTTAGTGATATGAGGGGTGAAGGTCTGTCCACCGGACTGAAACTAAAGTTGCTGTCACATTACAATACAAAATATTTTAGTCCTAAAAAGGAAAATCTATTTAAACACTTTAAACAAACGATTTAACTAAAAATGTGAGACCTTTTCCAAGAATTAGCATTTATCAGAGTTTTTCCGCTGTGTGTGTGTGATGTTCATCCGTTTTGCTTTGAAATAAAGAGACGAGGGGGGATGGTACGCGTCTTAATCTAATTAATGCCTGAATATAGATGAAGAATTATGAGCTTAAAAATAAATTGGGTGGGGG
>NW_013952451.1:1539929-1540998 GCF_001266775.1 Austrofundulus limnaeus | reverse complement strand
GTTTGAAGTCGGGTTGCCAAGCAACTCGAACCATTTATTTCACACAAAAAAAAGGCACTCTAAGATTTAATAAACAGGTTGTCCTCATTAAAATGCAAAAAGGGAGACAGGCTGCACCTGAAGGACAGCAGAAATTAGGCCGGGGTAAATTCTCGTCTTACAGGTAAATTGCTGACCTTCTGCTGCTAATGCCTGTCAAAACGAACCTGCAACACCCCACCCTGCAAATCAGCCAAACACGCTTTCAGCTTATTAAATGTTAAGGAAATAAAATTGGAGGGAGATGTGCACAAAGTGTGCTGCACTCATTTTTATTTATTTTATTTTTATTTTTATTATTATTGTTATTATTTTAAATAGGGGACACTGACGCGTGTGCCTTCATTATAAATTTAGCAATGTGCTTATTTTTGGTTCTCACCCTACATTTTTTAAGTTTGAAGGCCTAATTTATTTCAGAGAAAAAAAAACCGAATCACAGATGAGAGAAAATATGAGAAAAGAGACAAAAAGGTTCACTTTTAAAATAAGGAATGAAAAGATCATGCACAAATGTGTTTTTATAGTGTTTTGTGTTTTACAACAAACTCATGCTATGACTAAATATATATTGCAAATATTAACTTGCCATAGTTGTTTTTTTTTTTACATTTTGTGTGGCTCCTCTAATTAACAATGCAATAAATGAGTGTTGAAGTGCCCCTGCTATAATCACAGACCCTCCCTCGCTTCCTTTGTTTTTCTAATTGCTGCCATCCCTTTCGTTGGAGAGCATTCTCCTTTAAGTGCATCAAGTCCCTGCTGGAGAGCACAGAAGGCTTCCCGTGGACTTTCTGTGGACTTCAACAAAAAGCCCTGTCAGGTAGATCAGCCATTAGTCGCTGCTCTTGCATTGTCTCCGACAAATTTGACGTTTAAAGTACACGCATAATTCCAAAGAGCTCTCTGTGCTGAACAAATTGCCAGCATTTTTCCTGCTGGAAATGTCACAAAACGTTGGGCTGAACTTTTACAGAAACATGTTGATGTAAGATGCTGATTTGGACCTTTTGCTTGGTTTAATCAGATT
>NW_013952451.1:1537579-1539653 GCF_001266775.1 Austrofundulus limnaeus | reverse complement strand
ATCTTTCTGTCGGAGATTTGCTGAAAAACATTTAATCTAAAGAACATATAAATGCTTTTTTCTTTTCCTAAACTTTAAATATAATCTTTATTAGTGTTTCATAAGTTTAAATGTGCTAATAATAATAAAATCATTTTCCAATAACTAATTTTTTTTGTACCAAGAGAAAAACACACATAGCACTATGTGGATGATGGGAGTTGCTCTCACCCTTCACTAGATGGAGTAAGAGCATCACTTGACGAGATCTGGAACTGTTCAGTCCTCTCTGCACGTTTGCAAATGTCAATATTTATTGATAAAACCTCCAGAAGAGGGCTGTGGTGGCTCGGCGGTCAGGGCTGTGGTTGTGTAATCCTGAGGCTGCAGGTTTGAGTCCATATTGTGTCATGCAGGGCGTCAAATCTCCCACCTCAGACTGCTCGCTGTGGTGACCCTTGCAGAAAGGAGCAGCAGACGGAAAAACATCATTGATTAAAAAATAAAAATAAAAAAATCCAGAAATTCAGGTTCTGAGTTGACACCATCTTTGTAAAAATGTGTTAGTTTTTTGTTGGGTTTGCTCAGCTCTTATGAAAGTCTCTAAAATGCAAAGAAAGGCCTGAATAATATGGAAGTTTGGTTTGTCACAGTGAGGAGATGAGCTGTTTGGATAATCTTTATCTGTTCTGTTTGCTTTTTAACACTATAACTTCCTGCTGTACATTATTTTTGAATCTATTTTCGCCCTCATACCCCTCTTTTTCTCATATATTCAGCCTCTCAAAATTGAGTTTCTCTGCAGTTYGTACACTTCTTTCCCAGCCCACCCTCTCTCCCACTCCCCCACCCCTGTCCAGCTTCATGCATTCAATTTTTTGAGGAGCGTATCATTAGCTCAATGTTGTGTTACGGCCCGCTGTTGTTCGGCTCAGCCCAGCTCCTCGGGTGAGYCTGAATTGGCATGGGAAAGAGACGAGGGGAGAGAGCTGTGTGGGACTCCGCGCCGATGACAAGTAGCTCCTTGATTTAACCCRCAGGTCCGGCTGGACGGGGCCCACACTCTGCCCGTGTTCTTTATTCATTCGCCTTGTCCCTTTTCTTTCCGAAAGAGACCCAATAAGGCCCAGCAGGTGAATGCAAAGAAACGTGAGAGGACTCCCCTCTGATCAGCCTTTCAGGCCCAGACAATGGGCCCGGCCCACCTCTTGTACTGCTGCATTAAAAGCCTGATTAAAGCGCTTCCTGTTAGGCGATTGATTGGGGATGCAAAAGCTAAAACCAACAAAAACCCCGCCGCCACCGGGGCCTGATAATGACCGGGCCCAACCTACAAAACACAGGCTTCAAATGATTAGTGGGGTTTTTGTTTTTTTTAGGAGGTGTGTGAGCAAGTGTGTGTGTGTGTTTGGGAAGCAGGAGAGGCTGTCTAATCATAGCAGGAGGTCTTCAGACAAATAGCTCTAATTAATCAACAGTCTCTGGGAAAAAAAGGGGAAAAGACAAGAAAAAACAAATTTCCCTCTCTTCCTTTGAACATCGGCATCTCTATTAAGAGTGACAGCAGGTGTGTGTGTGTGTGTGTGTTTATTATCCATTCATAGCTTGATAGTTACTGAAAAAAATACTTTTATTCAACTTTTTATTCAATACTTTTTTTTTCAATAAATATCTGTGGAATTTTATTTGCTTTATAAGAAACACATAAAGACATGTAAGTAAATTCAACTTCAGTGGTTTGTTCAAAGGTTTATAACGGGTTTGCAATAAATTGTACTTAAAAAAAGGGTCATTGCATTCACTGCATCTTTACCAATCTTGTTAGTAAAAAAGATAAAATAATCTCCTGCATGAGCCTGGGGTGTCTTAAAAATTTACCAGTGTATCATAATCACGTTTCGAGCAGCACATTTTTAAACACTCAGTTGTCATTGTTATGTAAACAGCCTGTTCTTGCATGTTAATCCTTTTAGGAGAGAACATTAGCGAGATGCATGACGACGTGGGAAATTATTTGCAGATGCGTGTGTGTGTGTGTGTGTGTGTGTGTGTTAGAGAGAGGGAGAGAGAGAGAGAGAGAGAGAGAGAGAGAGAG
>NW_013952451.1:1529764-1537352 GCF_001266775.1 Austrofundulus limnaeus | reverse complement strand
AGAGAGAGAGAGAGAGAGAGAGAGAGAGAGAGAGAGAGAGAGAGAGAGAGAGAGCGAGAGAGAGAGAGAGAATGTGTGTTTTTTTGGTAGGAGAGGTAGGAGAGATTGAGATGCTCTTCAAGAACCCATAAATATTGCATTTTTTTGTTTGATGGATGTTTGACACATTCTCATGTTTCCTCAACAAATTCCACTGTCACCCGGTTTCTTTCGTCAGTCGTCTTCCAAACACTACATTCTGACAATTATCCCAGAGAAACTCCTGATCAAAACCCAGCTTATTCTCTCTGCTGCTGCTGCTGCTCCATCACGTGCCGTTCTTCCATCATTCTCCACTTCCTCTCTCACACTCCTCATTTTGATTCCACATTTGTATAAATACGGCATCGCTCAAAGTACAAATGAACCAAAAATTACATTTACAAAGCGCTTTTTGAGATGTACATTTCGCACGTTTTCTTGAGAGAKTTTGTTGATGCACGGAGCGTATTAACAAGCTGATTGACAAAGAGGCGCGTGCACTGCAGAGCTAATTCATTGCTTCTGCAAAAAATACACGTTATTATTCCTATTAATAAATTCCTGTTTGCAACCTACTCAATTTGAMTTATTTTTGAAGCTTTCTGTTTAAAATGTATTGTTGGATTTGTTAAACAAATCAGATAAGAACAATGAATCCAATTACAAATATGTATATTTTATTTATTTATTGGAATTTTTGTAATTGATGTTTCAGGGCAAATTTGATGATGTTTATCTGTTGATTTTAATGGGAACAATTATATAGAACTCAAGCTGAAATACACGTTTTAACACCAGATGTTTCTAGATAGTTTGTGGATCAAAATAAAATAAAATAAAAATGGGGAAAAGGATATTAATAATAATGATAATAATAAAAATAGTCAGACGAGCATTGAAGAGGCCCTCCGGCAACAGTGATGGTCCCAGGGCTTACAAACAATTGTAACATCTTAACATTATCAGAGGCACCCCCCCCCCCACACACACACACACACTTACACACTTAAACTTCTTCATATACACCCATTGTAAATTGCATAGACTTCATATGTACCTCTTTCCTTATTAGCTTCACACACTTTCAACCTAACTCCACCTCTGCGTGTGTGTGAGACAAAACATTGTGCATCTCAGTAATTCTCAAGAGCATAATTGGTCCTTAGTGTGCAACAATATGCCCCTGAAGAAGAGGAGACATGCTACAAGGAAGAAGAAAAACATTAATAAGATATTAAAACAATTTATAAGACAGTGTAGTCATTAGAGATTCTCCAGGAGTCATGCAATATGAATGCCTCCAAAATGGTGAAAAAGTACAGGCTAAAGTATATTTTTAGTAAGTTTATATCTGAGCTTCTTTTGTTCTTGCGTGTTGAAGCTTCTATCGCTCAGTTCTTTGCATTTTTGTGATTTGTTCTAAGAAAAGTGTGTCCTCAGGGACAGGGAAGGACAATTCAAATTCTAACTTCCGACTGCACAACCGTTCTTTCATTTGCACCTATTATGTTTCAGCTCTTCAGAACTTTTTTTTTTTTTTTTAAGAATTGGACATTAATCGTACCTGGCAGATAGCAAGTGGAATAATGGCAGGGAGTTGTCAGAAAATCCTGTCACATTTGTTGTCAAATATTCAAAAATATCTATTAAAAGGCATAAAATACTGTCTCCGTTTGCGGCTTCTGTTTTCTGTCCACCCTGCTCATTTGTTAATGAAAGAACAGCAGATTGCCCTAACAAGTCGGATTGTCATGTTGATTTGATGTGGGTCAAAGATGAATAAACRAAAGTGTAACAATTTTTCACAAAGAGGGAAAAAAAGGCTTTTTTTTCCAGGTTTATTTGTTTGTGTGATAAATTAGAATATCAAAGTTTCATTAACAACAAAATTGAAAGCGTAGGTTTTCATGCTCTGTAACAGACACTGACTGGCAGCTTCGACACAACCCCTGTCTTGAACTCCAACCACCCCCCACCCCTGTCCTTGCCCCTTCCAACCCACCCTTAACAGCTCATATACCCCCCCCACCACCACCACCACCCCCACAGCACAAATGGCAGAACACTGTCACACTCTCCACCCTCTGTGACAGCAGCGGGTCACAGAGGCCGATGACGGGGCTGTGTGTACCATCAAACACATTTCATTGTGAAGGACTGCCAAGACTGTCAGTAACTCTTCTCAACCAACCCTAAAATATAGCACAGTCCACCCCCCCCCCCCCCCCCCCCCCCCCCCCACACACACACACACACACGCGCATCCAGAATCAGACAGGGGCCCAGTATCTCAGCATATCTGACCCGAGTGGATGTGGATCAGTGCAGAGGCGCTGACAACTCAGTCTCTGGCATGCCTGCACGTCAGGTGACAACGAAGTGATGCTTTGAATTAAAAGTGTGCTTGATGCTAAAGAGTAGCTAACCTGATTTGACAGCCTAACGTGATTCGAGTAAGTTCAGATGGCGATAGAGCGCTGCAGTGCGTGGAGAGAAAGATGGATCCCTGCCAGCCTGATCTGCTTATTCAGTCAATAATGGAAGCAAATGCAGCCAAATGAACCCCAAGGTTCAGCACGGAGCTAATCTGAAAGGCTAACACTTGGCCTTACATTGATTCTATTCAGGGTTTCATCTCTATGGTTATCTAATAGCCTCTGCTAAATGCCCTTGAACATAACGTGCATTTTATGGTGACCACACACAAACTCATTTTAATGTGCACTAACGTGATTTTTATTGTCACCGACTAATATATTTTTAAAAGGTTATTAAAATTAGCACAAGTAGTGAAAGTGTATTTTTTTCCCTCAAGGTTTATATTTTTTGATCTCCAAAAACATTTGTGATTGTACAACCATATTTAGCCTTCTAAAACTAGAAAAAAAAGTACACAATATTGGATGTCAAAGACAAAGACGGGCCTTCCATGCAGACAGGACAATCTCACATGAATGGAGTTTAGCATAAAACATAGAAAAACTCCACGCAGAAGTTTTTCTATTAAATATCATCACCCTTACAAATTACCTCTCACGTAGAAAGTACCCTAAATTGAAAGAAATGTTTGATGCATAAAATATTTCACATCTGGTCAACATTATATCTTCAATAAGTCTGCCATTGTCACACTTAAGAGTGCAGGTTGTGGGCATACTGTACATGCAAGGGGATCAGTCACTGAACAAACCAAAATACAGTGTGTCTCTCCTCAAAAATGCTTTTGTTTCTTCCAAGCACGAGACCTCATTCATAAGGCTCTAATCTTGTCTAAACGAAGCAAAAAGATGGCTTCTCTGCTCCATCTTTGACCTTTGGGTTGTCCATCTCCTCCCAGTGTGTGATGGGATTAGCAAAGCAGATCTCTGGCACCCCTGTTGTTTCGGTGTGGAGCTGACCCTTCAACCCGGTGGCCAGGTGGAGCTTTGCAACGGGTGGACACCCAAAGCTGAATTAGCATCTCTCTTCCCCACTAAATGAGGTGTCTTGAGGGGTGCCAGGTAAGACAAGTCACTCGGGGTCATCTAACCCCTGTGGTCTGACACAAAAAGAGACAGAGGATCACCTGCCGTTTTCCAGATCAAATGAGGGCCTAAATGGGGGCTCTTCTCTTGTCAAATCTCACCATGACCACTCAGGAAGGCCAGAGACCACTGTATAGCCACCCCCCGAGTCTTGGCCTCCTGTAGCCCCAAGACCCTGTTGACTACTAACGCCACTGCACTCCAGCCCAGGTCCCCTCACAGTAGCCATCAAGCTCCTAATTCCTACTCTCAGCCCATCACTAAGTACTTTGTGCATAATGGACCTATAATCAACCTCTGTCAAATGGAGCTTTTGCTCKCAGCATGTCTGCACTCACATTGAGCTTGCATGTCGAGTTGCAATGAGATGGTAATTAGACATCATATCTACAGGGCTAATCTGTGTGTTCACATTCAGGTGCTTTCAGTCCACTTCGTRGCAGAGCAGCTTGCTAATTTGGAGCTCGTGTTATGGGAGTGGTAAAATAAAAAAGGGTAAAATTATCTTATGAAATATTAAGATGTGGAAATTGTTGAAGACAGTGGATCAGAGGCAAATTTGGACAGCAATCTTTGTGCCATATTGTGTTTTTGGTGGTTCTAAGGTTTGTGGCTAGAGCCCAGTCTCTCTAGCAAATAACCTCATCAAACTGCACCGTGTGACAGGGTAAGTGAGAGGTGTGGCAATTCAGGTGCCCAACACAATGCCCCTTGTCAGTCAGCCTCATTCCTGGGGGTGAATAGAGGGTGAGGGAGGGCGCAGCAGAGGCAGCCACAGGCCCTTGGGTCTCTGCGATTGGCCTTAATCCGCCAGCTAATAAGTTCAGAGAGGAGCCATATGCTGCAGTGCAATGTGTGGGGAGGGGAGTGTTGCCTCATGTTACTTACACCAGGCCAGAGCTTTCTTAGGTACCGCCCTCCCATGGTCTGTTCCTTTGTACTGGGGGATCAGCCCTCTCCACGCTGTGAATGGTCCGAATTGATTAAACCCCACCGTATAATTGTCAGCAAATCCCAGCGAATCATTTCCCATCCATTTGAAAAGTACAATGTGCATTTCTCTTTTTCTCCTCACCTCCTTTCTTCTTCACCATCCCCACTCCTTGGTGTCCTTCTCCTCCTTTCCTTTTTTTTTTTGCAAGGTCTCAAGTTTGTCCCTGCATGCCATTCTTGGTTCCCCTGCATGACAGAGAGCAGAGGCAGGAGGAAGAAGAGGATAAGAGAAGGCAGGGGTGAGGAGCCATAGKGTACGCTTGGCTGGAATGTTGGCCATAGATGAAAGTAGGCAAAGGGGAGACAAGTTTTCATCTGCGACTGAGGCCAGAGAATGGGGTGCTAATCTGAGCTTGTAGCAGCCTGGGCACAGCCTGGGCTAAGCCTGATTTCAAAAACGGCTCGACACCAGAMGGTCGAGATTTGTTGGAGGTAAAAAGAATGGAATAGATTATAAAAAATGATGGGATGTTAATGGRTTTTTCTGGCAAGAAAAACAACAGCGCAAATCTTTTAAACAAACCATGAGTGATAGAAGCCATGAAAAAGTTCATGAATTAGGTCAACATTTAAAAAAATTAATTGGTAAGCAAACAAATTCTTAGACTTCAAAAATGTAAAAGTCTTCTTATTCTATTTGGTGTTTAGGGTTGGGTTAAAGTTAGAGTTAGAGAAGGGGTTAGGGTTACCACAAATATTCTGTGTGTCAGTCTTAATAAAATAAGTAAAGCTTTCATTAAAATAAAATAATGAAAGCTTGACTGCCCTAGCCTTTTACTATTATATAAATTATATCAAAGCATTGATTAATGTTTTTAAGAGTAAATATTATAGCATTTTTTCCTCCGCAATAACAGCTATCACAGACCAATCAACACTTCAGACACTTGTTTCCCTTTGATTCAGCCACATGTTCAACAAGCTTTCATTGATCTGAGAGGTCCCTAGATAGTGGTTCAAGCCTGACTGACCTCAGTCACTTAACCCTTGACCTCTGCTACTGGCTGAAACCATGTTCCGATCTGGGAACACAGTTGATTTTAACAGTTTTTTTTCTCATCACAAAACTAAAACCTGTAAGAAGAATTGTTTTGCATTAGTCATGATTTTTTTATTGAGTATCCAAACATATATTCAGCTCTCAATAACAAATCAAAATATATCACATTTTCATGCATCAAGATTCCCTGGAGATCCTCTGCACATATGAGATGATATGGATGGAAGCAATCCCCTGTTGTGACATTGATCTTTAACTTTGATGCTTGGCTTTCATTACGAGCCGAAGGGCGCTGTTTGTGGGCGTGATCTTCATGTAAAGTGCTCATAAACGGTCACAGGACATGCAGGCAGATTTACGACCAGTGGAGGTTACAAGGAGACATGGGACAATGCAGCTTCTCACCTACGCTCATAAGTTGTGTAGGGTTAGGGTTTACATCCAATCGTGGTGGTGGTAGTGATTATTTTTAATAAAGATAAAACTGGAGTATGATGGAGGAGGGTAGGTGCCAAGCTGTTTTTGCAGTATGTTAGGCTGGATGGATAAATCAGTGAAGACAAATATGTATAACTTAATATTTGAGTTTTTCAGTCAAGCTATACTGCATTCACAACTTTTTAATTAATTCCATGCAGAATAGCTATATCAGATATCAGCAGTAAAAAATTGCTTGGGTTTAAATAACATTTAGGATGTTAATTAATATTTTCTCTTCAGGCTTTTTTGWATCGCAAAGCTTATTTCTCCCCATTTACAACATTTTTACAAAAGTGTGAGTTTGTTGCCCAATGTTACACTGGACATAAATTATCTATGGTCTTCTCTGCCTCAAAACTCAGTGTTTATCAAAACCCAGTGAACGTYCAATATGGTGAAATAAAGAAGACAATTGTTAGTAACTTGAGTCATTCCTAATAAACAAGACCCATGCATAATCACATATTTATGGATGAAAGATCCCAATTCTTTGCTATCTATGCCTCTAGTTCTTACTTTAAAGTCAAAACAAAAGGTTAAGGTCCTATCCTGTGCAAGATCATCAATCCTTCAGTTGTCCAGCCCACATTGTCAATGATGTCCACTAACTAGCGGTGGGAGTTCATCAGCATGAGTCTCCTGGGAATCAGGTCATGATGTTTGGTTTGTGAACYCCGACCCCTGGCGGACACAGAGGTCTGACCCACACTCATAATCTCGTGCCAACAAGGTCATCAATAGGACCCCATCAAGAGACTTTTAAAAACAGATTAGAACCATTGTTTGTGGACAGAGTGACCAGCTGCCTCACTGCCCATCGTGGACGTGATGTGACCCATGAAATGGAATACACCACTAAAACCAGTTTATTGGGACCTCAAGTGCTGCTGATCACTTGAAACAACATAAAGTACATGTAATTTGTTTTAAATATAACAAATATTAACATGCATTCTTTACTTTTCGTATAGAACACTGATTAGGGTTCCAGTTGGTTTAAGTTACATGTCCTATTTTGCACAAACAAATGAATAAATCTTCAAGCATAACAGGATAAAAACAAAGTAAATTATAATTTCAGAAAAACTTTGTTTAAAATCAGTAAATGCCTGGGATTATAAGCCTGAGTCAAGCATTGCGTGCCACCAATCATTTTCTTGTTAACCTACATTCTTTATAACAAATCGCCCCTCGGGTCATTACACAGTAGCCACCCTGCTTGTGTCCACACTGCGTTGACCCCCTCCCTTCCCTCRGAGGGCGTAGCAATGGCTGACCATATAGTCATTTGACCTGCTTGTCCCATATGGAGTGAGCAGTGGACAGATTGAGGAGTCAGAAGGTCGGAGGTTAAATGACCAGGACTGTTTACAAGGTGTCTGAAAGCTTAAGCAGACGTCTTTTCAGTTATTTGCCCTGAACTTCATATTTAGGACAATGGTGGTTTTTAAATGTGACAAGTAGGGATATCAACCAAGAAAAGATGATACAACGGTTACTAAAATAGTTTAGACTCAATTTGCAATGCACAAATACACACACACACACACACACACACACACACACACAC
>NW_013952451.1:1522773-1529754 GCF_001266775.1 Austrofundulus limnaeus | reverse complement strand
GTGTGTGTGTGTGTGTGTGTGAGTGTGTGTGTGTGTGTGTGTGTGTGTGTGTGTGTGAAAGAGAGAGAGAGAAAGAAAAAGAGTGAGCGAGAGGGATGGTTGACTTCAGCAGGTTTGTGTGAGAATAAAAATGATTATTTTACACGTTGACAGCACTCTTGTTTTATGTAGAGCTTATTGTGCAGACACACAATAAAACTTCAGAATTATACAGCGTTTTTTTTAACAGGACAATAAAAGGAATCAGTGCCATAAAAATCCAGCAAGGTGTATGGTCACAACACACAGTAAGAGGACAATATTCTCAGATTATTTACTGAAATCAACACTTATTAAGAGTGCTATAAATGTTTAAAAAATAAATGATCTTGTCCCATTAGCTGGTYTAATCACAGGGGCTTTTCTTCCATGTAAACGGCCCAATGATTTTCTTGAAAATACKTGTCCAATATTCTGATAAGAATCTCTCTTGTGATTATTTTGTGTTTGTTTGGGGCACATTTAGCAAAAGCGTTAAACTTACAGTGTTTTTTTTGCAGCGCTAACACAAATCCTCCCTTCCTTGTGCTTTTTCCCCGCTAAGCAGATGTGCATTTACATTTGCYTCTTGTTGACACAAGCTGTGATTTGAAGCCAAAACACTCAGCTATTGAATAATAACTAGATATCCCAAAAATGAATAAATAAAACATATCATCCTGCCATTATCACCTTTTTCTCTGCCTTCATGCCAGGGAAAAAAATATAACCCTCATTCCTACTTATAATAAGGTCATCCTTTTTAACGTAATCCTGCTCGTATCTTTCAGGGTCTCTGATGGGTTCTCAGGGAGTCTGTGTGGTTTTTATTTATTTATTTATTTTTTTATCAGTTGCGTCGACATGTACAGTAATGTGCAATGGGAGCTTTGTTGATCTGAGAGGGCTGTGAGCTCGCTAGCTTTGAGAGATGATGGTAGAGAAAGACCTYCTCCACCTTGACAAATACAACACATAGGCTTCTGTTTTCGCAGTGTTAAATAAAAACTACAAAAACAACACAAATCACACACTGACTGGTGAGGTTTTGTGGGATAGACATTTTAGGTTGCCATATATTATACATTAAATGTGTCCAGAATCAAAGATTTATGCCTTCTTAAACAATCTTCAGCCTAAWATAAACCATGTAGTATGGTCATCTATAATGAAGAGCTTATTGTGCAGTTGTTATAACTGTGCATGTACAATGTGTTGCTAAATGGTTTTCAGCTAGAGTAACTATTCGATTWAAAAAGTGTAAACATCAACACATTGTTAGTGGTTCAAGCAAATATTTTATATGGATTTTTAAATAGCATTATTTTTCCATCAGATAGTTACTCCGACTTTATTATTGAACATATTCTATTCAGCAACATGTTTCACACACAAAAATAAAAAAATAAAAAAATCTGGCAACAGATGACACACCAACATGACCTTTGATATAAGCAATTAAAATTCCATRTAAATAACTGTTTAATGCAAAAGTGATGGTGATGAAAACACCTTGAAAATAGCGCTTGACCACTTTAAAATCAGATTTTTTGAAGTCTGCTTTGGTACTGGCACTAGAGGGACTAGCCTTTAACAAACCTGACTCTCCAATCCGAACATTTCTCAGATTCTCCAAACTGGGWGTTTTATCTGGTGTCAGGTAAGATACTGACTGCTGATGACTCTGCAGAACTCAACTTCAGCAACGTCCAACTGTTCTTTAAAATACTTATATCCCGTCATGAGATTGTGTTGCATTTTAGTTGGTAACCTATCTCTGTTGGTTTAGTTTCACCAACTTTACAAAGTAATTGTGAGTCCACACCTGCACTTAAAGTTGAATATGTTTAAAAAGAAGAACAACTGTTAGAAAAAGGAGCTTTTTTACACATGGAGTAAAACTGAAAAGGACTGTTTGTTTTGGTCTAATAGACCATGCAAACTCCTGAGTGCTATATCCACAAGTTTCAATAAAACGTCTATCCATCCCATTGTAAGTTTACCAAGGCTGAACATATTACCAGTAGCATATCAACCACAATACTAGCCAGATGGAATCTTTCCACTCTTCCAAATCACAGACAAAAACACTGCAATCKGCTGGCTGATTGCAGCTATTTTCTAGCCTTTCTCCTTAGCAGAATTGTTTCCTGGCCCCTCACGAATTGAGTTTATCAGGTGTTGAACAACAGAATAGGGATTGTTTATTGAGTGTTAAACAACAGAACGGAATCTAGCGGAAAAGGTCACAACTTTCCTGCAAAACTCAAAACCAAACTTTGTTTCATTTTCATTGCAGGAAGAGGGCACAAACCTTTAGATACACAGATTAAAAAAAGGAAAAAAAAAAGAGCCCTGTGTGCTTTGGATGCACTACAATGTTTCTACACATCTCCTGTCAAATAGCCCTGCTGCGTGGGAGGGTGCCATTTTATTTTCAAATGTATTTATTCATGAATCTGACATTTTAAACAACCCCTGCGTGCTCGCGGAGTTCCAAACCAAGCTAATTTTCTATCATACTCCATATGTTTAAAGCTCCATCACATTCCATAGGCTGTTAGATCTGAGGACTATTCACTGGCTTGTCTTTCTCGCTTCGCCTCCCACACTTCCAAAACCCTGAACCTGAACTTGGAAGGGCAGGGATAGATTTATATGCATGCCCCTCCTTTGATGACAGGGTAAATATTCACACCGACAGCCAAGGTGCCCCCTTCATTACCCATGTACTGTGTGTTTGCCCACCAGTTAAATTCTTAGGGGGATTGTTTGGTGAGATGAATGGGGCCAAAGTGCTGAAGGACGTATCGCAGTTCAGCAAACAAAACCTCTCCCGGCTGGCTCGGCAACAGCTCGGTCCAGTGGGCAAAGTTAGCGGCGGGGAGGTGTGCGGAGATAGGGTGGGAAGAGGAGGGTGTGTGTGTGTGTGGGGGTGGGGGGTGGTTTTGCTTGTCAATTAAGACTGCTGTGAATGGCTGGGAGGAGGAGGAGGAGAGCGCCTGGCTGTGCTTGCCATCTCTTAGCTCTTGTTGGATCTGAGGAGATATATAGCCGAGATGCGGTTCACCTGAAATAGGAAAAAAAAAACCCTGTCAATATTCATCTATTTAATAACCCCGTATGTGCTCACGGTGCCTTTTGAAGACTGTGGGGTCTACGTTTTTTTTCCCTTTGATGTACCTTCATTGTCAGACTCTCCATCTGAAATCTTCTAAGATGGAATTGGTGACATTTTCGCTTTTTTCATTCATTCAATCCAACCTCAAAGGTTTCCAGCAGTAGTTCTTCAGTCCGAGATGCTTTGTTGTATTGGGGGGGAGGGCATTTAAATTGGCTTTAGTTCCCTATGGTTTAAATAACTGGGTTATGGAAAACTAGAAAATTAAGAGGAGTCTAAATAYAATTGTGTACATTTTATGTACTTTTTCCACTGAGTCAAATGCAACAATACACACATCTCCAGACTGGCAGTTGATTTTGTTCTCACTATATGTGTATTTTGGCATGTGAGCTCATTTTAAGCACAGGAACTCTACTGACAGTGATACTACTGGAGGTTCATTTGACCACTAGCATCGTATACTGTGACAATAAAAAATAGGGATGTTTTTTATGGTCAAATCTGTATAGAAATGCATCCAACATATTATGATTACCATTAAAGGGAACTCCATCACAAATGAATTATCAAGTGACAGTCCAGTTGTCAAATCAGAATACAGTAAAAAAAAAAAACCAAACAATTTAGAATATTTTATTTTTATTTTTACTTGATAGTTGAAGCTATTTACAGTAGCTCCTCTACTTTGCAGAAAAGTAATGCAGTGTACCTTTTTGTATTAATTAATGAGTGATCCCATAAGGTTAGTCATAAAACCCCAAATGTAAGATTAAAAAATACATGTTTGGCATTTTTCACAATTGTACCACAACACTAAAAAAATACAAAATTATTTTGCAATAATTACATTAAAAATGCATTTGCTTTTAAAGTAATGTTTGGAAATCATTTGGGTACCCTCACTTGATGCTTYGTGACCCACAGAGGGACACCGACCCCAACTTTGGTAACCAATGCTCTAGCATGTGTGTCAAACTCAAGGCCCGTGAGCCACATCTGGCCCATGGGTGACTCCCGTGTGGCCCACCAAGGGAGACCCCCCCCAACACAAAAAAGTTTTTACTAAACATGAAAATTGTTTCTTACATTAACGGTAAACTTTAAATTTATGATTAAATGCAACAAGATAAACTTAAAAGGTGAAATATAAAAATGATTGTCCTACCCCTGAACTGTTGATGTAACTTTAAGTAACTGAGCAATTTAGTTGGGTAGCACAGTATTAATGTCTGAAAAAAAGCTGCTTTAAAGTCACCATCAACCATAAACTAAATCTGCCATRATGCATATTTGCTACTTACTAGAAACTCATCAGTGAGTAAAACTTTATTAGTTTTACTTTTAATAATATTTCTGTATTTATTTCAGATTTAATCAGTCATACACTTAGTTCTTATCAGTGTTTAAAAGAGGACRTGTTAAAACACTGTTTAGTCAAAGTTAAACATGAAACGTCAAAGTTCATTACAACTGGCCCTCTGAGGGCCACCATAACGCTAATGTGGCCCTCGGTGAAAATCAGTTTGACACCCCTGCTCTAGAATATACTGGAGAGGACTACGTTTAGCTTAAATACAGATCATAGTGTTTTTTTTAAGTTTTGTTTGATTTAAAACACAAATTATCTAGCACAGCATGTAAAAAAAAATCTGCAACTTGTCAAATAATCTACGGTGCGAACAAGACAAGCAGACCAAAACTCCTRAAACAGGTGGGCTGTAGTCTGATTGACACATGAATGCAACACAAGCCAAACAAAAACATCAAATATGGTACAACTTAGCTTAACTTGTTCTTTTAGGTATGCAAGCTGTTTTTTCTCATCACGGTTTATTGTGCATCTCTGGTCTGAAGCTGGTATTTCACTGCCAACCATCCGTTTTTTATWAACTAGTTGATGATGCAAAGGTTTGCTGCGCATCCAGATTATCAACACAAAGGTTTGGCCTTGACACTAGAACAAAATATAAGCATACTGAGGCATTTTTTATGAGCCATTTCATCTAGATTCAAAAGTCTGTAAAACATTTTCATTAAATTATAGGACAGCGAACTTTGTAAAAACTCTTGGCTTTGTAAGGTAAAGCACAGAACAGCAAACAGCAACAGAACAAAGAAAATACAAGGACTGATATAAGGTGTAACATGAGGCTTGGAGTGCTGTTAATTCAATTCTTTACTATTTCAAAAGTCAATGAAGGAGGTTGCTTGGATCAATTTTTGACTATGTGACTTTCCATTTTCACGTGCATGTAATGCTGAGTGTGTTTGTGTTAAATACTTGAAATACCACAAAAGTAGAGGCAGTAAATTACTTTGTGTTTCACAGAGTTATCCCTGTGCACATGTGCAAAGAGGACAGCAAACAGTGCTGCAGGAAATATCTCGTGTCAGTACATTTACAGCTGTTATGCACAACATTTATTTCACATTGACACATTCAGAGGACACTTTAGTTGCAGTGGCAGCAGGTGCTTTTAAAAAATTTGTGAAATATATAGACTAGATTGCGTGAAAGTGCACCGGGTGCATTTTTATTGCATTACTTGTCTGAAATTTGTGGCAGGGTAGCCTTTTATTTTTTTTTGTGGAAAAAAAAATAAACCAAGGTCTACAAGTAAAGCCACCAAAAATGTAAATGATTTCTTAAAAAAACAACAAAAACAAAACTTTAACTTGACTGTGAGTAAACCCTCTTATTAAGTGCTTAACTGCAACACCAGAGCAAATTATTTCCCATTCAAAATAAATTAAACAGTAATAGAAGAAAGAAACTTCCAATAAACAAATGAAAAACTAAAATATGGGCGTAAAAATTTAGCAAGACATCACATCAAAATATCTAAAAGCCAAAGCACTAAAACCAAAGTGGTTTTGGTATAAAGTCATTGTGATACAATCAAAGACCCATGGAAATGACAATGATAGACTTTCCCTCTGGTATAAAGCATCTCTCAAGGTCTGTGTGGAGGAGGACATAACTGCAGAGCCGCRCTCATGAGCATGCAGCTGTAATGTCCAACAATTTCCTCCATTTCTCATATTCATCTAATCTGAGTCTTCCCGACTGTCTGTGGCGCTGTGTGCTCTATACATCTTCACCCGCCGTCCCCTCACATTTTCACTCGGTGCACTCTCGCCGTGGAGGACCTATACACACTCAGATAAGAGGAAATGAAGTCTCGTCGACACAATTTGAAGCGCTGCTTTGAAGCTGAATGTGAAATAGCAGCTCCGCTCCTCTCTGCTCCTCGGCGGCTGGTAAAATGAGGGCCCTCTCGTTAAAAGCACTTTACCTGTGCTCCCCTCCGCGGATCATTGCTCTCATTAAACAGATTTGGGGTTACATTCAAATCACAATTACTCCGAGCGCTAAGTATTAATGGGCACAAGGGTTGAAAGACTAAGAGAAATGTTTCTGACATTTCTTTTTATACCTCTCTTTGAGCTGGGATGAGAACACACCAAGGGGTGGAGGGTGAAGCATAAACTAAACCAGAGCGAGGGTTTCTTTCTACCACTGTGCAACACTGAACTGCACCTGAAATCACAGCTAAAATGTAATAATAATAATAATTCACTAGGTTTTAATCTTCAGGTCAGCAGAGACATGTTTAATGATTAAATGCTTAAAATATAGAAATCAATTTTCTCTCCAGGCTGAGCCAGAAATTGGAGCAGATTTTAGCCCTTTTGTGACCTTTCAGTGAGTTCTTTCTTGAATATGTAGCACAAATTACTGTGTGTCAGCACATGTGAGTGTAAGTGTGTGCGCGTGTGTGTGTGTTAGTGTGTGTGTGTGTGTGTGTGTGTGTGTGTGTGTGTGTGTGTGTGTGTGT
>NW_013952451.1:1516982-1522191 GCF_001266775.1 Austrofundulus limnaeus | reverse complement strand
TGTGTGTGTGTGTGTGTGTGTGTCTGTGTATGTGTGTGTGTGTGTGTTTGTCTGAGAAAAGTTGAAGACAGGAGAGAGAACACCCCCTGGGTCCTTCTGCACAGTGCGAAGACAAGTGCAAGGAAGATACCTTCATCTGTTCACCACCCAGTTCCTGCTGCTTGTGTGTGTGTGTGTGTGTGTGTGTGTGTGCGTGTGCGTGATTCAAAAAGGGAATATATGTCACCTTGGGCTCAGCAACACAATCAGGAAAGAGTATTTCTTATTGCAGATTCAGGAACTCGTCCAAATTTGACACTTGATAGATTTCACAATMTTCAAGTAACTGTTTCAACTTTGTATCAGTGCTCCTCAGATAAAAAGTAAAGCTCTTTAAAACTGACATGCTCATCATTCCTCTGAGAGCTTCTTTTATTTAGTTACCTGCTGGCTGCCTTAGGAAAAATGTACTCTTGTACGTCAAATTTTTCATTAACCACGTGTGTAAACCAGCAGGCTGATGTTTCCCCTTTAATCAGGTTTGTCTCTAAGAAAGGCTTTTTACACATAKAATTTCACAATTTGCGCATTTTGGTGAGCATTTGGAAGGTGCATGCTATTTACTGTATGGGTGCAGTTTAACTGCATGTGTGAGGGTCTCTGCAGGTGACTGCCTAGGGCAAAAACACAGGATGTAATCCCTTGTATGCCTCCAGTCTCTTAGCTGCCTGCGTAGATGTGGAGGAAGGTTTTAGCCCCTGCAGTGTGCCGTAGGGCACGAGTGCTCTCCCTCCCCTACCGCTTACCGTCAGCAGCTGGCTGATGCGGTACCGGCAGCTTCTTCCCACTTATGTGTTTCCTTTAAAGCTCAGTGTCTGTGTAGCACAGTTCCATTTGCAGCAATGAGAGATGGCTAAAGGAGGGAGATATTGATTTTTGACAGCTTCCACACTTTTACAAATTTGTAGGCTTTCTCGTCTGACAATTAAATAATCAATATTAATCTATCACAACTGGCAATTGAGCAGAAACTGCAAAATTAAGCGTCTCAAACATCCTCAGGGAGTCAAATGGTAATCTACTGTATATGTTCAGCTTCTTATCCATAGTCAGTTCATAAAAGCACCAGGTCTAGAAGAGAAACCCTGACATCTCTCTAACCAACAACACTTTCCAGCACATCCTAGGGGACCCCAAGGTGTTCCCAGGCCACAGAGGATACATAATCTTTCCAGCTAGTTCTGGGTCTTCCCCGTGGACTCCTACCAGTGGGATGTGCCCTGAACAACTAATGGTGGATTCACACCAAACGCGTTTTGAGCTGCAGGAGCAGCCAGTTTATATACAAAGTCTRTGGTGGACGCACCTCTAGGGGTCGTGTGTCGCGTCACATCCGTTTTGCGYGGCGCGCAAGGAACATGGAAGGGGCGGCAGAGCATTTTCCGCGTATGTGATGCTGCAGAAGCAACTGATGCTCGAGTTCAAAAATCTGAACTTTTTGCCGCTCGACGCGTCTTGACAACCAATCAGAGAGACTCATTTTTTCACGTGACAGTTTCCTGAATATTGCCCACTAAACCGAAACAGACAGACAGGAGCTCTTTAACTGAAATCGACCATCTGCAGTTGGATTTTCTGGCAGGATATGTCAGTACCGATGTGGGTCAGCTGCTCGGGACAAAAAAAAGTCTTTCAGCTGGCAGCTTCTGGAGTGGCGAAATTAACCGAACAAATTGCCTCTGAATCATCTGGTGAAKTAATCATCTGCTGTGCGCAACATTCGCTTGCTCTTTAGTAAATAAATCAAAGCCATTTTCTTTATTTTATCTTTATTTCACCCGCCAAGGACAGACCGGAAAAAAACCAAGACGCTCCTCCCTCTTCAGATGCACGTCTGCTCTGTGTCCCGGTCTGAACATGAGGCGTTGTGCGCTTTTTTGCTGTTCAAAACGCGTTCGGTGTGAACGTAACATAAAGGGAGGCGTTCTAGAGGCATCCTAATCAGACGCCCAAACTACATCAACTGACTCTTTGCGATGCTGTATGACAGACCTCTTCACCCTATGTCTGAGGCTGAGCCTATGAAGGAAGCACATTTTGGCAGCTTGTATTTGGGATCTCATTCTTTCAGTGACAAACCATGCCTCATGACCACAGGTGAGGGTTGGAACAGAGACAGACCAGTAAATCGAGAGCTTTGGCCTCTGACTGAACTCTTCACCACGACTAACCAAAGCAAAGCCCTCTTTACTGAGGACAAGACCCTGATCGGTTGAACCATATCCCGCTCCATCCTGCCCTCACTTGTGAAGACACCCAGATCCTTAAACTCCTTTGAGGCAGACCCACACCCTGAACAACTATGAACAACTTTGTTTTACAGGAGCTCTGGAATTGTATGACATAATAAAAATGTCAAACTTTGGAGTTTACAATTTTTTCTAAAATTTTTATTAGAAAACAAAAGGCCTAAAAGTCTGCCCAAAAGGTTTTTATGTAATGAAGGCTTGGGAGCAAAAACGTTTGCATAGATTTAAAACATTTGTATTCTGACAACTCGTCTCCCATAAATTCTGCTRAATGAAAAAGCATCTTGAATTGTGTAGGAAAATACTTGATCACAACTGTATTAGCAGTCTGCTGAATCACTACTCTGAAAAATGCCACAACACACACAATAGAGAAATTATCTCTTTTTTTTACCGGAAGTGCTCAGTATTAGCAATGATTCCATCTTAATCAATCATAATATAAAAATGAAAGCAACCATTAAGTTTACACTACCCCAGAATCTTCCACAGTAAAATGTGGTGTTCATGATAGCTATCCATCCTCTGCCCTTTATCTCACCATGGTGCAACACTCAATCGCCGATTGAATCTCTCTCCRTGGTTGCAAGGCAACACACGGAGAAAAGAGATCAACAGGTGTCCTAATCAATAAGTCAGAATGGCAGATCACTGAAAAATCAGCACCAATTAATCCCTGCAGCATTGCACTGAGGCCTCTATGCTGCTGGTTGTTGGTCATTAACAAGGAAACCCTGCAGGATGAGCATCTTGGTCTAGTTCTGATAACATCCCCCAATCCAATTAATTAGGTCCACTCTGGCTGAGGGGGCAGATGATGACATCTTCTTCATTCGTGTGTGATATCACAGTCCGATATCTGCCCAGCTCTCACACCCCTCTGACCCCGTCTCTCTGTGAAATGTTCTCGTTAGGAGAGTGTGAGCGTGCCCCCCTGCTGCATGCAGCCACTGCCACACAGCCATCATTAATGAATGGTCAGGGTGTATGTGGTAGGCACACCCCAAGATTCTCTAGGAGGCCTTACCTGAAACTTTGTGGGGCCAGATCACAGAGAGCAATACTGATTCGCCATGGAGCCAAGCGAGACGTCCACTGGAGGCTTCAGCCCGTCAGGGGAGGAGGGAAGGGCCACATCTGGTTCTTTTCTTTGTTTCCACTGCTGTGGATATGATGGAGTTCTAACTGGAATTCACTATCATGGAAATAATGAGAAGCTCAGGTGAGGAATGAAGTCAGAGTGTATTTTAAAAAGACATAATAGATAGAGGTGTGTGACCAACCTAAAATGCTAATAGTTAAATATAAACAAGCGAAACAATAAAACTAAAAACATCTACAACTCAAAATGGAACTATACAACCTTTTTTGACCCTCTGAACCAATTTTGTCCGGTGCTTCTCCCCTGAAATGGTATTAGCATAAATCTCCAGCCCTTAGAGGTAATGATGGCGTGAAATTATGGCTGCCTCAGCGGACCTTCTACCCCTCTCTGCTCTTCCCTCCCTTTGGGTCCAAGGCCTCAGCCTTCAGCCGAGACTCTCTCCCATGCCTTCTTTCCCTTCATCCTCATCCTCTCTCTTCATATTTGCCTTCCAGTTCCACTCAAAGGGAATGTGTAACTGAATTTCAAATTGAGTGCCCCTCTTTCAAGGACCAAAGCTAATGAGACGTTTTGCCTTGAAATCCAGGCCGGGCTGGAGGAGACCCACCGGGCAATGCCTGGAGATTATAGCCATCCTGTACATTAGGTGTTGGGGTGTTCGGATCTCCAAGCAGTGATAAAACGAGAAGGTGGTTCTCTTTCAAAGTGAGTGAAAAGCTGGAGACACAAGTTTTCGTAGAACAAGCACTCCCCCACTGGTCAACGAGGACTGTCATTGTCAATCCAAGAGCTGTCCTGCAATACAGAGATCTGTTTCTAGGCGCAAAGAAGGTTCTGAAACTACTGATAAAAAAGTCCACAAGTGCTTGTAGAGAATTATGAAGTGAGGTGACAATTAGATTCTGATGGAAGAAACCCCACTGTAGTGGGTTTGAGTGGGTGGAGGAAGGATGGTGCAGAGAGGGATTGAGGAGTGAGTCAAAGAGATGGAAAAGCGGCGGGGCCCACAGAAACAGGTATACTTGACAGTTCGGGGATCATCCAAGACTCTCTGCATGGGTGCAATGATGAAAGGAAAGGGATTCTCCTTTTAATCAGGGGCCCTGAGGAGAGAACCTTACTCTATGGGCCCCTGGCCGCTGCTAGCCACTGTCATGCTAATGAAAGAGGCTCAGGGTGTGAATGGAGAGGCTAGCTTGTTTCTAGTGCACTAATTATTGCATGTGTCAGGTGTGTGTGTTTGTGTGTGAGTGGGCGAGCCAGGCTTTTCTGCATTTTAATGAAGTGTCTGCTTATGCATGTCAAGATGACAAAAAAAACTTGAAGCATGGCGTGGGATAGACGTGTGACCRAAGTAAGGGTGTGAAAGTGTGCAGGACACATGAATGCATCAAGATAAATCATTTGCTGGATATGAAGGACAGAATCAAGATTTATTTCACTGACTCGTCTTTGATTTATTGTTATAAACAAACCTGAACAAGAGCCGATTCTACAATTGTCACAAAACCTAAATACTGTCAATACTTCATTTTTTTATTATTGATTTTAACTAATCCCTTTCTTAAATTTTTACATATAATATAGATGAATCCTCCATCTGGAATCTGCTCTGTCTCGGTCATTGTGAGGTGGTAAAAAATCCTGTCTGATATGTTTTCTCTCGATGGGCTAAACCATATTGACTGCTATTTATCAGGGTTCTTGTGTCTGTCATGCAACAACACAGAAAAAAATACYCTGAAATGCTTTAATTGCCTAATTTCAGACACTCCTTTCAGTCTACTTCATGTTCCCACGGACAGATACATGGGGG
>NW_013952451.1:1514396-1516911 GCF_001266775.1 Austrofundulus limnaeus | reverse complement strand
GGGGGGGACTTTTGGACGGCCGTAGGCACAGCATATGGCCTTAGGCTGCAGCATTGTCTAAGCTGTTTGGGTAAGGGTAAAGAAAAGAAATGTCATTGTTGCATGTGCCTCCCAGACAAGACATAGGGGCGTGTGTCAATGCAAAAGGAGAACCATCAAAATCTGTGACCTTTTAATTTGCTGGTGGCCTCTCCCACAGACGATTCTAATGGCTTAGACTGAGATTTGAGGCGCTATCCATGGTACTGACATGGTACACATTCACAAGATTCAATTTGACAGATGTTTTCCAAAGAGAAAACATATTACAGCCTTGTAAACATTTTATTGACACACGATAAATATACTTTTGTTTTTATCAAAACTCTAAAATTTGGTAGAATGCTTTGCAAAAAAAATGTAATCTATGCTTGTAAGTAGCCACAAAATTATTTGTATACAATGTAAAATTGACAGCGGTGTAAAATCTGTGTAAAATGTTTGAGACTAGTTATATAATGGTGGCAATCCACTTTGGTCTTGGCTCCATTCCGACTAATCAGTAGCTCACTGAGGTTCAAAAAGTAATGTAGAACTGGTAAGGTAATAAATGTAAGGCATTATATAGTGCATTTAATAACCTTCCCACCAACCCCTACTTCAAAATATATGAATTATTGCATTGATAAGCAGAAGATGTAGATGATTCACTAAAGAAAAAAGCTTTATTTTCCACCAAGTCATAAGCTCATCCTGTGTTGAGCCATATATGTTAAGCAATTTATAAAGTAGTTTCAACTAATTTTTCATATGAATGAATGTATGTGAATTAAACGTTTTTGAATAATAATATACACTCCCATTAAACCTCAGATGCAGGTTTTGTTCGGTCCATTTTCAGCACAGCTGCCCCAGTACCATAGGTCACTGTTTCACTTCTCGAATAGGAAATACACTCCAGCTTCCCTATATTTTTTTTCCTCAAGCACTGCTTCACATATACCACCCTGCCCCCAACCTTGTCCACCCTGTAAAGTGCCATTATAAAAATGTCAAGGGGTCCCTCTCTGTCAAAATCATGTGCCATTATGCAAATCACTGTGTGAACACATATTCTCAAAGATTTACATAAGCTATAAGGGCTATAGCTCAAAGGAGAATACAGATTTTTGCAGAACTAATCAAGAGAAACATACGGTACACGCAGGCCTTTCAAAACAGTGTGATTTTGGGGGGAAACTAATAATATACTGTATCTGTTCAGTTTTTTTAACGTGTATATTAATATTACAGCAGTATGGATACAAATACATTGCCATATTTTAAAGGAAAATAGGTCATTATTTTCAAAATGTAAAAAAAAAAATAAAATAAAAATTGGCATCCATAACTTAAAACAAAATCTGAAGCAGAGAGCATTGTGAATAAATTCAAATCTGCTTTGCCTCTGGTGTTTCTGAAGTCAGACACATGCTCAAATGTGAATATATTCAAGTCAAGAGGATTTTCATTCACTGATACATTTTATTGAAAAGATCATGCAAAAGGGCCCCATTGGCAGTATCCCCTTAAATTGGGTTGGAAGTGATTTTCTCAGTGACTATTAGACGGAAGCGCTCATGTGATTTGATCCATTTCACATTTCTTGGCTTTTTTTTTTTACTGGTGTTAAATGTCTATGTTTGAAATGCTGTGTCTAAAAAAGGAAACAGTGTATGTGAGAAAAGAAGAAAAGATAGAAGATGTAGAAAAATGTCATTTTTGGTGAAGAGCATGAATGTACTGGAGGTTGAATCCTGTAATGTACCTATTTGGAGGTTGGATCATTACAGCCRTTTTCCCTTGACTTTCAAACGCATTGCTTTTTGACATAGGTCCTCCTATAGAGAGCAAGTGCAAAGTGCTATCCTTTTGCTGACCTGCAGTGTGACATTGTGGAGAATCAAGACAGGGAAGATGACTTTCCCTCTCTGCGACATTAACAGCAGAAGACAGCCAAAAAACCCACAGAAAGAGGAGAAAGAAACAGACACCGGGCCTTCTGTTTTGACAGCCGTGAACGAGAATATTGTTCCATTGTTTCCTTCCCCTGGATGTGCTTTGAGTGACAGTGAGTGTGACGTACGCTGACACGCGGAGCTGCTTCACATTTCCTCTAATTGCTCCGCATTGCCCGAGCTTGGCACACATGTAGAGCATGGTAAGAGGCGCCTCTTTTTCAGGTCGGAACAGGGGGTGCTGTGATTTGGCATACAAAGAGAGAGAGAGAGAAAAACGGGGCACAGGAGCGGTGGGGGTAGAAGTAGAACAGGAGGAATAGAACGGCTTGAAGAGAGGTAAATTTCTGAAGGACAGAGAGGTGACGGCCTTGTTTGTACAAATCTGTGGTTGTAATAATGCCTGGAGTTAAATCTCAGGCAAAGCTATAATGTCAGCTCACTATAGATGTATGAAACCCAGATGCACTCCATCAGTCACGAAAGCAGCTTGGTTTTGTGAGAATAACCAAATGCAGAAACAAAGAGGAGGGTGGGGG
>NW_013952451.1:1511227-1514311 GCF_001266775.1 Austrofundulus limnaeus | reverse complement strand
GTGTGTGTGTGTGTGTGTGTGTGTGTGTGTGTGTGTGTGTGTGTGTGTGTGTGTGTGTAAGAGACGGCACATGTCCCTGAACAATGAAAGCACATCCGCTTTTTTTTCTTTTCTTTTCTCTTTCCACACCCTATTTATAATAAGGATTTCAAACATGAGACGTATCGATGTGAAATACACTGAGAGCGATTTTACGCTCGCTAAAACACTCTCTACTTTCTGCCCCATGCCCGTTTGTCTTTTTATTTTCCTTTCTCACAGATCAGAGGATGGGAGGAAGCCCTCTTTCATCTCGGTGACACAGCTTTTCACCTCCACTGGTGACTGGTGCTCCTGCCGCACGCCGGGTTGCCAGACAGTGCAGAAATGCCACAGAGGCCCCCGTCTGCCCTGGAAACGACATGTTTTTTTTTTCTCTGCCCTCCTCCTGAAAGTACTCCCAAGTACACAGACACACCTCCTCCGGCGCTCCACTCTGAGCCTTCATCCCCAACTTTTGACCACACAGAAATCCAGACGGGGTGCTGACGGAAAGGGTTGGGGGGGAGAGAACAGAGTCGCCTTGATGTTGGAAATAAATCTGACAGGGCCCACAGGATAAGGCCGAGCATTATCTTTCTCACTGACTTCAGGCTGAAGGGGGTGTGTATGTGTAGTTTTTTTTTTATTTATACATTTTTTCCTTATTTTGCACCCCCCGCCCCCCTTCTCAACCCTTCTTTTCTTCTCCTATACAGCAGCAGAGATAATGCCATAATTTACATCTATGTATTGAAAACGATGAATGATAGTTGCTTTTCTTGCTCAGGATGCATTACCTTTACTAGATAATAGTCTTTTTTGTAGGAATAATAAAGGAAATGTCTTCRAATTTGAATGTACTTGAAGTGAAACATAATTTTCAGTATTTCATTTAAAAAAATAAATTGATGATGATGAGTGTGTGTGCTTTTTTTTCCTTTGTCATATCCCTGAGTGAAACTGAAAGTGTCAAAAAAGCTTGCATTGTATTTTATTTTTTGCACTCCTCCATGGTTTCAGTGCATATATGCCTGTTAAGAGGGGTGACAAACACACCCTCTTCTTTTGACACATACACAGCATAAATCTGTATTCCATGCCTCAGTCACAACTACTCACGATGTTGTGTCTGCCTGACAGACAGTGCAGTGAGAGAATGGAGCCGCAACATGTGTCTGCACTAAGAACGTCTGGGGGCTCGGTGTCAGGGGGTCAGCTTCCCCCGGGACCACTCCAWGGGACTCCGGTGATCTTCCGGCCCTCTACTCCGACAGCGAGAGGTCAGAGGCTGTTCGAATCAACAGCCTATCAATATGTAATCTCCTCACAGACAAACAGGATCAAATGACACATTTAAAAAAATGATGGTTTCTTTACAGATTTTTATGGAAATAAACATTTTTCTTACCAGYTCACAAGGAGCAATTAGTAGGTAAATCCTTAAATATATGGTCAAACACATCTAAAGACTGTTAAAAATCCATAAAAAATATTGTCTACTGATCCCTTTCATACTTTTTTCTTCTTTTTCTTTGTAATATCCCCATCAAATATATTCATATGAATGCGACTTGAGTTGATAAGAAACGAGAACAAGTGGCACTGATCTTCAGCAGTCAGAGGTGAGGGACACCCTATAGGTCACAGGGCTATCATAGACACGAGGCAAACTACCAATCACACTCTCACCCAGACCTTGGGGCAGTTTAAAGATACCATTTAACCTAACATGTATGTTTTTGGTCAGTGGAAGGAAACCAGACTACCCAGTGAAAACCCACACATGCACAAGGTGAACACGCAAACTTCACCCAGAAAGGCCAGGAGGTGAACCTGTGACCTTCCCGTTGAGTTAATTTACAATCATATAATAAATTCATTTGTTTCAGAGCAATGTTCAGAATTTGCAACTCCCATAGCAAATGCTCCCACACTTCCTGAAAACACGCACGGTTACATTATCTTAATTAGAAACACAGGCAGACTTTACAGCTATGTGAGGAGGACCTGGAGGCTGAATTGCTCCGTGAATGCAAAGTGCATCATCTTTCTAATTTAATTTAATGCTGAAAATGAACTCAGCTGGACCCGATGCACGCAGAACAACAGGGTAGAACAAAAATGCTGCAGGTTTCATTTGTGTGTTTTTGTTGCGAGCATTTAAACATATTTCTGTTGAATCACGAAGAAAACATTTGAGCAAAAACACATTTTAAATAATATACAGTTTTTTTTGACATAGACTAAAGAGGAAATTTCTGAGAAGACAATGCGATGTAGACTGTAGCTCTTTTGAGTCCCACATTTGCCAAAAGTGCCAGAACACATACACAAAATGCAGACAATGGTGCATTTCTACCAGTCTGTTTTTAACAAACTGTCAATCAAACTACTGCATGAATGACAATAAAAGATCTCATCAATAGTTATTCTTCAATAACCTCTGATCAGAATATTACCATCATCATTTGAACATTAATAAAAAAGAAAAAGAAAAAAAAAGTGCTGCACCACCACCAAGGAGGTACCTTGATCCCGGGGCATTTGCATTCATCACCTCATTCCGCTGGATGTGGGAACGATTTACCATGGGGCTCTGTGATTGGACGACACTGAAAAGCAGGCGCTCTCCAATTGCACGTACAGGGATGCTGCCAGGCCCCCACCCCACCCCCTCTTCGCACACTGTCACACTCCACTAGTGGCACTAGAGGGCAGTCCTCTCTGTTGCTTTTTGTTGTGAAGGAGGCATCTATAAACAGGAGTCATAGCAAAGGAGTGGGACACAGTAAGAGTTCAGTTTGTTTAACTTCTAATATAAGAAATATGTGAATCCCATGAGTAATACTGTAAGATCACAAAATATTAATGTTCCATTTYCCATCATGAGGCAGTAATTAATGTTGTACTAAACCATTTAATTTCAATTCTCTATAGAATAAAACACGAATAGCACGAGCAAGACAAAAAATATATAGATTACAGTAACTGACAAATTGTGAGCAACAACCTTAATTTGCAAAATATTAAATAGGCAGATGATTTTAGCTGTTGTTTTAATAA
>NW_013952451.1:1490258-1510897 GCF_001266775.1 Austrofundulus limnaeus | reverse complement strand
ATAATAATAATAATAATAATAATAATAATTACAGCATGTTTCACATTTTTAAGACAATTTCGATGTAACTACCAATCTGTAAATAACGCTCAGTTCCAAGGAAGCTTTTTTTTATTTTAYTTTTTCCAAAAACATTTCACAGATGGATGTACCATTGTGAACAAAAATCTAAACATGAAGCTGTGTATGGTACCCTTATTGTTGATTTACGGTACAAGGTTAGCTCAGTCATGTCAAGTATGGCTGCTGCTTCCCACAATCAACATCTTGACGGGATCATCCAGCCCGTGTTAAACTGAAAGCTCGCTTTTGTAGTGTCAACCCTTCAGAAACTTCTCAGTTCATCTGGCTGTGTTAGGGATGGAGGGGTTGTGTGTGTTAAAAAAGGAGGTGGTGGTGGTGGTGGTGGGGGGGTCTCTCCCTTCATGAATCAGAGCTCCACGCMGCACTATGAAGAAGGAACCTCAGTGAATAGGCGCCACTCAAGAGGAATAAAGAAACCTCTCCACTGGTTTGTTTTGGAGGCTGTCTTATTGATCTGTCTACCTATGAATGAATGCTTCGGCCCAGTTTTCCCGCTCACACGGACAATGGCACTTGGCCTGAATTAACTGGCCTGATGTTATTCCCAGGAGCAAGAGTGCATTGAGAGGAATTTGKGGACTGTYTGTCATTTCATTCCTTCATSTCTTAGCCCTTCCCACAGTAAGACAGTAARTGAAGAGAAGCAGATCGATGACCAGTGATTGCCTGAATCAAGGCTAGTTAGAACGAGGGCATGGAGCATTTCATAGATGCGTAGACCATAATACTTATTTAATTTTCCAAACTAACTGTTTTTATTTGTGTTTGAGACCTTGAAGATCTAAAAGGCAGCTATTGGAAAAGCTCTACAGTGTAACACTACCATAAACATAGAAATAAGATCTATGTGTTCGAGGTAAGGCCTTAAGTAGACATCTAAAAGGACATTTTTTAAATCACTGGGTACAAGACGTGCATTTCACAGCAGCGCTGTATTTATTCTTCCAGTACATGCTGACATGAATTCCAGGACAAAAACTTACCACAAAACAATTATTCTTGTAGTGAAACCATATACAACTACATTTTTTTACATTTCTATTTTTGTGGAGAGTTTTATAGAAAATTCATAATGAAGTTTCATTTTACCTGCAGCAGACAGTGGTCCGAATGGTCTCTCATGGGGGCATCAGGCTATTAGCTGTTCAAAGCAGGATCCCTTCAAGAATTAACACGTGCTTTTTTAAAACCACTCAAACATTTCATGAATTTATCCTAAAACTTTTACACATCATGTTTGCATTTGTTATTTACATAGAGAAGTTTTAAGTGTGCCTTGGCAAGAAGGATGGATTTGTCATCAGTGCCACTGAGTTTTTTTTATGCTTAGTGATTTTCACTGATGATTGTGTATTTCACTCAACTTTTTCCAGTACAAAAAAGGCAGAAGCAGTTCGACTGCCACATACTGCTTTTGTTGAAATTGTGTAGGACTTACTCATAAACACCAGAAGTATATATAATTATAAAAAAAAATGTCAAATGAAAATATATTTGTAGGCAATAGGTGACATTGACAAGATCTAACAGTTTTTATGAGCCACTGATGTCTCAGCACCTAATGGTTTACAAATTCAGCTTTGGCACCTCTTCAGTAAATCTATACGAATTAGCGCTCAAGTTTGTAACAAACTTTTGTGTACAAATGCACAAGAACTTGTAAAGCAATTTGATTGTTTGCATTCATTTCTCAGACTTTTCCATACATTTCATGCACTACTACAGTTCTACATTGTGGTCTTTTGCTTACCATTGGGAAACTGAGGAAACACAGTGTGTGCCCATGACGTCACACTGCAATGACTCTACAGTTTTTCACCAGAGTGGAACACTTTCTGCTGTATGTTGCAAGAAAACACAAACTGAAAATGAATCATCTTAAGTGTAGCCAGTCAGTAGCAAAATTTAATGCTAAAGTAATGTTGTGTAAGAACACAATACAAAACTTGTTTGATCAACTATAGCATTTTGGAGCCTTCAGTTGTTCAAAATGACTGTAATCTTTTCTTACATTAGCCATCTTCTCAGAAGCCTTTAGCTTGACAATTATTATTTTTTTACAATTCTTTAAACTTAAATCATTTGAAGGTAAAATATTAACTATTTATAAACACTCCACAGAAATCCACTTCAAACTATTTTGCATTGGTGTAAAAGCACCAGCTATGTTCAAACATCATTGTCGGACTTTTGTGTGTATAATTTGTCACAAGAGGGATTACACAACTGCAAGAACAAATAGATTATTCCATAATATTCTGTACATTTTGATCTGTATGATGTTTGTGAATATTATGAATAGTTAATATGTTATATTTAACATCCACACTTGATCTATTGTTTGATTATCCTGCTACAAATGTTAAGGTGTAAAGCCTAAAGTGTTTATCCTTAGGAAAACAGCAACAAAAGCTATTTTTAAAAAGATAAAAACAACATTTTAAAGGTCACGGCTTTGGATTTTTCAAAATAAAAGCACGTTAAACTGTCTTGTGACTGAATCTATCTTCTCACAGGAAACGGCCAGGAAAACAAACAAAACTGACAAAGAACATAATTTATTTAAGACATAAATCTAAAACAGAAATAAATACAAGAAAGAACAATGTTATTTTAATTTACTTTGTGAACCCAACAATGAGTGATAAACACTTTCAGTGGTAAACTGTAAAAAAAAAGTAAGTAAGTCTGTTAACAGGCCAATAAATTATTAAAAGAAGTTCCAAACTATTAAAAGTATCCAAAATGTACCAATAATGAAAATAATAATCTCCAACTGATTTGTCAAACACATTTTAAAAAAGTGATTTTAGCCATCATGCACTCCAACAACAAAATAAACTGTCAGCTAATAAAATTAGAAATGTTTACAGGCCTCAACACAATAAATACAAAAAAAAAACAAAAACAGATAAATCAATGCATGAAAATAGTCATTAGGACAAATTAGATTGTGTTTAAAAAAGAACAAAAACAAATTAAATACAGTCATTAAGTGCAGGGATGAGGGGTGTTAAATCAATGCAAACAAATAAATCACTTTTCAATTCATAAAGAAAATATTCTAAAAGTTAGGCAGGATTGATACATTCACCATGTGCATATTCTCCATTGTTTCAAACAGATACAAACTAAAGCTAAGACTTTCAAAACTGGGAGTATAGAAATGGTGATATGGTGCTGCTGGACTTTTTGTGTTGTGTACAAACTCACAAATGGAATTTACAAATTCCAGCTGGATTACACAACAGGTAAAACAGCAGCTTGTTAGACCAGAAACGCAGACATTGTGTAATCTGTAATTAATCTGGCATCATGTACTTTTAAAATCCTAATGACACTGAACAGTCATGCTGACCAGAGGGTCATCAACACAATCACAATTTGTGCGTATATTTCTCCGTCAATGACAGGATTGAAAAACTCAGCAGATAATGTCCTTGTGTGAACCAGAACTGCTGATTCCCTCTTGGTTCTACAGAAAACTGAAGGCTGCAGAAATGAACCAAAATCATCCGAGAGCAGGGTTAAGAGATTCACTTGGCACTATTTTAAAATTCACTTTCTATAAATGCACTATTTGATCTTCTCAAAAATAATAATAAAACCTCTGCAGAACATAAAGGTGGTATTCTAACAGCAGCCGACGTCTTTTGATCACAATGCCCTTTCAGATTACATCTGACGTACAGCAGAGATCACATGCCTGCAGACAGACACACAAACACCAGCGCAAACCCTGACTGAGCCTGACTCACTGTCCTCCCTTTGAGTCAAAGTTGCTGCTCAACAACAACTTAGAATTCTTACAATAAAATGGCTCAGTTTAAACCATAAAACATGAAACAACAAATACATCTTCTATTGTAAAATCCACGTTTGTCCTCTATGGCAAGCTCAGTTAAACTCAAACTTCAAGTCAAGTTAGAAATCATCTCTTCTTGCTCTTTGCAAATACAGCTCTCATTCCTCCCCACTTCTTAAACCTTCATTTAAGATCACAGTGCCTTCCCAGCCAGCCATCCTGAGAATTATCTGTAGACTGACACACTGTCCTCCCAGAAACAGACTCCCTGGTCCTCAACACAACAGGTTAAGATATTTGAGAGAAAACAGGCCAAAAACTGTAAAATCTTTAGTAAGAAACAAATGCAAGAATTCACCAAGTTGGGCAGACAGCCGTATTGAACACAAAACAAATACCCACTGAGGTGTGAGGTCAGACTACAATGATGAAAATATTGCAACCAAAATTAACTTCAACAACATATTGATAAAAATATACTTTGTTACAGCCTGGAATACAGTCTGTGCTCAATTTCAAGACCTTTGACTGCATGTGGCCAGACTTGAAGAAGTTTGTGGTGAGTGTCGTTTCTAAAAGCTGCATTCCCTCCCACTGGAAACTGACATTTAAAATGTTCTACATCTGTATGAAGCTGCACTTTTTTTTAAGTTGAAGGTATTACAAATCAGAAACTATTAATATTAATGGATTAGACAGACGGTTGTTACTTCTTTGTGAACCAACAACATTATTTGAGCTTTCCTGTTGGCTTAAAAGAAAAAAAAATGCAGACCTAAGAGAACTGATAGACAACATTTTAACAATTAATTGTGACAAGCATCTTTGAGTGCTTTACCATATAAAATTTGTACAGAATCTTGGAGCAGGTTCAATTGCATCAGGAAGGACACCCGACATAAAATGACACTTCCCAGTGCAATTTTGCTGGCTGAGGCGACCTCTGAAAAAACAGACGCTCTATGTTGTTTTGCTAATTCAGTAATGACACGTCTTTATGGTTGTCTTGTGGCTTAAAACATTTGCAGCACAAATAAGAAAACCCAAGGTTGTAAATGTAAAACCATCAACCAGAGTTCACAGTCATCTGAGGAGGAAGCGCTGGAACGAAAAACAAGAGTTCTGATGATATGATCTGATCAGTCTGAGGTGGTCACAGATTAGGGGAAGGGGAAGCTTTGGAATAGAGTCACTGGTAGGCCTATGTTGCCCCCCATTATGTTCTTTTTGACCACAATCAATACACAGTAGAACTGTGGGGGTGGGGTGAATGCCACTCTTGGATTGTTGATGCTATGCTGCCATAAGATACTGATGATAGAAGAGGCCAAAAAGTGAGGTGGAAAAAAGACAGGCAGCAATCCACCAAGTGAAGAAGGAGAAAAGGCCCCGGAAAAGTAAGGGGCTAAAAACTGTCCGCAGGCCACCAAGAGCCATTGAAAGTTGAACTACTGATGCCTGAGCTCCTGTTTCAACCACTGAAGCTGGTTGTGAGGATGCAACTGGTTCTGCCCCCACTACAGAATCAGAGTTCATTTCTTGGATGCACGGCAGGTCTTCTTGGGGATTGACCCACCAGGAGTGACCACCTGGTATAAGAGAAGCAAAGGTCAGAAATGACTTGGCATTATCAAACAAAAATATATATATTCTAAACAGAAAACAATAAACACTGATTAGTGACTCACCTAAGGTTTTTAGCAGCAAAGTTGTATGTAGCAACATCACCAGGGGTGCCACATACTGTAGTGCGATTACACACAAGTAGTAAAAAACACGAGCAACCTGGACAAAAGAAGCATGTCACTAAAAATATCTTCTACTCTAAATGTTAAAATATGCTGGAGAGTCCTGAAAATATAAAGTAACATGGATTTTGGGTCAGTGTTAGTTTGAATAACGTTTTATTTTAAAAGGAAAAAAAGGCATTTATAATAACTGTTCTAAAACTAAATCTGACAGCACACTAAGTACTTAAGCACAAACTAAATGCTCAGCAGAAATTCATTTTATTACACTTGAAAAAGAAAGACACACTCTATACTAAACATTTATGAACTTGGAGTGTGATAAATATAAATTGATATGAAGAAAATACTAAAGTTGACAGTTTAAACTTTTAATATTTTCACTATGCAGTAGGTTCAATCTGTGGTTAAAAGCCCATACTTAAACAGTTGTAACAATCTTGGTTCATGCTTCTAATTGAGGATTTTGGTGCCCTCATAAAGAGGATGGGGACTCCAGGTTGAAAATCACTGTACTAAACAGTATAGAAAAGTACAAAGAAACTTTGATATAGTAAAAAATTATATAATCACCATCTTCTGCAGGTCAACAGTACTTATCCGTCCCGCTTCCTTCTTCATCTGGACTACACCTTTCTGTGCCAGGTTGAGGTAGGCCTGCAGGTGATGTCTCATCATGGCGAGCCGGAGCATACACATCAGTATAATAACCCATAACCGCAACGTATCGTACGTCTGTTCAGTCATCCTGGCGATAATGGAAATGCGGGAATAAGAGAGGAGAAATGAAAAAGGATGACAGTTTTTTTCTGGTCCACAAACTCAGCACCCCACGTAAGTATCATCTGGATGGTAAGCAGAGACAGAAAGGAAAGATGACGAAAGCAGAAGAGCCACAAACAGCTCAGAGGAGAAGGCAGGAGAGGGTGAAATTGAGGCATAAAAAGGTGAAAAGGGGGTATTGTAACATGAAATTAAACTTAATCAGGTTTGACCTTGATGATATAAGTCAGTGTCAATGGCAAAAGAAAGTTCAATATGTGGCAGACTTTAAACAACAAATGAAAAATGCCATATTAGAACCAAGAATAATATAGATGATAGAGAAAAGACAATTCATTCAAGTATGTCACTATTTATGAGCAGGATGTTTATCTGTTTGCACCAATGTAAATTAAATTCTTGTACGTATGTTACCTGTTTGTTTACATTTCTATAATGATGCTGACATATCAACACTTAACTGCTAACCTCACAGGGTGATAAAGTCAGGCTTCCTGCTGCAGTCAGTCCATGTTTCCATCACCCACATAACTGTGGGAAACAAAATATGCCCATACACCTAATATTGRTTGGGCTGAATAAAAACTTGCAGGAAAGATTTGGCAATAGTTTATTCCAGATGCCCTTCCTTTTTTTTGCCCTTCCTGACAATCTAGGCTTGAACCTGTGGCCTCACGAATATGAGATTGCAGCACTGATCACCCATCTACCACTGTCTCTAAAAAAAAAAAACTAGCTACATTCATCTTTATGTTGTTAGTTGTTTTTACTTGCAATTCTACAGAATTCAATTTTGTTAATGAAGCTCAGTTTGTAAGTTAGACAATTACAATTCCAACAGTACACAGAGTTATTCTTAAGAGTAAAAAAAATAAAAAAAATAAAAAAGGTACACTGAATGACATTAAGCAGTATGAACAGGAAATTTTTTACTTACAAAGGCACACTTTCTTTTCTCAGAGTGGGATTCATTATGTAGTCCTTGGTAATAGGTTTCACCCAGAGCAGGACCATGATGAGAGGGGACAGGAAGTTGATATGAAGCAGAATCCTAAGAAAAAAATAAGGTGAAAAATTTTAAATAAAATAAAAAGGCAAGCAATCACTGCTTTGATACTTCTTTGGAGGTGTCACGATTTATTATGCCTGACTATAATCATTAACATTTTATTTCATTTTGAAGATAACATTTAGTTATTTAATCAGTGCAACCGTCCCCATGACAGCTGAGAATACAACCAAGTTGCACATTTGGAAGGGCATGAAAATAATCCCACTAAGTGACAGGGTCTGAAGGTGTAAGCTCATGGCATTTATGAGTGGAAATGGAAAAGGAAGCCATTTCAAAGAGCCTGCTATGCCAAAGTGGATTATGTGAATGCAGTGCGCTCATTGCCTGGCATCCCCTATCTTGGCCAGAGTTGTACCACCCTGTGAGCTCTGAAATAGAAATATGACCAAGCYAAAGAAGTCGTCATGTAAAGATGTTCTCTTGTGTCTGACATACCCAGGAAAGTTTGAGGCAAGTACATTATATTAAAATTTAAGTGTAAAGTATTTCATGTTATCAATAGAGATACACAAGTATGCTGGATTAGTTTGAAAATGTGTGTTTTTATATGACAAAACTCGAATAAATCCATTAAATCCTAAAAAGATTAATTCAATGATAACAGTTATAGAAAAGCTACTGTTCAAACATTCTTAACAAGTGACTCCAGCTGCTCATTCCTGGATTTTTGGTAATTTGTTCCAGTATTTCATGTGATTTAACTGTTCTTTGGAAATCTAAATTTCAAACATAGCAGTGATGCATTGTGTGCAATTTACAATTTCTAAGTTAAAATTTCCTAGAGTCCAACATTCACATTAAAAACTAAATTAAATCATTGTTTAAGAACACTAATGGTTAGCAGTATTACAACTCATCTTACTTTTGTTTAAAAAATGTAAGTATATTTCTACAAAGCTTTTTATCTGTTTTATTAAAAGGTAAAGAAGACATAGAATATACTTATTTAAACATAAATGTGTCATCTTGTAGGTGAAAAACATTAAGGCAAAAAAGAAACTCACTGTGTAATTTTGTTTGTGGTTAAATTGAGTGCATCTAAGTGCATCTGGGCAAGCCGTAGGCCAGGGAAGGTTAAAAATGCTCCAATCAGAGAACAGAGCAGGGCCAGAATCAGCTTGAAAGTGAGTTTAGATATGGGACCCCTGAGAAAAAGAAAAGGCATTAGAACAGACTAATTAAGGACAAATTAAAGTAAGCTTCGAACATAAGTACCAACAAAGGTGGACATTTTTCCACAAGAATAACCAACCAACATTATCTTGAATCCTAACTGAATATAAACACGTGCATATTCAGCTATATCAAGAACATAATTATTGTTGTTAAATAAGCATGACAAGCAGACAACAGTTTAAGACACAATTAAGTGACCACTTGGTGTGCTGAAAAGCCATTTCCATGAGAGAAAAAGGTCTGTAAAATTTCAGTGTCAAGCTGCATGCTTTACAACCCAGCAGGTGTTCAGCAGGTTATCAGCCAGGACATTTTTAATGCTGAGGTATGGAGACGCTGACTTGAACACCTGCAGGCTACAAATCTGCTGGAAGACGGACACAGGATGTGACTCTCTCAGAGTACGGTTTGTTACCATTTCTAAAAGCCTATTATTACTACAGTTAGTAACTTTACTATGCAAACTATTTTGCTTCAAAACATATTTATACATAAACCTGTTAAAAATGTGTTAGCCCGGTTGTGTGGATTAAAATAAAAAAATCATTCTAATTAAATTTAACATTTTCATTGTTTGACTGATCAGCACCATGGACAGTGAATGAGCCTAAAAATAATAATAATAATAACAATAATAATGGTTGAATGTGTCTTAATAAAAGGAAAGAGAGAATGTTTTTGAACTACATTTGTGGCCAGCCCTCATTTATATTTTCATGACTAATGTTTGAAACATCTCAACATTTTGTTGTCAAAAATCAATAGACTTTTTCCACATTGGTATAAACATTTTACAAATAGAACAAATTATATTTAAATAGAAAATTCTATGCACATTTTCCTCCCAGCCACTATTCCACCCATGTCAGACATCTGTCTTAATCATCAAACTTACTGTGACTCCAGGCCCTGATAGTCCAAAAATTGTTGAGCGCTGTCAGAAAAGTTGGCAAAACCTAAAAATAAAACGTTCAACAGTGACTCACTGCAGCCAGAAAAGTTTAAGGAGGTCATCTTTGTGTAAATGTGATTTGTGAGCACTGACCTGTTTCAAGACCAAACTCCAGGTAGTTTTCAGTGACAATAAGAATGGCCATGGCTTTGACAAAAAAAAAGAAAGCAAATGTAATACAGAGTGAGCGTTCTCCTCCTTCCTCCAGCTTGAAGTAGTGGGCCGTTAGGGAGAAAAGCGACTTACTGAAGGGACAGTGTTAAGGAAATAACTTAGAGGCAGCCTGAATGGACAACAAAATATTTGCAGAACGTTACTGTTTTCTCTTTAGAATTTCTACTTTGAACTAATCACAACAGAGATAAAGCTCTCAGATWCTGCAACATTAATTTATGTCATCTTAATCCCAATCAAGAATAAAGAATTATTATTATTTTTCCAAAATCAATTAACTGCAGTAAAGAAACAGGTGTACTACATAAACATCCCCTGGAAAAGCAAGAACCAGCACATACAGTAGCTTGAAGGTGAGCTATACTGTATATAAAAATGATAAAAAATGAGAGGTAAATACCAATAAATTCCAACACTTGAGATATCTCAGTGTTCCTTTGATATTAGCAAAAGGTTAACAGAGCAGTAGAGCTGATCTCCAGGGCAAGTGTGTTCAACATGCCATCAAAGCTGAAATGGGAAAACAGAAATCAAGCATTCCATTAACACATATATTGGACCAACATATTCCTCATCTTTATGGTCCCATTTTATCAGTTTCCCAGTCTGTCCTTTCCGTCAAGCAAATCAGTCAGTTGGGTCTGTGAAAATTGGACCTCCAATCTGCAACGCAGGCAGAAAATGACACCCCATTTGACCACGGTGAGCCAGGTCCAAGCATTAGAACTGGAAAGATTGATCCCTTTGGGCAGTGGCAAGGATAAAGTATGTTATTTAACCATCATTCAGCATTAAAAAAAAATAACAGATGGAAGATACTGTAAATGCAATGGTGAGATTGCCTCTCTCACCAGCACTGCTGCATACACGCAAACTGAAATTATTTGATCTCTGTTATAGACAAAAACAAATTAACCTTCTGCATATAAACCACAGAGCATGAAAGTGAGATATATGAATACACAGAAGGTTCAGCAGAAACTACCATTTGCACCAGCTTACATTGCATATGCAACGTCAGTGTTACAAATTTAAAAACAAGTTTACAAGAAAAAAATAGCAAACAAACAAAAAAATTAAATAAAAAACAGCACTGTTGGAAAAGAAAAAAAAACAACAGCAAAAAAAAAAATAAACTGCACCCAATATGTAAAGAGTGACCGAAGTAAGGATACATAACAAAGGCGAGCACAAGTAGGCACCAGACCACACTGATGTTCATCTCTCCAGAGGGCTGAGCCACACTGTAGTAAAGTTCTGTTATCAGATAGACRACACTCGCTGCTACTGTAAAATCTACGAGCCATTGGAACTCCGGGAAGTAATACAATGCTGAGGACAAACAAAACATAAATCAAAACAGTTAATTATAACGGATTCTAAATGGAACCTTGTGTACAAACTTCATAAAGTGTAAATACATGGTCATTTTCTTTATTAGTCGTATACCTAAAGTGTCGACTTCTGTGATGCATTTCGTCTCCAGCTGCAGGTCTATGTCCTTTGGAACAGTTAATGGCTTATTGTCTATGTGACCATTATACTTCCTAGAAATAGATGAAAAAAATCATCAATAAACAAAGAAGAAAACAAGTTCAAGGAGATTAAAAAAAACTGTTTTGATGCAACCACATTAGGTTAAAAATAAAGTTTTAAAATGCGTTAAAATGCATTTAAAAATGCCACTTTTAAACAATGTTGCTATACAATGTTGCTCCTGACCTAATGGTCACAAGTAATTACCCAGTGAGCAATGGATGTGTTAAGCCTAATTGTGTCGTTAATTTAGTTTTGAATTGACCTAGTTCTAAATATTAGAAATTAACTTTTTACAGTCAGTTACCGAACAAACTGAAAATAGCTTTTAACAGCACACCTCTTTAAAACTAGAAAGTACAACTATTCTTTTAAAAGATAAACACATTCAAGTAATTGGAATCTCAAGTAATTTATTATGGTTTAAGAGCTTCACTTGAAATCACAGCATCATTTGACCCAGTGAAGAGTTAGTAAGGGTGTACCAAAAGAATCGATTCACATCAGGATTGTGATTCTCATTTACAAAGATTCAGAATCTATTTTTTTCTGGGTGATCACTGATCTTGAAAAAGTCTGACCTGCCAATTTAGATTCTGGCCCATACAGACTTTTTAAATAACGGATACTGTCAAGTTATAAAGGTCACAATACACATCCAATGTTCTAAATAAAAACACTGAACATTACCCTTGAAACAATACAAACTTGTTTTAAATAGACGTTAGGTAGTACTCACAGCAGAGCAAAATGGGACAGTGGCTGATTTTCAGACCTTTGCAGAGCTGGATGAGAAGCCTATCTTTTTCACCCATCTTATCCAAGTATCAGCCGATCTCTGATCTCCCAAATTTAAGGAAATCAGTGGCCTCTAGTTTCTAATTATATACTCTACTTGATATTTTTATACCAAAATGGGCAATACTAACAGCAGGTGAAAAGAAAATTGATGTGTGCTAAAATCAGAATAACAATGCCCCTTTGAGATTTTTAGGCCCAGTGTGCCCTGGACACATTTCGTCTCAAAGACACCTGGCAGTAACAAAAAAGAGGATTATCTTTACCTCTGACAGAGAGAGTCAGTCGGTTTACAAAAGGAATAGAGTCGCAGGGCATGAGTTGAAAAGGACAGTGGTTCATCTTTTTCTTTAAGGAATTATCGAGCATGTGGTGCTGCAGAGATTTGACCTGCCTCATACAGGGTAAGAGTTACTATTTGAAACAGTAATGATTAGCTTCAGAGTATGACTCTTATTTAAATTCACATTAAAGAAGAAATACAAACAAATAGAATAAAATTGACCGGTTACGCACATTGTTCAACTTGCTTTTGTAACATTAAAAGTGACGAGCAACTTAAATTGCAAAGTTGTCTTACAGGAGAATCATCTTACAAAATAAAAGCTTGGAATACAACCACATTGAAAATATTCAGTTGTTTTGGTAGCTTTCACTTCAGAGTGGATTCAAGTCTTTTATATTTCCATTTCCTGAAATAGATAAAAAAAAGAGAAAAAAAAGAAGAACCGCTCCAAAACACAGGAGCAATTTTCTTAAATTCCACTTCTGAGATGCATTGCTTTGAACTCCAGTGGACAGGCCATGAAGAAACAAAACGAGTAGAAAAAAAAAAAAAAAAACAGACTCTCCTGTCTTCGCATTTCAAACAGCCACTAAGCACCAAACATAATTTCATTGATATGCCATGTTTTGTCATTGGTCCGTGTTAAATGTATGCCCCCCATATTTTTTCCCTTTGATGAATTTTGCGCCTTTATTCCTCCTCTGGGCCTTTGCAGTACCCACCCACCACTAAATAGCCTTACCTGTCTTTTTTCTTCTGTCCTTTTTGTTTCCCAGCCAAGTTCCTCAACTCATCTTCTGTAGGGTGCTGATACCACCGTAGACTGTGAACAAAAAAATTAACATGTTTATATAGACAAAATACATAACAAAAATTAAAAAAATCCCAGTACAAAATGAAGCTGAACATTGTTGACATAGAGGTAAAAGTCAAACTGAAGCTAAATTGAGCAATTTAATGTTTTATATAATGCAAATCTCCATCAAAAATCATCTCACAAAATGATAGGCCTCAATTAAAATTTGATTATGCAGCCCAATATATAATCTAATTAAACAAATCAATCCAAAATAGTATGGTTCGGATTCAAATCCAGTTATATGAAGACCACTTCAGTTTGGCAGCTCAAATGGTGTATTGCAGTAATAAATATGCTGTTGTTGTTTACATACTGCCAGAAACTGTGGATAGATTGATTGTGGTATTTGTCTGAGCTAAGGGACAGGCTGTTCACTCTACTGAGGCACTTATTAAAGAGTAACTTACCCCAAAACCAACTTTTTGTTGAATAAACTGTCTAAATTGTGCTTCAAGGGTAATAATGCCTTTCTATTTATGACTAAAACAGTTTCATCTAAAATTGTTTAAATCTAAAATATTTGGTCTAAAAACATCTTTGTGCTGCTCTCTTCGGATTTAATTATGAATACTACATTTGAATTTTGCTATTCGTTCAAACTGTGCTGTGTGACGTTACTTGTGCCGTGTGACGTCACAGCACCAAGTGTTCGAGTATAAAAGCATCTTGGTCAGAGAGATGCCCATGCAGAGGTTAAGGAGTGGGAATAGTGATAGCATTGATGTAGGGATGGGTACCGAATTCGATACTTTTATATACTTTTATAAGTACCGACCGAATTCTGTCGGTACCTAAACACATCATTGCAACTGTATTGTCTGGGGCGGCTGTGGCAGAGTGGTTAGGGGAGTCGTCCTGGAACCGGAAGGTCACTGGCTCCATCCCCCGTTCCAGCTGTCTCAGTTGTTGTGTCCTTGGGCAAGATACTTACGTATTTATTCTTATATAGTACGATATCATGTATAATATGAACACAAACACCGGTAGATGGCAGCCATTACAGACGAACATGTGTTTGTTGTTGTTTGGGGAGCGGCTCGGTCACACGCCAATGTCATTAGTTCGTTATCATTACTAAGGTGCAGGACTGCCACCCCACCCCCCCCCACTCTCCCTTCTTTCACATCATGTCACCTGCTTGGATCTGTTACTATCTCGCTCTGAAGCACGGAGGAGTGCCAGAGGTAAGCTAATTTCAACTGCTTTTTATGACACGGTCTCATTTCCGGACTGAATGAAGCCGATATTTCAGTTAAAATACACAAGTAAAAATACTTATCCGAGTATAATACTACCCCCCAACTTTATAGATGATTTAATGGATTTAATTTTATGTATTATACTTGAATAAATACGGTAACCCCAATGCCTCTGATGCATGTCCCATCAGTGTATGAATGTGATTGGCACTGATTAGTCTCCATAGTTGATTGTACATTTTAGCTTTGTAGGAGATCTGGTAGAGTGCTGTGTGAATGGGTAAATGAGGACACAGACAGTAGGGTGAAGCGCTTTGAGTATCCTGGTTGCGTACAAAGGCACTATACAAGTACAGTCCATTTACCATTTACGTATTGGCGTAAGAGTGGGGGATTTTCAATGCTTGTCTTGAATGCAGCATCACGCAAGAGCGTAATGACGTCAGCAGTCGCTGGTTCAGTAGAGTTCGGCGTAGCTTGAAAGCGAGCCTCGCAGCTCGCAGCTCCTGGAGTGAAACTCACTGAACAGATCGCCTCTGAATTATCTGGTGGATTAATTATCTTGTGAGCACAACGTTCGCTTCCTCAAAGTAAATAAAGTACAGCCACTTTCTTTATTTCATCCGCCATTAAACAGAGACAGGCAGAGGAGAACAACAGAGGTGCTTCCCGACAGTCCGAACGCGTCTGACCTGAAAGAGCACAACCAGCCAACTTGAAGCGTTGGGAGCGTTTTGGTTCTGAACGTAGCTTGAATACTTTTTATTTATTTAACTCCATCCTCTTTTGCTTATTTAATTTAAACTTATTTGTCTTCCATGGACCCCATCACACAATTTTTCTAGCGGGGGAAATTACATCAATAGAAATATGTGGAGCTGGATTTTAATTTGTGCAATAAGACAAAACAGTCTTGTTGTTTTCAAGAGTTTTCACTTTAAAGAAATTAGTTAAACAACTGATGTTACAATACAAAGAGTTGGATGTTGTCTTGATATTTGTTAAATAATATATATTGAGATATATGTTAAAAAAAGTTTCTTATTAAAAAAACAAACACAAACAAAGTACCAAAAATTGGTACCGTTAAGTACCGGTACCAATTCCCAGGTACCGGATATTGGTCCCGAATCCATTCAAATGTCAAAGGTACCCATCCCTACAATGATGATGATAGCAGTAATTACTCTGTGTGTAAACAGAGAACCCACAGCTCGAGGCATGGACATCTGACTATCAGCCATAAAACAACCTGAATTAACTTACTTAGAGACCCTTATTGTGGTTCAATACTTTTTTAAACAAACTACAAAGTTGCTGTACGTCACAGTATTTAGATCAGGCCAAAATACACACGGCTCCACAGTCCAGTGACATATACTATTATTATTAGTACTATTTAGCTCACTACCACAGCCTTACCCTGTTCAAGAAAGAATGAAAGCTATAAAGGTGAAGAGCAACCCCCACTGGAGCAGGCAGCGGGAGGAGGAAAAACTTAACACGAGGTGGTGATGGAAAAAAGAYGTGGATGTCAGCTGCATGTTCACGATCAGCTCTTCAAGCTGCTCCTGCTAATTTATCGAGCAGCTTCTGCTGCTGGAGGTTGCTCCAATACATCCATAGGTGAGGGTCCCCAAGACAGCTAAAAAAGGCTGAAGTCTGTGTGAAATTAGGAACAGCATTATAGCTGCGAGGATTAAATTAAAACGGGGATCACATTAAACGGTAATTAAAATATGTCCGGTTGGATTGGATCGCCGGTCACTTTTTCGTCCTGATCTAAAYTACGTGACACGGCAAGTTTATGGTTTGTTTAAAAAAAATATTGAACCACAAAAAGGATCTCTAAGTAAGTTAATTCAGTGTGTTTTATGACTAATATGAGGCTCTATAGGAGAACCGGAGGCTTTGTTAACACAGAACCTCCACAGTGCAGGGTTTTTCACGTCAGGCTGCCTGACCACCTCTGCTGCCCGAGGTGGTGTGATGCTGTCCAGGGCTGGTGGGACAGACGGAGCCCAGCCGAGGCTGCGGTCGTGAGTCTCATGTCCTGAAATATTCGGGGGGACAGAACACTTGTCAGTTCGGGACTGAGTTGTCTTGGGAATTTTAAATGAAACATTGAACCAAATGCAAATGGAAAAAAATACATATATTTTTGTTCTGTTTTGGACCAAAATCACTTTTTACCAGTATGTTGCCTGAACTTACATGCTAGTTTKTAACAGCTAAATGTGAGATTGCATGTAAGTCATAAAATGTAACTTTTTACAAAATACTTTAATTTCTTTAGAACTAGTGCTGTACCAAACGATTATTTTCTAATCGATTAATCTAACGATTATTTTTTCGATTAATCTATTATTCTAACAACAAATCTAAAAGTTATTCTGATGTGAGTGCACTGGATATTTAAAATGGTTTCATCAAATTAACAAGAGCAGTTCTTTAATATTGTAATATTTTCTGTAATAGTTTTTTCATGGACACAAAATATGCACTCTAGAGTCAATTCTTTAACAAAAAAAGCTTAAAAGATTTAACATCAACATAAAATCTCAACCAAAGCATAAAAATTCAACTAAAAGAAATATAGTGCAAGATCAATCAAAACAACATCCAACTCTATGTATTGAAACGTCAGTTGTGTAACTTATTTCTTYAAGGTGAAAACTGTTGAAAACAACAAGACTGTTTTGTCTTATCGCACAAATTAAAATCCAGCTCCACATATTTCTATTGATGTTATTTCCCCACTAGAAAAATGTGTGATGGAGGTCCATGGAAGGCAAATAAGTTTAAATCAAATAAACAAAAGAGGATGCAGTTAAAATTAATAAAAGGTATTTAAGCTACATTTTGAACATCCAAAACACGTCCATCACTTGTTGGCTGCTTGTGCTCTTTAGGTCAGACGTGTGTCGGGAAGCACCTCTGTTGTTTGAGACGCTGGGGGAACCGTCCGATTGGGGAACGTGGCTCGACCTAACACCGGTCTCTGTTTAATGGTGGATGAAATAAAGAAAGTGGCGGTACTTTATTTACTTTGAGCGAGCGAACGTCATGTTCACAAGATAATTAATCCACCAGATAATTCAGAGGCAGTCTGTTCGGTAAATTTTACTCCAAGAGCTGCGAGGCTTGTTTTCAAGCTTCAGACTGAACTGAAGCAGCGGCTGCTGACGTCATTACGCTCTTGCACGATGCTGCATTCAGGACAAGCATGGAAAACTCACCACTCTTATGCAAATACGGTCGCAATGATGCTTTTAGGTACCAAAATGGAATTGCATGAACATTCATGTGGTGGTTATGTAATACTGTACAGCAAATCGATAAAAAAAAAATCTGCGTCGACAAATTTACATAATCGACATCATCGATTATTTCAACTAATCGGTGCAGCCGTATTTAGAACATTAAAGTATGTTTTCAGAAATGTTAGCTTGTCAATTTAAGCTAGTCGTCACGTTCCCTTGTTGTGGCCACACCTCCTCACTCATCCCCACACTTYAGGCCGTGCCCCTCAGTGTCTTTTGGCACTGCCCACTTTGTTGGCATTTTTTCAAATTTGCCTTGGGGCGGGGTTATGCTATCAAAAGCGGGGGGTTAGTTACACTTTAAATTGCACAACACTTTACACTGAAATTGACAGCCAAGTCTCAAACTAAGGGATTTACCCTTACCTGCCACTGCACAATAGCCATCTTGCAAAGGAATAATGAGGTAAAATTTTCTGGATTACACTGGCCATTACCATGGTAACTGCCAGCTGCACACCAATCACACCCTGTGGAGGGAAAAGTATATATAAATGCTCCCACAAACAAGATATAGCACATATTCTAGGGATGCATGATATATCGGCATTAACATCGGTATCGGCCGATATTGGTGATTTTTTTAGAATATCGTATCGGTCCAATATGTAAAACTGGGCCGATATTAATGTCCGATATTGATTTCCCACATTTTAGCTTTGTGTTTTTGTTTTGGGAGGGGAGATGGTTGGTCGAGTGGTATTTGTTTGATCATGATAATGATGTTGACACTGCACAGCCAGGAATAACTGAAGTAGAGAGCCATGTCAGACGTCTGGTCATTTATTTACAGTATCAAAAAAGACCCAAGTGTGTTTGTGCATATACTGTATGTATATAAACAATTTGTGTGTTTGTGTAATATCGGTAAATATCGGTTATCAGCCATAACAGCAATAATTATATCGGATATCGATATCGGCTGAAATTTTCCTATCGGTGCATCCTTAACATATTCCATGTACAAATACTCAAGTTTTGAATGAAACTTCCAGAGTTGCATAATTCAAAATATGATTAGYCTAGAAACAAGAAAAATTAAATTACAGTAACACTCTTAGGTTCAAATATATTTTTTTTATTATCACAAATTAACTTTGTGTGGAGTAAAAAAGTGACTTTCTGCATTTCTAAAGATTTTTTTTTCAAAATCCACATTCATGACAGCCATCTAATCCCTTTAAAATTGATTGCAACATATGGAAGTGTTACATCATGTCATACATTTTTTCTTCAGAATATACAAACTACTGAAAGTCTAAGACAAGTCAATTATTTAAAATGATGTGGTGCCTTGGTAGAGGGTTCATGGGGTCAAAAGTGTATCATTGAGTATGATGAAAAAAGCTTTCCATGATCTACAATGAATACTGTGTTTTGATACTGCCTTTTCATAAATGCATCTGCTGCAATCTCACTGAGTCAGTGAAGTCCAACGAGCAGAAAAGAGCATAAAACAAAAGAACTTATCAGCAAACATAATGTATCATTCTGCTATTTTCCTGACTTCTCAAGAGCTGGCATTCAAAACAGTGGTGAAGCTTAGAGGCTAGAAGATAATATGATGAAATAGTGTTGGTCAACTATTATCTATGCCATGTGGAGAGTGAAACTTAGGGGCAAGTGAATATTATTCTATATTTCTACAAGGAAAATAGTAGGCAGTTATTAAGATATGCTGCTGCTGGTTTGTTTTTAAAAGACAGAGAATAGCTAAATCTTATAATGTTATCTTCAGTTACAGATGGATTTTATCCAGGTGAAAGACACATTTAAAACGGAAGTGGATTTTAATAAAATAATGTATATTGTTTGCTGCCTTTCATGGCAAAGTTTTAGACAAAGATCTTGCATGATCTATTAGAATTAATAGTTTGTGTTGTGTGTTGTATGTTATATTAGCTAAAACCACACCAATATTCATCTCAGTACGTGTAAAACTGACTGATTTGAATAGCCATTTTTGAGTTTGAAAAGACTGATTAGTTGTGGCAGCCATCAATAATCAGGCTGACTTCAAAAGTTCATCAGTTGTAGATTTAGACCTAGTCCTTAGTTTCATTCAAATCTATCCAGTGGTCATGCCATATTTTGCCAACAGACATATCATATAGATAAACACGCTCACACACAAACACATAACTGCCTACTTTCCATGGAAACATGTAATAGTAATGTATCTACTGTAAATAAAACACATTGGCTAATCTAAAAGTTCAGCTGATTGAGTCATATTCTGATGATGACAGTGGTGAGTACTGATAATAGGAGGTAAACTAGATCTATAAACATCCAACAAAGACAATCTAAAAATAAGTTTCCCCATATTTATCTGGACTCATACCATATAATGTTAATAACAGTTTATTTTAGAAAATCAGAGTAAAATCTTTTTTTTGCCACCACTACCTCACAACAATTAAACATATTCAATGGTAACTGCTGCAGATTAAGTAAAGAATTTATTGTCACAAAGATTTGCATCAAATAATATTGTCTGTAACAGTTTAAGCCAAGTCTCTGACAGAGACTTAGCTTAAACTGTTACAGACCCTCTCTGTAGACATAAGTTTGACAAGGCTCTTGTGGCTGTTACCAAAAGATATAATATAACAAGAGTTCAATTTGAAGCTAGAACAGTCTGATCAATATTCACTTAGGCTTAAGAGGCCTGAATCATTCCTATCAAGCTGTGCTTTTATCCACTCACTATCGACTCATATCCACTGGATGGCTTTTATCTAGCAATCAGTAGGAATCATTTATATCGTATCCAGCAGTAACAAGCACTGAGCTATTGCTAGTGAAACCACACACACACACACACAAACACACACACACACA
>NW_013952451.1:1481210-1490009 GCF_001266775.1 Austrofundulus limnaeus | reverse complement strand
AATTATGTAGATGTTTGAGGTTTTTTTTCCTCTTGTTAAATATCAACAATCAGAAGCTAAATAAATGTTTATGACATTTAATAATGTAAACAGAACCTTGATAAAATCAGAGACCTGTTTTTCTAATTTCACTTTGCATTCATGAAAAGTTAGAACGGAATAAACCCATAAGTCATTGTAATGAAAATTACTACATAGTAACCTGAGTGAGTGACTGGTTAAAACCATGTCAAGTATAAATAGTTGTATAAAGAGAAAGTGACTAATGCTGGGTTAGGTATGATAGTCCGAAACCTGCTCAGTAGACCTCAATTTTGGATTGGTCAAATGGATCCCCAGTGTCACCCAGCACGATGTAAGCTCCAAAAGATGGAGTCAATGCCTCTTCTAAAGTCACACAGAGAAGAGTGGGTGCCATTTATTTGGTAGCTATACCCACCTCTGTGTGACGCGTGACTAAACACAACCTCTCTGACTCAAGACATTTCTCCATCGGAGTAATGGTCATGCTATATAGGTCAAAAGCACACAGTCTTACTTTGGTGAATGCTGACCATTCTCTGTGGGGTACCTGCAAGGATTTCAGGCCTAGGGGAAATTGACCCAGCATGGACTCCCTTATCTTGCCCAGTCCGTTTGACCCCCTCCACACAAAAACCAAATGAAATTTGTAGGGGGTGGGGAGTGGAAGCTGTAGAAATAACCACCTTTCATAAGTGTTCAAACACCTCAGTGCTATTTTACTGAAACTAACTTTACACTTGCAACCTATGTCCTATCAATTGTCCTGGTTTCATGTATCTTGAATATTTTTAACTTTAAAACAAAATTGAATGAGAACAAAAACATGTCAAGAAAAAAAATCATACAAGTAAAGGCATTCAATGCTAGTATTTCTTTAACAATTATGAGAATAAAACCACAGAGCATTTTGGACAAATATATTGTATGGAAATTAATAAAAATGCTGACCAAGTATCAAACTATAGATACAATTTTAAGTGTGACAACATGCAATATTACTGACAGATAAATACAAAGCTGTATAAATGAATGTAAATAATTTGAAATGTAATGAGGTTTATCTGTGCTGTGGCGGGTAATTTGCTCCTACTTCACACCAACAAGGTCAAATGATTGGATCTCAGATGGAGTCTTTTGGTGTGGAGTTTATTGTACATACATTATATGGATTTTCTCTGGATATTATGATTTCCTCAGAACAGTCTGAACACATCTAAGTTAATTATACATTCTTGTTAAACTTTGGGTAAAAGGAAACTTCAAACCATATTTGGAGATTTGTATTTCCTATCTGGTACAATAATTTTGCTAGTGCGGAGGTAAGGTCACAATAGCTTATGTTTTTTTTTCCTTTTAAAAATCAATAAGGACTGGTTCAAATCCTGGTCTGGGGACCTTTCTGGGTAGAGTTTGCATGTTCTCTCCGTGCATGCGTGGGTTCTCTCCGGGTACTCCGGCTTCCTCCCACAGACCAAAAACATGACTGTTAGGTTAATTGATAACTCTAAATTGTCCCTAGGTGTGAGTGAGAGAGTGAATGGTTGTTTGTCTTGTTTGTCTCCATGTGTGTCCCTGTGATGGACTTGCGACCTGTCCAGGGTGTACCCCGCCCCTCGCACTGTGACTGCTGGATATGGGCACCAGTGACCCACGCAACCCTGAAAAGGAAGAAGCGTGTACAGAAAATGGATGGATGAAAAATCAATAATAGGTACTGCTCTAGGGCTGCCACGATTAATCGATGACTAATCGATTATTAAAATAATCGATGACTAATTTAATAATCGATTAATCGTTTTCTTTTTATTTGTTGTTCTTTACTTTGTTTTTCWCTCCAAACTGCTTTGACACCTTCCACTGCCACATCTGCCTTTCTGTACTTGACACACATGCACAGTAGTGGTAACTGGGGTAGGCCGTGGACGTCACAAGACATTATACAGACAGGCTCTGGTATCATGGCTACCTGGCAACGGAGCTCAAAAGTGTGGGATCATTTTAAGAAAATAAAAGAGAAACCTGTGCAATATCTGTAAGGCAGAACTTGCCTACTACAGCAATTATTTTTAGTTAGCATATAGCTAAAATCTAACCATGGTTATATAATAGCAGCTGCATTCTGGAGTGATAAGCTGAATGTTTTATATTCAATTAACGTATGATCCGATTAGCCGACTAATCGAATAAATAATCGGTGATTAATCGATTATTAAAATAATCGTTTGTGGCAGCCCTATACTGCTCATAAAAGTGTTTTCAAACACACTTAAATATTATATTTCAGACATTTCCTTCAAGGGGCCTATAACTCACAACATTACTTTGAGACTTAATTATTGGTTTGATGTGACAGGCCACGTATTTGTGAGATGATTAAGAGCTCATCTAACATTACTGAGCTCTTCTTTGACTTAAAGAGGCAATATCTAGCCTGGTTTAAACCAGACCCTGTCCTTCACTTTACTTCGTACAAGGGTCTGGACTTGATGCGTAGAGAATCAATTTCTTGCAGGAGGCGTGGCCTCTGCTGAAGCATGTGTTTTGTCGGTGTGAAGGAGGCTAAGCTAAGAAGCTAACCGGAAATCGCGTGTGCTGTAAACAACCCTACTGAGAGAAGAAATATACCGAGCCGAACGAGACGACTATAAATGAGAGCTGCTGCTTTGTCAGACAAATTTAATTTAATTTGGAAGCCTTATCAACGCAGACTGGCTTCATTCACTTCCTCCACTGCCGTATGCTAAAATAACTAGCAGACACTGCGCAGAACATCGACGTCATTCAAAACTCCACCTTCTGTTTGCTGATTGGCCCAGGTAAAATAAACTACAAGCAGACACTGCACAGAAAATTGATGTTCTCTTCTCTGATTGGTCCGGCTAAAAATCTGCCAGCGAAATCCATCTCAATGAGAGAAGTCCCAGACGGAGCAGTGAAGGGAAACTAGAATTGAGCGGAGCTGTGTAGGAAGGCAAGGGCCAGGCTAGGCAATATCATGTAAAATCAACTTTATATCATGTTATAACGTTATCCCCTTATCAAAAACATACACAAAGTATTGCTTTGACCCATTCATGCATGTTTGTGAAATCATGTACTGTCCTGAGACAGTCAATCAGGAGAGCAAAAACAGCTGGTTGAGTTGCCATTTTCCAAAAGATATATTATTTAATGTTGCTGCTTTTTATTATTATTACAACAAAATAGGCAGCAACGCTACAGGTTGTAAAAGGCATGAAGCTGTTGTGATGACATGCATAAATGGGCATGATGGAGGAGGTTCTTCAAGAGATAAAGGCCAATTTCATGGTGTTTAGAAACGACTATAATGCAAAGTCAAGTTTATTTTTTCATTTATACAAATTGACAGCATTTTCATAACAAATGAATGTAATATAGTTACTTTATTATGATATACAATTGAACTATATGCCATAGAAACACATATAACTGGCCCTTTAAAACTAAAACTTGTTCCAAACAACTAAGTAATATTTGGCCTTGTGACTAAAGTCTTGGTGAAAATGTCAATAAATAAAAAAACAGGCCTCTTGTGATAAACAACTTGTGTCATTTAACATTATTTGGCACTTATATTAGCCTCTGTTGGTCACGTTTATTGATGCAAACTGAAACAAATTTAAAGATTAAGAAGATAACCTTTGTAACCTCCAACATTTAAATCAACAGGATTTAAAACCAAATGAGTAATTGCGTCAAATGCTCTTGACATTTTACCTGAGGGCATCCTCAGGGTCAAACTGAGCAGGTCAGAGGAGTAAACACACCTTTACTGTATCCTACAGTAACCTGGGTGACATGCTAAAAGCTCAGCTAGATTGACTTACTCTAATTTAAGAAAAAAAAAACTTTTACATAAAATAAAAGAAAAAACAATAAGTAGGCAAAAGTCTCATAATGATAAAAGGTTTAAACTGGACAATTTATGAGTAGTCCTACAAACAATTTTATTTTAGCAACCCCAGAATCCAGAGTGACTTGTTCTAAGAAGATCTACCTTGACAAATATCACAGTACAATAAAACAGAAGTTAATCGACAGCTTTCTAATAACGCTAAATAACGCAAACGCTTAATAACACACTAGCTTGTTAATAGGTAGTAGCATAACCCAGCACAACACCTGCTATAGCTAACAGGCTATTCTAAAATTACATTCACAACCGCTAACCAGACGTAAACAAAAATAAGCAGGCAAACTCGTAGTAAACACATCATGTAAATCGATTATTTGAACTGATATTTAATTAATAATGAAACAGGGAAAATGAGCGAAGCCGCTGGGATCAGCCAGGTGTTCGCTCATACTCACCATGTTGATGCAGTGCTGCAGCTGCTAAAACAGACTCTACACCAGCAGCAACACAGAGCACCTCTAGTCGGAAATCAAGCGGCGAGGAGCACATAAGCCCTTCTTGTGATGGTGGAGCACAAAATGAAAAGTTTGCTTGTAAAAACTGTCACAGTATCGTCACTGAAAAGGGCTACATGGTCGGAAAAATCAATGGATTCACCCTCCTCTTACAAGTATTTTCAACTGCAATAGAGGTCAAATTGAAACTCTGGGTTAGTAGGTGTCCTCAGATTTGCCTGTATATAAAATAATAAACGGATAATACCATTCATTCAAACCTTCTTAAACTAGAAATATACATATAGATATGTGATTGTTGTTTTATAAAATGATAAATTCTAAATATAAGTCTATTTTATGCACAACATAATTTGTCTACTTTTATACAGGAGTAGACACGATGGCTGTAAGTATTCAGCAAGACCGCCTCAAAAGGGAAAGCACAGAATGCATGACAGATTCGTGGTTTCTAACAGAGTAGAAGCTTCTGTGTAGCAAATGTATAAAAAAAACAACAACATTTTTTTCGTAGACTCTTTTATTGTAAATTATTAACACGTGTTTCACCACTGCCTTCTTAATCGGTGTACAAATTGAGTACTGCGACACATTTAGGAAATGGGACTGGTTGCATATCAGATATTTTTTAACCTTACCTGTCCTTTGACAAATGTAGGCTAAGACAATTTGCTAAAATGTTGAGTAAAGTACAGCCACGTGTAACTGAAAACATTTTTTATACTCTGACATTCTTCACAAAGGCAACTCAGTAAACAGACATTATAAACACATCATAGCACACACCTGTATCTGAGAAAGCATTATCACATTCTGGGGCACTTTTTTTTCAGCATTTATTACTTTTTTAGAACATTTGATGGAGGACTGGTTTTTGACTTTAGGGCACATTTTTCATCCGTTTAGCAGTGTCTCCATATTTCTAAAGGCATATAAWTGCTTAGTAATAAAGTATGTAAATCTGCACAAATAACTCATTAGTCACTGAACTGTTTTAAACCTCTAATGCAGGGTCCTTTACATAAATAAATTCTACTGATAATGTGTTTTTATTGTTTATCAAGTTTATCCTCACATAGTGCTCATGGGGAAAATTATGCGCAGAAGAGTGCAATTATCTTATTGAGAATGTAAGGAATGTTGATAGAACAATTTGCATTCTGCATCAAATAGCAACGGCGACTGAATGCAGACTAGCTGATGTGTTAGTGTTTTCACCCACCTTACACATGCAGAACGGTGTGCTCATTAACACCTGGAAGCAAAGGCTTGTGATTTTTTTCTTTCATTCATTCATTTTTTYYTTYYTTTYYTTTTTYYKKYYTTTTYYTTYYTTTTTTTTTGCACATGCGCATACAGTATATTGGCTGAACCCTCCTCTCTTATTGCAGGGATACCTACCCCACCCCCTTGATGCATGGTGCCAGCATCTCTAGGTGCACACACACACACACACACACACACACACACACACACACACACACACACACACACACACACACACACACACACACACACACACACACACATGGTGCAGGAGCATCAGTCTGCACTTCCTTGCTACAAAATGCCATCTTGCCCTCTGGTACTAAAATACTTATTTTGTGATTGTTGTTTGCCAATCATGATGTCGGAAATGAAGGCAAATAAGTTAAAGCAAACTGAAATAGAGAAAAATGTATCAAAACTAAGAAATATTTTAAAAGGATGATGTTATTACACAATATCAAGAGACTTTTTATGGTTAAATAACAGTTCTTATTTCAGAAGGTTTGTTCCATATGTTTGACATTGATTTTATTTTATTTATAACTGCTCAGAGTATCAACGCTGTACGTTTTCCTTGTGGCGTTTCACATCACATCAGGATTGCACTATGACTCTGAGCTTTATGGTGCCAGTCCCCCCCCCCACCCCCACCCATGTCTTCTTTTCCAGCCTTGTTATTTTTAGATTAAACATAATAGCCAGGATCTTCAGTGCACTGTAAAAGTTTCACACCATTTCTAGTGTTTAATCCATATGACATCTCCTCCGTGCTTACTAGCTCGTTTGAGCTCTACATCACAAGCTTTAACATATGAATAAAGATGATGAGAATATTACAGTAAAAAAAAAAAAGAAAAGAAAATCTCAGCCAAGTCAGTCAAACAGACTCTTTGTTCAATGTCACAATTCATTTTTAATGGCAGGCCTTTTTGTGGTAAGCATTTTTCATCGTTTCCTTCTTTTATTAATCAAACAACAGTTTGAAATGTGTGTCACTGATCTCAGCGGTATACCTCGGCGCGGAGGAGGAAATAGAACAAAAATCTGTGTCATCTCCTCACCAGTAGGACTGAAAATTGTTCAGAATGTAATTCTCTTTGGTGCAGCGCCTCCTTCTTCATTCTCTCTAATCTACAAGCATGCAAATTACAATGCAAATGCAAATACTACTGAATAATTTATGTGCAGTCTCTGGTTCCCTCAGAGAATCCAGAAGCTTTTTCGCTTAAGTAGAGCGATGTTCGCAGCACACGTTTGGTTAACCGGAGAGATGCTGTACAGACATTTGCTTTTTTTGTATATACATGTATTCCTTTAAAAATGTAAAGGTTTTGCAGGAATCATCACAAAATTTCACACATTGAAGCTTCTTATATAAGATTTCGAAAAAGTCAAGTCCATTAACAGAAAGCTTTTGTCTCACCGGTTAAACATTAGATTACATTGTACAATAATAGTCCCTCTGCATTCAATGTGTAATTGGAATCTCTTTTATTTTATTGTTGAGAGGGAGAAGCATGAGAAAATATAGCATTTTACCTGTCTTGTCACTTATAAATAACTAAAGTTTTTTTTTTGTTCCTAGCATTAAGCTATTTTAACTGAAGCTGATATTTAAAGAACTCCTAGATTTAATATGTGAATGTCAATCTAAACCACTGCTTCTTTTCTCAGAAACGACTGCCTGTTTGTACCATGCAAGGCCTTCTATACTCCTAATTCAATACGTCAATTACATTTCTGCTAATAAAACCAAAGCACGTGCTGAATAACTCTGTTGTGACAGAAAAACACACGCCGACACACTTACTGTCCTAACACACAGACAAACCTTGGTTTCCGTTCTAACACCCAACAGGGTGTTCAGGCATCTCCCTCAGCAGGTTTTCCATCAGGGATTGTAATTAAGCAAACGCATTCATGAGTGGGCTTGCTCATTTAGCCCGTGTCCAAGTTTAGATGGCTTTGGAGGGATGGGAGAACAAATCCGGGTAGAATAAGACGATCAATGCTACTGCCAACGTGAAAACATTGCAGAAAGAATAATAATGAAAGTTAGCAACGTGACAATGAGGGAAACAAACGCATTCTCCTGACATGTGTGCAGAGTGTTTCTTCTGTGTTGTAAAATTTAAACTTTGAGTCGTGTTTTTTAAGATCTACATTTGCCTATGTGTAATCTTTTTTTAGAGGTTTGATTTCAAATCATAATCTGGCATTACTGGGTTAAAATTTTAAGGCATGTGTGAACCTAATAGTCAATTAAAGCAGATGATTCACAAAAAGACAGGTTTTCTTCATATCTATTATCTGCTAAAAAAAAAWTTTAATACGTCATTTGCTGCAAAGCCCTTCTACATAATAATGCCACTCTAAGCTCATTTGAATATAAAAGGAGCGCTGATTCGTAATAAATTCCTGAAAATTTTAACTCTGTGCTCTGSGATGAGGTGGATGGACTCTGTTACACCTCACACCTATATAAAAATTTAAAAGAATAAACAAAAACAAAACAATAGTATAAAATGTGGGTATTTTAAAAGAAAATTTTCTTAAATTTTGGTATACTAAATTGAAATTATGCTAAGCTTCTAGGCCTTGCTGCTATATAATATTAAGCGTAGAGCCATGCCTTTCAATTTTGCCTGCTGGCACATTTTACTTTTGCAGCTCCTCTTATATATTATCATTTAAAGCCTCTGTTAAATTATGAACTTAAAGAAGGAAAAAGAAGAAATCGCTTCTTCTTTTTCTAATTTGAGCAAACAAAGATTAGAAATAGGRCAGAGTTTGGCAGCACGTTCATCTTCCTGCCACACAACCAGTATGGAAGCCTAATGCTTTAGAGTTTATTATTTGGATGTCATCATGTCATTCTTGTTGTGTTGTGATTTTATTTATGTTTTATTTTTTGCCTGCTGAATTCACACTGCGGGGGAAAACAGCCACGTAGTTCTGAACACTGCACAGCACCAGTGTGGCAGCTGCAAACATTTATGCTTTCTTTTTCCTCTATTCATATGAGGACTAATTTATTAGAATAAGGATGTGTGTGTGTGTGTGTGTGTGTGTGTGTGTGTGTGTGTGTGTGTGTGTGTGTGTGTGTGTGTGTGT
>NW_013952451.1:1477201-1480607 GCF_001266775.1 Austrofundulus limnaeus | reverse complement strand
GTGTGTGTGTGTGTGTGTGTGTGTGTGTGTGTGTGTGTGTGTAGACACACAGAAAAAATTAAGACAGAGCTAGAGGGAGAGAGAGAGTGAGAGGAAGAGAGAGAGAGAGGGGGAAGCTCATTATAATCAGGCAATTATGCTGGCAGAATTAGAGGCGTCCTTATTTTCTCCTGTGGCAGCCTGAGTGTGGATACGGCTTTTTAACTCAGCGTTCACTAATCTATGGATATGACTGTCTTCCGTGTTAATATGGAGCATCTGTACATAACAACAAGATGTGGAAGTGAAGGCTTGTTTTTTTTTCCTGTCTTTTTATTATTATTATTATTCATTTTTGAGAACTGGCAAGCCAAGGGAAGTTCCTCAGGTTCTGGGCTTTAATTTGCATTGATGAGTTTTTTTTTTATTTTTGTATTTTTTTATTTTTATTTTTCCCCCTCTGTAGTGATTATGGTTTTGGCTCAACAATAGCAAGCTGAGAGAAGAGGGCAAGGCTACAACTCAGGACCACCGCTGTAAACAATCAGGGTCTTCAAAACTCTGGTACATAATTGTGCTGCACGTTTTTTTTTTAAACTTGTTTATTTTAATTCAAAATTTGCTTCATACATTTCTGATGCTGTTATTGTCTGCAAAGCACAGGGTGTATTACTTATAATGTGTTTGTTCATATTACGTTTAAAACTGTACTTCATGTTCTTATAAATTAAAACATTTAAAGCACATGAATTATAAATATGTCAGTATTTATTAAAGATATACTTATATATATAAAACGTTTTGGCATCTTTTTTGCTATCCTCTAAATAAATACACTTTTGTCACCATGTRTAGGATTCAGATCGATGTAATTGTCCACTAGTGGCATGCTCTCCCCTAAAGACTTTGACCTAAAAGGTCAAGGGTGTTTGACCAGAGTTTAACTCTTGACCTTTAATATATGTCTTATCAACTCCCCTCTTAATGTGTATTGATTATTCCTCCCAAGGGAGGGAAGGGTTGAAATTAAATACTTTGAGCCTGTTTTTTTTATATATAAAGGGACCATTTCCCCCCTGTGTAAACAAAAACATACAAACCCTTCAGAAAAATGAAATTTATTCTATATTTTATCAATTTTAAAATACACAATTTTGTGAATTTGTTGGTTCAGACTGAAACAAAAGAGTAACATGTTTAGGACACAGACTCACCCCCCTTTTTTTCCACTTGTAAAAATGATGGAACCATGTTTGGACCTGTCTGTGTGTGTGTTTCTGTGCGTGTCGGGTTGGAGTGGGGTGGAGGGGGGCACTGAGATGAACAGTGGAATGACGACTTCTCTCGAGTTCTCAGGGAAGTGCTTGTGTCTGGCGATGGAGGAGGCAGCTGATTTGGGATACAGTGTTAGCATAACAAAAGGCCTGAGCCTGTGAACTTGAGGCTCCTTTCAACCCTGGCGCTGTGGGGATGAATAGTCTTTGGGCCTCCCCACAGAGAAACCCCCAACAGCTAGCCTGATCGTGGAAAAAAATTGTTAATCAGGGTAATTTAATATAGTTTTCAATATGTCTCATCTGTAATTGGGAAAGAATTATGTGCGCTCTTGCCTTAATTCCAGCATTTCCTCCAAAAAAAAAGGGAAAAAAAAGGCAGCAACTCCCTCATTTAAGAACACAAGACAGACAGCTGCAGGTCTTATAACCTATTCGAATAAAATATTCAAACATCAGCAACGTGTAGACGCCAGCCCTCAGTTTGTGCATCTGCGGCATCTCAGTGTGAACTTGGACACTCGTTCAAATATAAAAAAAATTCTTGTACTTACATTTGGAAAGACAAAAATAATAATAATATTGGTTTGGCTCTTTGTTGCATATGTAATTCCATGATTTTACTTAATCTTGTTCTCAAATTCAGAGTGTAGGGCAGTGGCAACGACTTGACGAGCATTTTCACGCTCTAACCCGAGTGAGGTCACTGCGAACAGTAACTCTGTCTCAGGACAGGTGACGTCATTAATCCTGGTGGCAGGGCTTACTAGCTGAGGTGAGTCATCAGACAATAGGTCCTCGTTTTAGGCAGTGTGAAGACCTCTCCGCCCACACACACATTCAAGGCCCAGGTCCTGACTCCACTGTCTATAAATACATACAGTAACCGCGGATGACTCAGACACTTCACGGCTCTCTGTGGGGAGGCAGACGGTGGAGAAAGGTGGACAAGGAGTCTGCTGGAACACTAGAAGCTCACAAGCAAACCGCTGCAATCTGTGTGAGCATTTCAGATCAAACTCCTTACTGGCACAGAGCCTTAAAATGGAGGATAATAAACAGGAAGTGGCAGTTTGTACATAAGAAAAAAAAGAAACTAGACTTTCCTTTATATAGTGAAACGAGTGTGATGTGATTCTTTAGTGTTAGCTTAAAAAATGAACAAATGCCAAATCAATGGCTAATTTATATTAAATACTTTAATTTTTCAGTGTTTTAGAAGACAGGTTGCAGCTATATTTTCTCGACATTTTCCTAAAACATAACCGCAAATTAATGACAAAGGTTGCACGTTTGTGTGCAAATGCTGGCTAATTAACATAACACTTAACCACAAGCACGTCTGAAACAGACCCAGTGAAGAGTCTCAGGCCATGTTCCTTTGTGGACCTCTGAAAAGATTAACGGGGAGCTTGTACGCTCTGCCTAAAGCTGTATGTTAATTTATGTTGTTGGRCTAGATGATAATTTATGTTTAAATCATCAGCCTGCAACCAGAAATCCAGACGGTGTGTCTTTGAACAAAAAATAAACAAATTAATTAATTAAAACAAAAAAATCAACGTCAGCACATGATGTGGCCAAAATATGAAACTAAAGCAAAAAAGAGAAATATTTTATCACAAATTGCTTTATTTTAATTTTACCCTTTAAAATTTAACAAACCGCTTTTAATGAATCCATTGTTTTTTTTTGGTCTTTTTGTTTTGTGTGTGTATTTTTTATTATGATTCTGACCAGTATCATTCCATTAAAAAAGTCAAAATTTTAAAATTTAATATTTATTTTCTTGTACTGAAAAATCACTTCCTGCTTACATGTCTATGGTTCAAAAGTTTTGTTGTCACAGTGTTTGCTATAATGCTTTAGGAAACAGAATTTATCAACAAGGAAACAAAGGTGTCATGCGGTCCCAGGAGGGACAGGGTCTAACTGGGGTCATGACTGTGGGGTCTTGTCTAGACTGCTTGGTTTTGTGGTTGCTGGGTCTCAACCTCGCTGTCACMGTTATAAAAAGAGAACTTGACCCGTGTCTGGTTGCCGTGGGACTCATAGGCCTGGAGACAGGCCTATGAGAAATTAACTGGATGGGAATCTAAACCTGTAATAAAGTATGTTTTGCTTTTCTACATTGTTTAATAGCATATATATAT
>NW_013952451.1:1475531-1477191 GCF_001266775.1 Austrofundulus limnaeus | reverse complement strand
GTTTACAGTAGCTTAATACTTTTTACGTTGTAGCTGATATTGAGAAAGAAATATGATGACACTTTATCTGTCAAGTTTTAAGTTATTTATTTATTTTTGTGCAGACATGAGCCTGTCACTTCAGGTTCTCCTGCCAGACACATAACTTCTAAATTTCCTTACTTCCTCTGTATTAGTGCATTTCTGTAAAACAACACAGAACTCAGAATACTTCTAGTCATGAGGAGTTAAGATCAGCCAACGTACAAACGTGCAGAAACACTACAGGAACACCAAAACAYCCATTAGACGCCAAATTCAAATCAATTCCTCCCACTCGCTTGGCTCCTGTCATGGTTTATGTGGAGGGTGCAGCGCTGCTGCTACAGGGCATGGTATAATTGAAAGGCTGAAGAAGAAGAATACAGCTTCTTTAAACCAACCAACAGGCAGCGAGGGCACGATGGGAAAACAAAGCTGGATCCCCAGGAGTGGGTAACATGACATCACTAATGGCGGAGCAGAAAGGATCACTGGCTTCTGTTTTGTTAGGTTTGGTCCTTGTGACAGCCTGCAAGTCCACAAAATCCAGTTCAAGATTTAAAAATTTAAGTCCATTCAAAAAAATTAAAGCATTAAAAATTTAAGCTAAAATTAAACTTGTTTTTTTTTTAACACATCAATCTAATTTATTTATTATTAGTTGCTAAAATTAGTGATTTACACACTGGCCAGTATTAGAGTCTAGATGATTTTTTCTTTCATTTTTTTCTTGTCATGTTTATTATTTAGTTTCTTAAGATATTGCATTTGTAACCCCACATGGACCAGATAATTGCAAATTTGTAGAGATTTAGTAGTGAGAACCATGAATGAACAACTTTGATTTCACTTGTGTGATACTTTTCTTTTTCGTCCCATGGTTGGGAGTTTGACAGAGGCTGTATCTCTGAGGTATAAACTCAAGCAGTGGTGAATTCAAAGAAAACCAGCATGCATGTCTGCCTTTTTGTTTTTGACCCACATAAGGAATCCCCACCTTTCACTTACAAGACGGCAGCTCATTTTTAGCCAGCCATAAATATCAATATCGCCTATCAATAAAACCAACACAGAGCAGGGTAAAAATAGCAAGCGGGAAATGATTGAACAGTAGAGAGATGTGTCAGATGAGAGAGGGCAGAAGTGGGAGAGTGCAGGGAAGAAGAAGAAAGTGATGGCTGCTCGTCTGTTTCGGGCTCGTGGTCTTGCGCCTCCTGGGAAAGTTGAACGTTCTGTCAACATTCTACACCTCAAAATCAATCACAACTGGACAAATAAAAAAAAAGAGAGAGAAAGACACATGTGCACAGAGCAGAGCATTCACACGTTATACTTGATGTTCTTTGTCCTTGTCCAGCTTCAACAAAGCATCCTCAGCATGTTGAGACAATGTGATGCAGTCTGCTGTGATTTGATCATTATGCAGGAAGAAAATAGGACATCAGATCACTAACATTTCCTAACTTTAGGACCCCCCCCCCCGAAAAGTGTTATGTTTTCCATAGCAAATTGCCAAGACATCTGTTCACAAACAGCCATTCCAGAWAAACTGGGAAGTGTTCTAAAATGCAACAAAAGCTGAGGTCTGCTTTAATAGTTTGATTTAAACTTAAAACTTTGTTTAACAAATGTATGCAAT
>NW_013952451.1:1473587-1475497 GCF_001266775.1 Austrofundulus limnaeus | reverse complement strand
AAAAAAAAATCATGTTCATGTTTGCTGAAAACAACATTTTACATTGGACACGTGTTCTGCCCATTGAACACAAGTCTATTTTCTTTTTTGCCATCAGAGATAAGCTTGTGCCCAGATAACTTGGCTGTGTTTCAGTACAGAATTGATTTATGGTTTCCTCCTTGTGTAATATARTTTCAAGCTACAATTTTTTTGGATGCAGTACAGTGCAGCACAGCTCAGACTGGTTTGAGTCAGAAGGTTTTCCAAGGTACTCTTGAGCCAATGCGGCTTTAAGAATTAAAATGACGTGAAAATTTCTTATGATGCTGCAGGCTCAGTTGGTACACTCATCCAAGTGGTGTCTAGCCTCACCCKTTAGGCACAGAGATTTTGCCAGAAGTCACCGATACACTGACTGACAGGGAAAAAAAAATTGAGCACCAATGAGTTGTGGAATTTAAACAAAACTGCACATGTTGAACAGTCATGTGACTGTATTGCTTTCATTATAATATCAAATCAGACAAATCATGGAGTGGGCACAATGCTRCCTCCATGTCAGTAGGGTGTAGCACCCCCTGGAGCTTAAAGCATGCATTTAGTGCCTTTAAGTCGGTACACAGCTGGTAAAACTGTCCCAAAGTTGACATTTGAGCTGATCTCACCCATGTTTGATTGGGGGATCTGGTGACTCATGGGAGAACCTCAACATGAAGTTAGAAACACAAGTGTCATGTCTCATGTTGAAATACAGAGCAGTTTCAAAGTGAGAAAGAAGTGGAACCCAGGATCAGATGATTCAATATGTTGTGAAGAGTTCAGTACCTGAGTTTGGTTRTTGAGAGTAGATCTCCTTTGTTTTTTGTAATCCCCCTTAGTGTGCTTYATCTTGGACAACTGGAAACTTTATAGCATGTGTGGTTGCCTTGTACCCCCTAGTTCTAACATCAGACTGCTGAGACATCTACATCCCACATATTGGACAACTGCATGTTTTCTACAAACCCACAATGCAAGCCCTGTAAAACTCCTTTAAGTGCTGTTAATGACATTTGATAATGGTATTTTCAGTTTCTGATGTCCGTCACTCCCTGYTTTGAAGGATTACCATGTGMGCTGATAAMTGCTTGATAACAGTGAATGGTCTACACTATTACTCTCTGTAGCACTTTTTMTGTTCTCCTTTATAGACCAATCAATGTATCAGTGGCAGTTAGGGGTTTAATTTCTTGCCCAAGGACACTTTAGATATGATACAAGGGCTGGGGATCAAACTCTAGCTCCCCTGATTAAAAGAAAACATGCCTACTTTCCCAAACTCCCAAATCTTCAACTCTTGCTCCACTTGTGATGCCACCATTTATTCTGGATGGTGCTACAACTAGATGTGCCAGTTCCTTCAAATCAAATCACACACACTCATCACTAGTTGTACCAAATTATGTTTGACATGTCTCACTTCTTTGGGATGTATTTTCATGTCAATGAGTGTATTTCCAAGACATTATGTGATCTAGGTGTTGAAAGACTTACAATGTTTTGCAGTTTTGCAGTGTTTTTTTCCAATGTTTGTTTGCATGTTGTATTTTTCTTGAGAGAGTTAGGCAGAAACTGATGAGCCATAGCCAAACCATMCTCAGAAGGGCAGAGGCAACTGGTACCTTCACCTATAAATAAATAATCTGTTGCTTGGAGAATTTTTCAATTTGTATAATCTGAATTTTGCTTTTTGTTTATTTACCTATTTAAGTTTGTGTATCTAGCTGCTAGAAGCAAGTTTTTAGATTACATAAGTGTTCAAAATTTGTCCAAAGTAGAATTTTTTTAAAAATGTGTCAGTTAAATGAAGGCTCAGAAAACTAACTAACTTTCTTTCTTTCTTTCTTTCTTTCTTTCTTTCTTTCTTTCTTTCTTTCTTTCTTTCTTTC
>NW_013952451.1:1462293-1473290 GCF_001266775.1 Austrofundulus limnaeus | reverse complement strand
CTTTCTTTCTTTCTTTCTTTCTTTCTTTCTTTCTTTCTTTCTTTCTTTCTTTCTTTCTTTCTTTCTTTCTTTCTTTCTTTGCATTTAAAACTTCCTAGTTTTGGGGAAATGAGGTTTGTACAAGTCTTAAGGTCTCAAAACCAAACATTTGCTTGAATGCATGAATGATCCTGAGTTTTGGTGGTACCACATGCTGTGGKACCACCAAAACTCAGGATCATATCTTCAAACAAAAGCAGTGTTTGTATCTGTGTATCATCAGTGTCTTGAATTTCTTTTTGAGTTGTTTAATAATTAAGTTCAACCRTTGTTCAGCATGTGCTCAGTGTCTTGAAATTGTCAGTTTAGTCTTCAACTCCAGTTCCACTGTAGTTGGGACGTAGTGTAAAACATAAATAAAATCAGAATACGGTTATTTGCAAATTAGTTTCAACCTATAGGGTGACTGATTGGGGGGGTTGTCTTGCAACCRGCAACCCACCAACAGGGTTGTTGGTTCGATCCCCTGTTCCATCTGTCTTGGTTGTTGTGTTTTTGGGTGGCTGGATACAACAAGGGGAGTTGTCCTGGTTTCTGAAGGTCGCCGGTTCAATTCCCCGTCCAGCCGTTGAATCCTTGGGCAAGACACTTCACCYGCCTTTCCTACTGATGGTGGTCAGAGGGTCTATGGCACTGGTGCATGGCAGCTCTGCCTTTGTCAGGACAGCTGTGGCTGTAGCTTACCACCATCAGTTTGTGGAATGAGTGAATGCCTGAAGTGTAAAGAGCCTTGGGGTCCATGTGGACTTGATAAGGCCCTATATAAGTTCAAGCCATTTACCACAAGACACTTCATACAACTTATGCTGGTCAACCAAACAATGTTTTTTTCAGGGACATCCCTGCTTATGTCAATAAGACAATGCCAAGCCATATTCTGCATGTGGTATTACAACATGACTTCAGTAAAAAATATGCAGGTACTAGACTGGCCTGCCTGCAGTCCAGATCTGTCACTGGACTGTTGAACAACTGAAGTTGTACATCAACCAAAAAAAAAAAGGCGGAAATAATTCCATCAAAATTGCTTCAACAATTGGTGTCCTCAGTTCCCAAAATGCTTATTGAGTGTTGTTAAAAATAAAGGTGATGTAACACAGTTGTAAACATGCCCCTGTCCCATCGTTTTTGGAATGTGTTGCAGATGTCAAATTCAAAATAAACAAATATTTGCAAACACCAATAAAGTTTATCCATTTGAACATTGAATATCTTGTCTCTGTAGTATATTCAATTGAATATGGATGGAAAATGATTTGCAACTCGTTTGCTGTTTTTATTTATGTTTTTTTACACCATCCCAACTTCATTGAAATTGGGTATTAAAGAAGAAATAGTCAAACTTGGTTTAAGAGTCATTTTTATTTGAAAGCATTTTTACAGTGAAATCGTCTCGACGCCCCCTTGACTTCTGTGTCTTTACATTTCAAACATGCTACGTGCTGGAAGACACACGACACTCAGTTTTATGTTTTACAGCACTGACACACACTGTACAGCTGATATCTCTGGTTAGCAGATTTCCTGGGAGAATAAAGAAAATATAGTTTCAGTTAGACATCATTTTTCTCTGTGTAAAGTTTGCAAACTTGGAGTTCTGCAGCTTGTCGTCTATTGGGATCATRGAGTGGATACAACTGCTGAATCTTCTCCCAAACAAAATAAGATAACAGAAAGTCCTGCTATCAGTAGATAAAAGTGAAATACTGTGCCGTCGTGAGGAAAAATAAGAGGGAGTCAAAGGAAGGAGCAGAAAAGTTCTATCAGAAAATGGAGTTTGGAAGTTATTTTACTCTTTTTCTTTGTGAACAATTACCAAGGTCATGTTCATAGATAAGAGAAAAACACAACCCAATGTAAAAAGAACAGTTGAATACATCTGCACACCTACATTTTACATTTAATTAAACCTTCAGTTTAAGTGAGTGATGTTAGGGAAAGATGTTACAAACGCRGAGTAATACTATATGAACACATTCACTAAAGGAGGCCTGAGAAGAGAAATGAAAATTTCATGTTGTGTCATGATTTTGACTGATGTAGAGCTGCAGTGACTCTGCTCAGGAAACTACTTAACATTTTACTAATTAAAAAAATTATATATWAAAACAAGTGTGTGGTGCAGGGTTATCAGATATCTGAACATCTATTAATCTGTACATTAATTTGAACTTAAACAATGAAATAAGTTGAATCTAAATATTCTTATTTCTTAGAAATAACTAGTCCATTAGTGAACCAGTTACATTTTGATATATGATCAGTGAAAGCAACTTTTTGTCATCTCTCCTCAAATGTCTTGTGGCTAGCCGTTCACATTTTTCAAAAAGAAAGAAAAAGTGCACTATTTCATTAATTAGGTTCATCTCAATGTACAGATTAATAGAKGATTATTAGTCAATTACATTACACTTAGCCGGCACGGTGGCTCAGTTGGTAGAGCTGATGTCTTTCAGCAAAAATGTCACTGGTTCAAATCCCAGCCTGGGGACCTTTCTGGGTAGAGTTTGCATGTTCTCTCCGTGCATGCGTGGGTCATCTCCGTGCACTCTGGCTTCCTTCCACAGTCCAAAAACATGACTGTTGGATTAAATGGGACAGATAATGGATGGATGGATACATTATACTTGGCTGTAGAATTAAATCATTTTTATTAGTACTAATTCCACATTGAGAAGTTTATTGTTTTTAATTCCACTCAGTATTTTTGCGTAGGTTTTAATTAATTATGTACTGWTTTCYATTCAAATCTATTTATATTAAATGAATGACTTATTAAGAATTCCGTGTAATTAATATTTACTCAATTCCAAACATTGTAAAATTTAATTAATAATTTTGCTTGTGATCTGTTGGGGTATTTTTTTTTTACAGTGCAGTAGGAAAGGCTTGATAGAAAAATATTGGATCCTTTGGATGTGAAGGTAACTATGAGCTACTTTAACACTCTCCTGACATTTGTTTTATTGCTGGTGTTCCTTTTATTTTGATGAGTACCTGCAGATTTGACACTACTGGCTCCAAGGCATCTTTTGTCTCATCACTGAAGCCCCYGGCAGTTGATACAAACATCACTGGACACTCCTGCAACACACACCATCTCACCTGTCACAGTATACCAATCCCATCAGCATTGTGCTGCAAACATGAGGTGCAAAAATGTACACAGACACAGCCATCAGTTTGGATTCATGTCCCAAAAGACCACTGGCCTGTGAGAGCAATTGTGTGTATATGTGTGTGTCTATGTGTGCATCTGTGAGGGAATGGGTGGAGGCTGTCTTTCATCTCTCGCTGTGATCAGGTATTCTACATGATATGGTATGATGATACAGGCCCTATTAAAGGATGGGGCTGTGTGAAAAATGTGATGACTGGGCAAGAGAAAGAGTAGACAGAGATCTGACATCTGAGAGGACGAGAACTACAAGGGGGGAAGATGACAAAAGAGTGGAAGAGATGAGCAAATGAATGGGTGAGGGTTGGATGTGGAGTGAGTCCGTAAGAGAGATGGTAAGGGTGATGCTGGTGGAGGAAATGAAGATGGGATTAGTTTGAGAAATATAGGAATGAATGTTGCATAAGGAGGTCAGAAGGAATTAATACAGTTCGGAAGGAAAAAAAAGGAAATGGAGTGCTACGGAAAAATGAATGAGTAATAAATTAAAAGAAATACAGAAGAGGGAGAAAAACAGAATTCTTCTATAAGAATATTTTTTGTCTCCTATAATAGAATAAACTTTTACATCGTGCTTTTTTTTCTTACAAGAAAACAAAAAAAAAAACATTCAGATTGCAGTTGTTGCATTACAATTACATTTTATTTGACAAACATCAGTACATCAAATGTTTTACTCTGTAGACTGCAACATATTTAAAACAAGGTGGCTTTTTGATGCTGTTTGAAATGTGCTTCCTCAAATTTTGTTATTTTGTCTGGATGAACTACAGCTGTGTCAGGTGTATGATGTTGATCGGGACGCGTCAACACTTTGATCACGCTGCCAGCTTTTATCAGCTTGCATGCTCTTTTCACACACAAAAAATAGGACCCAATTATGTCAAGCATTGCATTCTGTACCTGAAGTGCCGTAACACTGCTCAGAAAAGCRGTAATAACCCACACCCTGAACACTATTTAAGGTAAAGAAAGTCTTTATTTACGCTGCGTTCCAAATTATTATGCAARCTATAGTTTTCTCTCATCTTTAAAAATTGTCAATGCAAATGACGCACATGTTTCAAAACTTTTCACAGGTTGTAAAGAACTGAAAATGGTCTTTTGTTGTATTTGCAGCAGAAGGACACATTTAATGAAATTGTAAACATCTTAACAGGTCAAGTTACATTTTAACATACAATCTATTGAACGGTGAGTTTTTGAAGAGTTTATGCTTCAATTTCCTTGCAAAATGTCAGAATAACTGTTGTTCAGATGTGAACTGCCTCCCACCCTCACAGATCTTTTGCTTGAGGATGCTCCAAAGAGTCTCAATAAGAGTTGATGTCAGGGCAGGATGGGGGCCACACCATGAAAGTCTTCTCCTTTTATGCCTGTAGCAGCCCATGATGCAGAGGCATGAGACTGTACATTGTAATGCATGAAGTTGATTTTAGTCTTTATGAGTTTCTGAGTCCACTGCAACTGTTTCTGCTTGTGAGCCTTGGCTAGAGGTGGCCAACTATAAGGTTAATCCATAACTGCAAGCATCCAGCCTCTGGAGGATCCTACACCTTGATGTTTGTGGGACTCCAGAGGCACCAGCAGCTTCAAATATCTGTTTGCTGCTTTGCAATGGCATTTTGGCTGCTGCTTTCTCAATCCGATGTATTTGTCCAGCTAAAACCTTCCTCGTTGTGCCTTTATCTGCACGAGCCCGAGTGTGTTCTGAATCAGCCACAAATTTCTTAACAGTGCGATGATCACGCTTAATTTTTTGTGAAATATATAAGGTTTTCATACCTTGTCCAAGGCATTCGACTATTTTACTCTTTTCGGCAGCAGAAAGATCCTGTTTCTTTCCCATATTGTTTGAAAATGGTGGTTCCCTTAATAATAGATTTTTCTTTAATTGTGTTCACCTGGCAAACTAATCATCGCATGTGTCTGTGATTGATTTTAATGATTCAAAGAGCCACGAGACATGAGTTTAATTGAAAAACAAAAACATTTATTTTTATGACACTTAAATACAAATTACAAAATAATTTGGAGTGCAGTGTMGTTATCAATAATGTGCTTGATAAACTCAATCACAGATATGAATGAAGTTATATTGAGTGAAAAAAATTCAGCTTATTTAAGGACATGATCTCATAAAAAAGGAATGATTGTCTCATTTTAAAACAAAGTCATGGTGAGTGTTGGATTTGTAATTCTCAGCTTAAAAATACTTGGAAATTTGGTCAAGAGCAAAAAATCCTGTACAGCTGAAAAAAATAAAAACATTAGCAAAGAGTCCAGCGGGTTTTGTAAAATGTAAAATGGAGATCTTGACTCTTSTGTCTTGCCAAAAATTAGGCCCGTCTTTTTCATCAGAAGAATTCAGACACCTACAAAAAAGACAAATGAAAATAATTAACTGCCTGTCTGAATGGTTTTACATTTTTTTTAAGCCAACATATAGCAAATACAGTGAGGTTCCAGGYTGGAAAAAGCAGGAGTTAAACTTTATTCATCACAAAGATACAAACTCAGTGCATTCAGTTTTTTTTTTTTCCCAATTTCTAAAGCACAAGGGGCTTTACTTGATGAGGAATTTCATCACATCCTAAAGCATGAGCCATGAATGAAAGGAGTGCCATAAACTGTGAGTTCCCAGTGTACCTGAAGGCAACAAAGGCCTTAGCAATATTCTCTGACACCACTCCCCCCCATATCACACTGCACCCCCCACCCCATTGTTCCCTCTGCATTTCTCACATGTATTGTCTTACACGATATCTTTAGAACCCGATAAGACACGTTTTTGTGGCCGAGGACGCAGGCCTGGGCGTGTCTCTGGGTTGCAGCTGCTTATTGTAGTGTCATTGGACTGTAAGATCTGAGGAACAGCTTATCGGACACTGTCTCTGTACCTTGGATGTCACATAGGTTACCTGCACCTCAAGCCCTTCCTGCTTTACTCTTGGTGTATTTGACACTTCAYTGCTCTAAAAAGAACATTATGGTATTACCTTTTTTCATAACTATACCACTCACTGACAAAGGCAGAAACATATACAGCTACATTGAACAGCTGGTGTTTTTGAAACCTTAAGCTTGTCCGAGTGACTCAGTAAATAGCAAATAAGCATTTAAGATCTTCTGAAGAAGGTTTTTGTGAAACATTTATTAAGAATTGATATCTTATCTGTTCTAAATAGCTCTTTGAATGACTTCCATTTAGAGAAACAGAGTTCCAGATTAATGAGCTAATGGCTAGTYTGAAGGGTTCAAAGACTAACACAGATTGCCGCCATCTACACACAACTCCACTCTTAATATTTTCAAAGAGATTTACATGCAAACACTATAAGTGTTTACATTGCTCTAATTTTTACAGATGTTTACATAGAATTTGATATGCAAATGCAAACAGCAGCAGCTAGCTGTAGCACTTCTGGTGTATCTAGCAGGGATATCATGTTTCTGTCAGAGTAAACATTATGCAACAAAACTGACAGCAGTCTAACAGTTCATGAAAAATAAAATACACAAACCACTTTGAAACTTTTGAGACCGAGGTTGTTTTAGGAATGAAATAAATTAATCTGGGTCGTAATTCTGCTCAAACTATCCATACACTCATCTGTCCTATCAAAATGAAACTTTATTTTTCAAAACAGATGTTCAAAGTGCTATCTACGACAGGTTAGATAATAACTGTTCAGACTTTTCCCACAAAATTTCAAAAGATTTCATATGTTCATTTAAATAAGTAGCGCAATTGTTTACATGGCAGTATCAGAGCTGTGCATAACATCAAGGCCCAATCACTGCAACAAATGTGTTCTATTTGTTTGTGGATCTATCCTGTCRGAAGCTCAAAGCACCTTAAAACTTGGCACCTCCTTTCAGCAGCAGTACAAAAATTCAACAGCATCCGCTTATTCTTCCCAAACTATTCAGAAAAATACAGAAATGTTGTTTTGGCTAGACTGTTTCAGGTTACACATTTTTTAAATGTCTGGTTGACAGCACGGAGGCAGTGCTTGGTTCGTAGAGGGGGGTCCCTGTGCCATCAACCAAAAGCAACCCAAGTCACAACAGATAAAGGTAGGTGGATTCAAACGATCCAAGCAAACTAAACTTCCTGCTCACAGCATCTTTAGGGCACAAACTGCCTGCCTGTCTATATGTGACAGCTGATCGTAAGAAGAAACTGTGTGGGCCCTGTCTATGCCTAATCCTGATCTACAGTTAATATCTGTGTTTACAGAAGAGCCAAGAAGTGTGGCGAACTGTTAGTGAAACATGTGATGAGCTGCATGAACAAAATAAATGAAGAAAAAAATCAGAAACATGTGTTTATTTCACCAGCTAGGGTAATACTGATTAGTCTTTTTCAAGCCAAGCACTTAAAGTAAGATGAAAAGGTTGAGTCACAGTCTACAAACCAAGGAACATTTTCAGCCAGCAACTCTAGACTCACCTAGACAGAGGCAATATTAGGATGCTGCTAAAACATGGCCAATGTATCTTTTGTAATAATTGATCTCATGAACCAAACTACTGACTGTGCATGTCACRTGACTGACCTAACTTAATTATTAAGAATAGGTTATAGATCATCTAATACTTGCTTGTGTATTTTCATGATCAACGTATATCTTTCAATCAATAGGAACATTAAACAAACAAACAAAAGATTAGACAAGAGGATAAATTATGTATATGCTATRTGTTAATGAGCCAGAAAATGAGTCATACTTGTGAACCTAGGGAGTTTTGGGAGTGCTTCATTCTCATTCACAAAAAACAGGATTTACTACCAAAGTACATGCAAGGATGTTGACAGAGGTAGAAAGTACTAATCAGTGTTGCCCTTTTGCAAAACTACTACCAAAAGACAGTCAAATTTTTTGCCAAAATGTGGAGACAACTGATTCTGGAGAATAAAACTGTCTAACAAACTCACGGAAACTCATAAAGACWTAGTCCAGAAGAAATAAGATGCATTAACACACAACTAAAATAATTTTCCATTGTTGAAACACAATGCAGGACAAAGTAGCTTCCCATGAGACTTTTCACACATATGGCGATAGCCTGAGACACAAATGTATAACGCACAAACGTAAACACCACACCAGCACAGAGCTGTAAACTACACAAACATGTCTCTTCACCATTGTTTCTCTGCTGCCCCATCTTTCTCGATCTCTGTCCGTGCTTGTGAACCTTTGGGAGACATATTCTTTTTCATCTGTCAGTATGGATGGAAACAGACAAGCTCGAAACACACAACAATGGCCTTGCCAGCACCAAGCAGGCTGTGTTTTGTATGCTTGAAGCGCTGCATTATATCCTAAGTGTCTGGCAACCACAGCATGGTAAATAATGGATGCTCCTCTTCCTTGTGAAAACCCCCTTTTTTTTCCACTTTAGGGACCAGTCGTGGTTTACCTGTATAAATGCCATTTCTGTGTCTCTAGAGAAATGGGTAGAACAGTAGAATGTGGGTCAGACGATTTCATTAGCACAGCATTTCTCACTGCATCTGCGGCAATCAGCCRTTTGACATGAAGCAGTGTCACTCAAACTGTCTTGCAGGCACTTTATACTTGGAGGGGGGAAAAGGATGCAGATACTGCTAGTATGTAGTAGAAAACTTGTGAAATGTAGTTGAAAAGAGTGCTGCTCACCTTGGAGATCAGCTGAATATCCTTGATGTCTTCCGTGAAATGGCTCCAGTCATTTATAGGACACAATCTTCATTCAGCCTAAAAAATAAAATAAAAAAACAAGATAAGTGTAAYGTTAAGTGCTGTACATATTTCACAAATCCTGCATTGCCTCAGATATCATAAAAATAGAAAATCCTGCCAGAGTACATGTTTCTGGGTACTTTGTACAGTAAGTAGGATTAAGTTGGACTGTGGTGTGCCACTGTAAAGTCTCTTAGGTCTCCCTCCCCCATTTGCTCTGAGGTTACACTGAAAGAGTTTCAACGAATGTGAATTATTTACTGCATTCACCAGCCGGCCCTTTAACCCCTCAGAAAAATGCTCAGGCAGTCAGGGTTAAAAATACACTCCCACAGGATCAGAGTTTGGCTCCACATCCATGTGTGAACCTGTGAGTGTGTTTACGGTCAAAGGGTTGGATTTAAAAATTTAAAGCAGTRTATGACCCATGTCCCATAAAGCATCTTTATTCCTCCATGCATCTCTGCCTTACTTTCCATCTCTCTCTATAGAAACAAGAACAGACATAAAAATATCTGAGCTTGGAGTAAGTTTACTGTCTGACAGAGAACCCATGCCATGCCACAGTTTGTTTTATTTATTTACTGTATTATGACCTAACCTGATTGAATGTAAGAGTGCAACTCCTTGTGTGTGAGACACAATGGCATACACACTACTAAGGGAAACAAATTCTGCTTTTAAATCCTTCTTTTTTCACTTTTATATTGTTCAAATGGGGTCTATATAAAGTGGAACTGCAATCTGAATTCCTCCTTATTGTAACTCCTCAAGCCCCTCTTTTGCCCCTTTTCTAATGTGTTTCACAACTCATTTTGACACTGTCTCTTCAAATCCAAACAAGGCACTAAACACCCGGCTCCTTTCCAGCTTCTAGAGCAGTCTATTGTACTTTGATATAGGGGTTTACAATTATTTAGTGACACATAAACTTTTTTATTTACAAATGAATTAAAATATGTCAACAATGGAAGACTTGTCCATCCATCCTTAAAGGTTGGAGCCAGATTCCAATAAAACACTTTTTATCAAGAAKGTTGGCATTGTAGTTGTTTTTGGTCAACTCTTGAAACAGTGTCACAGGAAATTCTGTGCAATATTGTAAAATGTATCAGCACAAATAGTAGCTAGTAGCTAGCTCAACAACTGTAAAATTAACTGAGATATAACTATTTCTTGTGTTTTGAAAGATGACTTATTTGTGGCATCCATTTTGAATTGGGTGACTTTAAACACTATTCAACTGTAGATGGCCAACCAATGAAAATATMTGAGAGCAAATCTATCCAGTGGTTAAAGGGATATTTTGCTAAAATGGAAATAGAGTTATATCGGAACAGCTAAAACTTTTCTCAATTTCTAGCAGTCAAAGTGTGAGATGGGAATCTCTCTCAGCTAATACCGCAAAAAAAATTTTAGTTTAACATTTGTAAAACTGGCTAAATTATATCCCTTCTTTTGTTGTCAGCGCCATTTGACTGTGGTAGACATCTTGAATTACATTAACCCTAAAAGTTAATCAGGCATACGTTCAGTGATTACTTTGTTAAAGCTTCATTACAATCTCTTCAGTGATTTATGAGATATTTTGCTAACAGACAAGCAAAGATGACCACAACTGGTGATGAAAAAACAAAACAAAAAATGATGTAAYCATAGTAGACTTTGGACAAGACTCTCAGCTATTAACGCTCCAAAATTTAATCAGTTATAAATCCAGTGATTTCTTTCTGAGAGTTTAATTAAAATCTGTCCAGTGGTTCATGAWTTGTTTTTGCTAACACGACGAAAAGCCAAACACATTCACACACAGACATGATCACCTCTATGCCTTCAGATACAGGTGATAAAACAGGAAGGTGTCTTCTTGTACAACCATAAAACCAACAACAAATTTGCTCACATAAAATTAGAAATAATCAGTCTTTGCTTCAAATAAAAGTTCGCTGGATGCAGCTATTACCTGACTGACAGAATACTAATATTGCAAATGTGCCCAAATTTATCTACACACACACACACACACACACACACACACACACACACAC
>NW_013952451.1:1457266-1462283 GCF_001266775.1 Austrofundulus limnaeus | reverse complement strand
ACACACACACACACACACACACACACACACACACACACACACACACACACACACACACACACATCAACTTTCATTCTTCTCTTTACCATATTGCTGTGGTGTATCTCTGCATGCAGTGAGGTTGTCATGGCTACACCCAGACACATCCGCCATCTTAGAAGTGGGGGGATGCTGAGTGCTTCAGAGGGGCTGGCGCCAAGCTCCCCCTCACCTACCCCAACCCCTCTGCCCGTCCCCCTCTTTTTTTCTACCCCTTCCCCCCAAAAGAAATCTCAGTCTCTTATTCTCCCTGAAAAAGCTGGCTCGACTTTGAAACGAGCCTCTTCTTGTCACCTAGGAGGGCCTGGAAACACACACAGCAGCTGTCCTCCTGCAGTGTTGTGGCCGTCTTCACTCTCAACTGGAATGGATTGCAACGCAACTAAAACAAGATGAAAGGGGGAAATAAAAGCTACAAACAGAATAGTAAAACACTTGTTTAATACTTACCTAAGAAAAAAAAAAAAACTAAAACAGAGGTTGCACCAAGAAAAATGTGTAGAGTGTGAGTTTGCCTCAGGGCTATAGCTCATCCTGGATTTTTTTCATTAGCTGTTATCTATAATTCAGCTTTTCCTTTATTGATTTAAAATGATCAAACCCTCAATCTTGAAGGTCCATCCAGTTGTAATATGCACACTTATACACTTTGCCTTAATAGCAGTCACTCCTTTTGGCCTGAGCTCTGCACTGCCAAGGTGAATATGRATGTGTAAACCTGCACATAAAACAAAAAGCACCACCAAAGTGTTTAGAAATAAAATGCCTATCGATCAGAGAAAAAAAAATAAAAATATGTGTCAGGAAGTTACAGGATCATTTGATTTACAGAAAAAACAATTTTATATTTTTTCTACAAATGTCATTTTGTTTAACATTATGTCAACGTATCACAGCAAWAAAAAGCCTCATAAAATTTTTCCAGGCTGAGTCAAGGGAATGAAAGGGTTAACCCTCTATGACATGAACCCCCACCACCTCACGTTCCCACTCTCTCTACCCTCTCTTTCATATTCTCCATTATGACAGAACTCACTGCCTGCACGRATGCTGAGAAAAATAATCCTCTTTGATTGGAAGGCTAATTTGAAATGTCAATTATCCTTATGTAAATGCAGGTACAGTTTTTTTTTTCTGTCTGAAGTAGGTAAAGAGGGCAAACGTGTGAATGTGTGTGCACTACAAAAAAAAAAGACCTACACAACTCTGCCCCCTCGTCTTAGATTCTTCATCTATACCTCTTAGAAAGAAGAGCTGGCACACAAAGAAAGTCAGAATAAAGGGACAAGTTTATTTGCATGCACATTGTCCACAATGAACACCAAACTGATCGTAAACTGGGAGCACAATATCATGACAGAAGCAAAAACACAGAAGAACAAGTCAGCCTTCAAAAGATGACTACATTGTGTATAGCAATGTGAATGATACAATCCAACCCATTCTCACTCCCATGTCGTCACATATTGACGCTTTTCCAAGGTTCCCTCTACGTCCGATTTTGACGCACCGGGTACCCCCGTCACGTCAGTTACTGACGAGATGGGGCGAAATCTGTTGTCATATTTTCAGAAAGTGTAGAAAATGCGCAAAAACTACCGTGTCGAAGCCTGAAATTACCTTTGTTCACTTTAGACATCCTGTCCCTGACCCTAGTACCTAAAATTAACCATTTTTAGAAAATGTAGGAAATTCACGTCAACATGTTCCAAAGCCTGAAATTACGTAATATTCACCATGGACATCCTACCCCTGATCCCAGTACCTAAACTTAACCATTAATCCTGATCCCTCATGTTAACCTCAGTCCCCCGACCCAAAGACCCCTGGTGGCGCAACCCGGAAAAGCCGCGGGCGTCAAGGACTGACGCGAGGGGGGCACCTGATGCGTCCAAATAAGACGCAGAGGGAACTTTGGAAAAGCGTCAATATGTGACGAGTCGGGAGTGAGAATGTGTAGTACAATCATGTTAGAATAAACAACAAAACTACAAGAGCTTGAAAGCAATATGCGAAGTATTGAAAACAAGTAAAATATATATTTTTAAATTGCCATCTACACACTTCCATGGAACACTTTTTAAAATGTAATTGCAGAGGTCTAAATAGTTGACACACAAGTGTCTTTATAGAGACTCGGGTAAAACAAGGTCCCGTATAAATAAATGAGGAGGAGAAAAAAATGTACCCTAACAAAAACAAAACAAAATACGGACTCTTCAGATCTTTTGGTTTAATGTCTGTTGTAGCTACCTCCTGTTTAATGACCACAGATTGGGGGAAAAAAATAAAAATAGAGAAGCTAACAGCTATATGAGCCAAGCCAAAACCAAAATGGACTACTGACATCTTCACCAATCTCAACAAGGTCACACAAGTCTTTCACAAACCTTCATMTTGCAATCAATTTAGCCTTATACACCTAAAATCCTATATAAATGGGCATAAGAAACTGCAGCCTCTAGCTTGCATTTTACTAATAACGTTGACGAGCTTCTATGTCCTTGCTGAAGAATCTCCACATGATTCTGCCATGATCATGGTGTGTTCAGGATGATGTACAGTGTTAGTTTCATGACACACCAAGGGTTTGGATTCAGTCCAAAATCACATGTGACCAGAGCACCTTTTCCTATGTTTTCTCTGTCCTCTATGATATGTTGTAAATTGCAAACAAAATCCCYATGGCTTCATAACATAACCCAACTTTAAACTTTTAAAAGTGGACATATCGTGCTTTTAAGTATACCTTCTTCACTTTGGGGTGAAAAAGTTGGGGTCTGTTCATAGTGGAACTGCAATGCTTTGGTCTGAATTCCTCCTTTTTGTGACTCCACAGATCAACTCGTTTTCAACTCTCTTTAAATCCGAATGAGGTGCTTCACACCCTGCCCTCCTCCAGCTTCCACACCAATCCACTCCAGTTTGATAGAGGGATTTATGTCTATCTAGTGGCACACAAACATTTTATTTAAAAATTAATCAAAATATGTCAACAAGAGAAGACTTGTCCATAGAGCCTTACATGTTGGAGCCAGAGTCTGACCCAGAATGAGAGGAGAATCGTACGTGTTAAGTTGTACGGAGTGTCTGAAATTTACACAGATTTTCACTCATTTTGCAGGTATAAGGACATATAGAGACATATCACAGATTTTTTTCAAGTTTTATGGATTCTTTTTCAAAAATCCAGTTCCAAATTTATTCGACATGAGCCTATAGGACATAAAAAAATCAATAAATAACATCAAATAACCATCTTCCAATCTACTCTGACACTAGAAAAACCTAATTTCCTCCTGCTTTGCCCTGTGAAYATGGATATTTTGCAAAAAGGATAGATGTTTGAGGCTCATCATAGGAAGATGAAAAAAAAGTTAGTAAGTCCAGACCTTATCTGGCAATTCCGTTGCATTTTCTGTGACGTAACAGTTCAGAARATGTCATAGAAAATTGAGAAAATGCAATGGGTTAAAAAATGTGACCCAAAAAGAATATAAACATGTCTTTGCAGAACAAGGAAAAACTTAATTAAACTTTTCCGCACTCCTATCCAAGTACACAACAAAAGACATTTAATGGCTAAAAACTGGATTTTACATGAAATGTCCCCTTCAAGAACTTTGTCTCTGGCCAGTCGGGTGGGTGCTCCCCAGTCTCCATGATGCATTTTGATCACTAATGTTTTATAGCAAACTAATAATAATAATAATAATAATAATAATAATTAAAATAATAATAATTAAAATAATAATCCTTTAATTCTTGCATAAGATTAGAATATGAATGAGTGCATCCTCCTCTTGACATGATCAATTTACAAACTGGAATTTTGCATTTGGATAGCAAACCAAGAGAGAGAGAGAGGGAAGAAAATAGCAGACTGAACGACAGACAGAGTCTACAAATAGACTCAACTGGCTGACCCTCCCAGCTGATGTGTCAGTTCAAGTAAGAAAAAGGCTTTTCAGGCCCAAGACAGGATCAAACAACATGCTACAGAGTCCAGTTACACTGTGACAATAGCTCACATTCATTCGCAGCTTCTACACCTAAGCTTTTACCTCAAAGAGAGCTGAGGGAGAGTGGAGGCTGGGCTTGTGCAGGTATATGGAATGGAGTAGAGTGATATCTTAGACGATAATGATGTTCAGCAGATTAGATAGTATCAGCCTCCCATGTTTGTTTTCAGCTCTCGGCTTTTGTGGCTCTACCAAGGCCCACGAACAACCCTGCAGGCACGCTCAGTCTCAAGAAGGAAACTCTTGTCAAAAAAAGGGAAGTAGGCGACGAGATAGAACTTCTGAGATAAAGTCAGGAAGGAAAACAGGAGCAGCTGAGGACATTTCATTTGCAGCACAACACTTGGAAATCTAAATATCTTGATGATAGCTGAGCTTGATTTGAAGGACTTTTATACTTCACTGGTTGAGAATGATGTTTTTCAACATTAGCTCTGAGCTTTATGCTGGAAACGTTGACAGAACTTTGGAGAACAAAAATATTAATGTAAGCTTCACCATCTACAGGAGACTATCTGAATAATCGCATATTAAAAAAAGACAACTACTATGTGCTAACTTAGTGAAATGCTGCATCTGAAGCAGCAAACAGTAGCACCTGGCAGTTTGTATTTGTTTTGCATTGGCTCAGTAGTTCTGGAGAAATTAGCATGCAGTGATGGGAGGGCTTGTCAAGATCAGGAAGAAATCTCTACCCACCCACTGGGGGGATCTACATTTATGAACAAGGTTGACAAGAAAGCTGACTAGTGTAAAGACAAGAAGCAAATAAAATGGCGAAGAACACCTTGAATAATCTTTTTCATATGAGTGCACTGAGAACACCTTCGCAGACAGGCTGGCTCTCTATCTGTCTGTCTTGTCTGTCTGTTCATCTGTCAAGACACTCGCTCCTCTTCTTTTCTTTCTCTCTCTCTCTCTCTCTCTCTCTCTCTCTCTCTCTCTCTCTCTCTCTC
>NW_013952451.1:1454589-1457245 GCF_001266775.1 Austrofundulus limnaeus | reverse complement strand
TCTCTCTCTCTCTCTCTCTCTCTCTCTCTCTCTCTCTCTCTCTCTCTCTCTCTCTCTCTCTTTCTTCTCACATCCTCTAGCCGCTCTCTGCTTTTCGAAAACTATATGTCACGCATGTCAAAATGCTCAGGCCAGTCCTTTTGAGGGTGTTCTGCTGGACCATAGAGCGAATAAACATCCATGTCAGGCGAAAGCGATCTGGGGCCCTTCTCTTGCTGAGCTGGAGCTCTCCTGGGAAACACACAGCTCATACAATGGATAGAGGAGGCCTTTTGTTGAGTCTCTGGGAGCTGCAGGGCTAGCTCTGGATCAAACTGGGGTGGTACGTGTGAGAGAGTGTGAATTCATTTCTGCATTTTGTCCACAAACACACACTCACACATCCAGGAACTACAGTGACACGCACACCTTAGCCTCAACTAATGCACAAAATCACAGCCCTTCCTCATTTAAAAAAAACTCAGTGTGACTAAGTAAACTCCTTCATCTTTTTGCATAAAGAGCATGGATATGAATTTGCAATAGCCAGCAGGAGAAAGAAGAAGATACAAAGAGGAGAATGGTGACATAAATCATGCTGGACTGATTTAAACTGGTTTAGTGTCAGTCTAAAGGGGCTTTCTGCTGTACTATATACAGACCCCAGCACAAAGCTAGTGGCACGAGTCCCTCTTGGGGTTCAGTGCAGCAGAAGTCTGCAGGGAACTGTCTTGTGCTTGTGGGTGGTGTGTGTGTGCATGTGGTTATTTATGACACATATTTGAGAAATCTCTTACATTTTTAATCTATATAGTGGCAAAAAAGGCTACCTGGAACACCAGGTACACATTTGTTGAGTGTAAAACACTATCACCTTACATGTTATTGTCTTACAGGTGTGTTTCTATGACTGGATGTATGGCTAAATATGGTTCTCATAAAAGCAATAGAAGACAAAACTACTCCTGTTACTTCCTCAATCCCAGACCAGATTTTAATAAATTTTCATTCAAGGCTGCTGCCTTGCTGCCGGCTATCTGCCTCTTGTGTAGGATCTATGGGAATTCTCTTCACAGAAATGAACTCACACTATCTGACTCTATTCATCCCCAAGACTGCACTTTCTCTGGGACTCCCTCCCCGCTTTTTTTTCAGTCACCCGGTTTCCCACAGACCACCTTCCTTGTGTCTCCCCTTCTTGATTTGCATCCTTTCTGCCCACCTTCCCAAGCCCCTCCTCCTCTCCCCAGGTTTTGCCTAGCTTTCAGCTGCTTTCAACTCCAATTTTGGGCACAATGAAGTTGTTCTGGCTGACAGTTTGGCCAGCAGAATAAGTGTTGTTCGAGCCTGCTGTGTGGCCCTGTAGTGGGCCCATTCTCCCCCTTGCCGGCTCAGTAACTGAGAGCCTCGTTGGTGGGACACGGAAGACATCCATCCCCACGCTGGCAACATGACATGAGAAATTAGTCTAAAACCACGCTGAGGCTTACCTGAACCGCCTCTTTACACATTAGCACAAATGCATGGCTGAATACGCACAAAACACAAGCCCAAAGCCGCTTGCTATCTAATGTTCCACTTCATAACAAACATAAATAGCCTGCTCCATGAATTCTGAGAGCACAAAACACCTTTGAACCTTTTGTCCTTTGTATCCATCTGTTCTGGCGAGGTCAACGTCACACCAAGGCTAAGTTGGCCTGATTTACTCAGTTACTCTGTGTCCTGTAGGATGTGCCAGAAAAGATTTTGTATTGGGGTCAGCTGTAAAGACAAAGCCTGGAGCCCTCTCTCCTCTGTCGCTTTCAGTAAACATCAACCAGCGTCTCCCCCCCACACACACAATGCCCCCACACAAATCCTCCATCCCTGTTCCTTCTCCATTATTTTCTCCAGTTTGCTCAACGAATTCACAAATACAGAAATGCACACTATAAATATTCTTTCTATGTGTATTCTCGCTGACATTTTCACACACATGCCCACTCACACACACACAAACACACATACACACACAGAAGYCAGGACATGAGAAAGTGGCTTGGAGAGGCCCTGATGGGGGTACCATATGTCCAGGCGTTGTATGTCAGTCGGCTCACCCCCAGCACTCTGCCGGACCACCATAACTTAGTTTGTCTTCAGCACAAAGTTTGGCCCAAGCTTGGCTGGGTTCATTAGGAAGCTATTCTCTGGAATCAATGAAGCTTAACAGACCTCCAACAAAGGAGCTAATCACACCCGCTGCTGCTCTCACCCCCTTACTTACATTCACTCTCTGCCTGTATGATTTCCGTTACCAAATTTAAACTCATRCAGGCATAATTGGTTGATGCCAAACAGTGGTAAATGCTGCTTGCTATTTGTGATGCAGAAACTAGCATGCACAGCTGTGTTTTGACCACACATTTTCAACAGTCTGGTGCATGTAACTGGACTAAAGTGTCATGTTCACACCTGGCAGACATTTTCCTGGATGTGAGCATTTTTAAATACAGTGTTTGGTATGAGTTCTTGCCAGCATGTCTTGTTTATAAATTTGAGAACATGGGTTAACTGAAGGATGTGCTGCACTGACAATGGAGCGCCCCAGGGTGCAGAACGTCACTGCAAGGACAATGAATATGCCTGTATTTGACTATTGGATTTTGTGCTTTTTTGCAAACCAAGAATATATATA
>NW_013952451.1:1452913-1454539 GCF_001266775.1 Austrofundulus limnaeus | reverse complement strand
ACAATGATGACACACAACTGCATGTTTCAAACTAAAATCATTAACACCTTTACCCAATGAACAACTGACATGACATCATGCAACTTTCTTCACAACATAAAATAACACTGTGCCAAACAATGGTGACATATACTGTATGTAAATTAGGAACAATTGATACATGGTTGTTGGAACTGATTAGAAAGCTCATGATGGATGGATTGACAGATTTATTTACTGAGCTTTATTTAACCAGGAAAATCTGAACTATGAAAACTAATTTCTACAACTTCCTAGAAATGAAAGTAATAAGCCTAAAAAACATGCCCAAAGCCTTGCTTTGACTCATTCATGCATGTTTGAGAAATCCTGCAGCCTTTTTAGGAAGCCATGCTGAGGAGCAAAATGACAGGTGGGGACCAGAAACGCATTTGGGGACCAGAAACGCATTTGGGGACCAGAAACGCCCCTGGGATGTGTCTTTAAGCTGAGCTTCCTCATGGCAGAGCGCACCCCCTCCCCACACACCCCGCTCATGACTCCTGCAGGCTCTTGGGTCAAAGTGAAAGTGAAACCTAGCTGTCTGCTGAGCTCTCAACATTAGTTCTCACTCAGTGAAGTTCTTTTCAGATTAAAAATACCTTTGAAGAAATGTATTTTCAGATGCCAAGTAAACTGCATCATGGCGCACATATGGAACAGAATCAGAAGGTGGTTCTTAAAGAGACAGAGGCCAATTTCAAGGTGTTCAGAAGAGGAAGTGATGAGAAGATAAGTTTATTTTCTATTTAAACATAAAAACAGCATTTTAATAAAAACTAAAGGTGACATAGATACTTTATTAAGGTATAGTATTTAAACATATGCCTGAGAAACACATAACATTGGCCCTTTAAGTATTTTACTGCCACTGTGCCACCTGAAGTCAGTCAGCTTTTAAAAACTCAAGAAAATATCATGAAATAACATGAATAAACACCAGATCACTATTTGTTCTTTGCATCATTTCACTGTTAAAAAGGAAAGGTTTTCTGACCGTGAAGCACTGTTTATGCAGAAAATACAGGAACTCTAAGAAACTTAAACTTTTTTAATGTGATGAATTCATTCTTGTAAAGATAATAAAAATGTACTACTATATTATTTATAAGCTTTACTATATTCAATTCAATTCAAAAATACTATATTGATCCCAGAGGGTAATTAATTGTATTAGGATATAAAGGTGTACTGAAGCAGGTAGACTAAATAACACAAATGTTTGGTGATTTATGAATGTAAATTATAATCAATAAATATTAGAGTGGACTTGGACGCAATCTTAGGATTAAACTACAGTTTAACTGATTAAAAACAACTCAATAATAGATTAAATGCTATCACTAAAAGTGATCACTAACATCAGCAATGATATGGGACTATAGCAGCAAGCTAACTTTTCATAAGAAAAACAGCTGTCCTGTGGACTTATTTCTGGTTCTTTGTAAAGAATAATGTTTGATCAAAAGTTGGATGTTCCGTTAATGAGACTGACATTACCTGTTGCAGCTCCAGGAGCACTGATAATTCATCACCATGTCTGTCTCTGCACAATGTGTGCGTCTCAGTGAGCCAGATGAAGTGTGTGTGTGTGTGTGTGTGTGTGTG
>NW_013952451.1:1445399-1451283 GCF_001266775.1 Austrofundulus limnaeus | reverse complement strand
GGGGGGGGGGGGGGGGGGGGGGTGTATCAAACTCCGGGACATGCAGCAGCTCTGACGAGGTGCGTTGACCACACCAAATTGTTTATTTAAAAGTTGTAGAGCGACCAAAACTTTTAACCAGCTGAGCAGGCCAGCCAGTCAGCAGGCAGACCACGGGAAACCTCCCAGTTCTGTCTCAAACTCCGGGACATGCAGCAGCTCTGACGAGGTGCGTTGACCACACCAAATTGTTTATTTAAAAGTTGTAGAGCGACCAAAACTTTTAAACAGCTGAGCAGGCCAGCCAGTCAGCAGGCAGACCACGGGAAACCTCCCAGTTATGTCTGTCCGGGTCTGCCCACAGCTCCTTCAGCTGTGTCTGGGTTACACACTTCCTGGTTGCTGTCGGGCGGACTACACCATTTTGCGCCTCCAAGAGGGACACCCCCAGAATGTCCAATAGGTTGTGTGGACAGTAAAATAAAGTTCATGCTCTCAGTTTATGGTATCAGTATATCTGAAATAAATTACTATACCAATTAATTGAAGGGCCCATTTCATTTGGGAAAAAAATAAATAAAAAATAAAATCAGGACTTCCATGGGCCCCTCGCCCTTCTTGGGCCCTGGATTCTGAGGTCCACTTCCCCCCACCCACATCCACGCCCATGGTCATAGAATATATTCTTAGTCATTAAAGCACAATACTAAATGAACTATTTTTTAGCCTTTTGGTATAATCCAGATTACTTAAAAGTGGGTCATGTAATAAAAAAATTAGAAGCAATTAATATCTTACCTGTTGTAGAAAGCATTTTCACCTGCCTCAGTTTGGAGGAATAGAGTTTAATTCTGAACAATCTAGTAGGTTCCAAGATCAAAGATTGCTGCTAGTTGAATCAACTCTAGTCTTTAAAAAAGTGCAATTTCTTGCGTGTTTGCAACAAGTAATTATCACTTTAAAAATTTCTGAACTGTTGCAACCCGAATCAGAATCAGTGTACGTTATTTGCATGCTTTCTTCTCAAGCTCATTGCGGCTCTGCTGCTTGTAGTTTATTCAGAGATGATCAGTTCAGCTTGTAGAAACTGGAGACAAAGTCTAAAGCCCTATGCATGGTTAAAACCACTGATTATAAATCTCTTGCACAAAGTTCCAAATTTGTTTGAAAACTCGTAAACATCTCCTCTTATAACTAAAGATCAAATTCACTTTATAGCTCATCAGACAGCACAATATTTTATATACATGTATCATAATGTGCATATATAAAAGATCTTTTTACATGTGATCCTTGATTCTAAATGGGTTCAATTGTGCTAAAATTAGCAAGGAATGCGCTATAACAGAAGCCTTTAAAATTTGTACTTTCTGAGGTATAAGCATGACTAGAAGATAATACTACTGTTCATTTTGCTTTGTGACACCAGTATAGAGGTCAGAAGTTAAGTTAAGTTACCTAAATGAACAGTCCTCATGAGCGTCAATGGCAACAGTCCTGGATGTTCAACTGAAATGTTCCAGTAAATAACAAGCCACGCCTTCTAATTCTAACAATGTTTGTACTTTAATAAATCTTTCAGTTTGTAATTTATCATAATTTTTGCTGCAAGTTAAATATGCCTCTTGGCTAGCAGTTTTGACAACAGAACAAACAAAAATTTTCTGATAAATACATTACAATTTTATATATGTTCAGCTAGAATCTTWAGGGCAAGTATTTTTAATATCATACAAAGTGGATCTTTTTTCAGCCCTAAATGGTGATGTAAATACACACATAATACATAGATACATAGTTTATGAAAAAAAAATGCTCAATAAAGTGAAAGCTCAGGCAAAAAACAGTGATAGGACATTCTTTGAACTCATACTCGAAGCCATCATTCTCTCAGTATGATCTGTCTACAGACAAAAAAAGAAAGAAAAAAAAAAAAGAAATCCTCCGGCATCTTCACTTTTAAGTTTTTTCTGTCTCCCTGCTTCTTCATTTCCTTTTATTTCCTTCATTTCCAGACTCTGACTGGAATCATAGCAAAGTTCCTCAGTGCAAACTGTGTGTTCTGCTCATCACAGACAGTGGCGATTTGCGCCTGTGTTAAGGCAGAAATACTTCTTTGCCTTTTTCACAATAAAGATTGCCGCTATTATCTGAATCTATTCCTCTGGATGACAGAAGAAAAAAAAAGCATGAAGGGGAAGAGGATGAAGGAATTTCAGCCAACCGCTATGTGACTTGCTGATGGAACTTGAGTGACAATTGGGTGTGCAATTGTCAGTGTCACTCACAGATACATTGTAATATCAGATTTCCAGCTGGTGGGGAGCCAAGAATGTAAAGGGTACATCAKCTTGACACTGTGTAGATTATTATTATAGGTAAAGCTGATGAGGACTAAAGTTTTGGGATTGGATTTGGTTAGATCTCCCTGCACCCCCGACCCCCTCCCTTACATAAACACATATTGCAATGAGTCAAATACTTCGATTGCAGCAAAACCCTGCAATATTTAAAGTAATGAGAAGTTAATTGTAGTGGAAATGCAAATTCAGCACTGCCCCTTTCCACAATGAGAAGATTAATATTTTACAGCCAATGGGCACTGAGGAGAAAATAAATAAAACTGACGTTAAAGGAAGTTGCTTTGGTCACTTTTTTAGCTGTGATTGACCCAGTGTCCGAATTGGAAAACTGGTGTGCACTGGTGCACCTTCTTCATTAAATGCTTCTGTTTTCGATTGCTTAATGTATTCTTTAATGATCATCCATTGGTCGCAATCATTAAGATAGAAATCAGCGTGATCATTCTCTTTTTTGTTTCGGCCCTTTTCTTTCTCTGTTTTTAACAAATCCCCCACCATCACCAACACCCCCCCACCCCCATCCCTGCCTCTCTCTGTCTGGAACTAGATGGGAAAGGTGATACAAAGATGGTATGACAAGCAAAGCATCCCTCACCAACTCCAATGCAAAAAAATAACAATAAAAATAAAAAAGGAGCCAAGAAATAAAGGATAAATGGAAGGGATAAAGTGAATGACTGGATGGATGGTAAAATAAGAGATTGCGACTCTCAGAACGAGTGAAAAAAAGATGAGGAGAGGTTTTAGGGGTTRGTGGAACATTATAAAAGAGTGAAAAGTGGGGGAAAAGATTCATTTGAGGAGTGAACAAAGATCGGGATCAGAGAAGCACCTTTTTCCCATTTCCCTATCCCACTGTCCCCCCACCCCCACCCCCCACCCAACCCATCTTCTGTCCCTGCCAGGTTTCCACCTGCTCCTACTCTTCCCTCTAAACCTCTTTTTATGCTCTTGTCCACCCCTCCTTTTCCTTCCTTCTTGCGCTTTTTTCACCCACCTCCCATCCCACTTCTACTCACTCTGTCTCAGGTTCGTCTTTTAATGAGAGCTGGCGGGACAATAGTACAATTGTTGAACACGTTTGGACTGAAACAATTGCTGTTTATCCAAGCGATGTACCCTCTCATCTTTGTTACAGCCAGGCCAAGTCTGATTAAGTCCGTTTTGTGAGTGCTGCAATAAACTGCTGAGCCTGTCACAAAAACTCATCCACTTTCTTCTATCTCTTTCGACAAMACAGCTTTAATCGCTTCTCATCGCWRGCCTCAGCCCCCTTCCGATTTACATATTCATTACCAGTGACCAAGTGAATCACACTGACAATGACGGAGGGTAAACGATATAGAGACACAAAGAAAGCAAAAGGAAAAAGAAGAAAAAATACAGTACAGACAGTTTAAATGTCAATGTAAGATAATTGGCTAAATTTGATCTTGTTTCAAAATGACCTCCGTTATTTAGGACACGGCTAATTTGTTTAATTAAAACTGAAGTTGAACACGCTGCAGGCGGTAAAAATGTTACACATCACAAGATAAAAATAAAGAAAACAGAAAGATCTTTTTAAAATAATAACGTCAAATAATAATTTTCCAAAAAAATGGCAGGACTGTTATTAAGCTGGTATTAGTGGCAAAGATGCACTGAATGCAGTGAATAGAGAGCTTTTTCACCATGCCTCATCCCTTTGCTCTGCACTCTCTAGCAGACATAGGCTACCAGCACTATGCAAAACAACATCATGATTAGGTGGGCCTGGTGTAATTTTGGGGGAGTTATGGGATGTGAGATTTGTGTGTACATTTTGCAACATAAAATGTTCATTCTACCGTTGAAAGAGTAAAAAAAGGTGGAACACATTCWAGCAAACACACTCATCCTCATCGCATGTGCAGATGCTTCTAAAGACACAAGAAATCATGGTACAAATATCATTTCTGCATTTAATCACAAACACCAGAGCTTTTATATCAATGTGCTGCTGTTAGCTTTCCAAAAATCCCTCTACAGTAACATAAAACACTGTACTCAGTGAAGAATTGAAATATATTGTCAGTCTCTAGGTATTGAACATTGAATTATTTTGTGAAGTATGGACTTGATGCATTTTGGAAGTAATAATTAGATTTAAAAACAGCTTCAGAGGGCAGAGGGAAACATAGCACAGATTTAAGCTCAATGGCTCATTAGCTGAAATGTTCAACATAAACTACATCTGATGGCAATGACCTTTAGAGATATTTGTCAGAACTGTTTGACTAACAGCGCCAAAGTATATTTATTGCCTCAGAGAATAGTTGGATATTGACTCGTCAGCATCACCGAAAATAGATGCTTTGTTCTCTTTTTGAAATAAAACACTAAAAAGACCTGAACATGATTTTACAAGTAAGCATGGGCGTGTGGCCATAAACACGAGGTCAAAACCATTCTATTAAAACCGGGAACGTATTCTTTTCATACACGTGTCCGCCTCTATCACTACTCACACTCTCCAGAGACAACAAATTTACCCATACTGTACTCTACCACATGCAGCACCAACTCTAGTCTCTCTCTTTGCCTTGCCAGACCTCCCTTTTCTACATTCACTCACACATAAACACACCAACACACGCTGCCAGAATCCACCACCCTGCCACACATACCGAAGAATAGGACACATCCCTCATTGCAACCAGGAAATTAAGTTGACATTTGATGGAAACTGAAAAAAAAAATATATATATATATTTTTTTTTTTTTTGGGGGGGGGGGAGTAGGGGTGAAACGAAAAAAAAAAGTGCACCACAGCAGACATAGCATAAACTGATCCCTTGTTCAGCCATCCCCACGCCACCCCCCTTAAGCCCATGGACGCATTCGAGGGGGATTTCAGCGATCTGCAATGCAGACGCCACTGGGTGCCCACGAGAAAATGAGCTTCATCTTTTGCCTGTCCTTGTCAGCATGTGCTGTCTGTCCCTCTTTGTTTCCATCTTTTATGATGCTAGTACTCTATTTTCATATCTGCCTCCTCTGTTTGTGCATTTCTATTTGGAAGGACCTTGGGAGACTAAAAGAATAATCCTACAAAATAATTGTTCTGTATGCATATGAAATGAAGTTACACAGTGTAATGCATTTATTTACTGCGAATGATTCTAAAAATTAGCCATTTTTCCACATTTTTGCATTTATTATGTATTTTAACGRCATCATATGTACAATTATGTGTCTATTTTGTAAGTGTAGTCTTGTCATAGTGTTTAGTGTATAAGGTTGAATAATTATTTCTAAATCGCTTTTAGGAAAACTGCTAGTTTTGTACAAATACCAACAACATGTTAGTGGTTTTATCAGGTGCAACAACAGTTTAAATCAAACAAACAATAAAGTAAAACCTGGTCCTGCACAWGATTAATGATTACATCAAACACCTCTTAGTAACCTCAGCAAGGATTCTGAACACCTTGTCTTAATTCAGGCCACAATTAATACATCATTGTGCCCTCCTACAGTTTAGCCCCGTGCACACATGCACACACACACACACACACACA
>NW_013952451.1:1440054-1445389 GCF_001266775.1 Austrofundulus limnaeus | reverse complement strand
TTTTTTTTTTTTTTTTTTTTTTTTTTTTTTGCAATTTTGCACAATGTTCCTTTTAGCATTTAGGCACACAAGGGGTTCTTTCTGCACAATATTATACTGATTGATGAATGAAGCAATCCTGCATTGAATATTTGTATTAATAGAACAAAAAATAAAAATGAAGACAATTAAACACAAGCATGTTTTTACTATATTTTGTACAAGTATAAAATTGCCTGTGATTATCTTCACCCATTTAAGGCAGTTTCTTAACATGCTCATAAAAATGTCATGTATGATAACGCTGAAGGTTTTTTTTTTTTTTTTACTGAGAAGGCGAAGAGTCGAGGTGAGACTCTCATTATCGTCTGTGTCACTAATATCTGCTCTGTATTTCTCAGAGGCGGCGCCATCCCTATATTGCATCATGCCAGCGCGTATGCACACACACTTAACCGAATGGCATTTGCAGACAGTGCATCATATTTGCGTTTTCTGCATTTTAGAGTATTTGCCGATCGCTGTGCAGATAGTTGCATCATTTAAAATACATAATGCTATTCATTGCAAAGAAAAAAAATCACATAAATACTGGGCACTGAGGAGGAGCAGTAAGCAACATAAAAGAAGTCTTGAGGAGAAATTTAGAAATAGGTTTAAAGCTGTAGTTTTAWTTAAAGTTATGTATCTTTTAAAGGAAGATTGTCCTGCATGTGTTGCATATAAAGTATTTGGCACTCCTCTTTGCTCAAACAAACCCCTATCTTGCCACATGCACCGCTTTTTTTCTTGCCACCAGCAATTTGCATGYATTTGCATGATTTTCACAACGTGCATTTCCTTTGTTCTGACTGTATGATGATGCTGGAGAAACCCTCCCACTGGAGTGCAGCCCAATGAAAGCTACTCAGATGTAAAAAAAAAAGAAAGAAAAAAAGAAATGTTTTAATTATGAATTGAAATATTGAGGTTTCCGCTAAACCAATTAAATTGTCTAAAACCATTTTTTATAATACAGTGTGTTAGAAAGGCGAGATGATGAAGTTTAAGGTTTGCAGAAATTTTAAACGACTCAGGAAAAGACGTATTGTGCTTCTGCTCTGAGGCATCTGCAGTATATAGCACAGGGAAAGGATTGCATTCAAGCATGAAATATGGAATAACTTGACAAAATAGAAAATAGGAAAATTAGAGATGGAAACTAAATCACTTAGAAGACATTTTCACACATTTTTCAATATTTTCCTAACTATTTCACTGTTTTCTTTAAATGTACATGTTTTATAGTTGTTTGTGTCACCTGTTTGCAGAAAAAATAGGCTTTTAAATTTATGTTGCTGTCTTTAGGGTGTAAAAATGTATGCTTTTGTTCCTTATAAAAGAACCATTGCTTGTTTTCCTCTACAGTATTTGTTTTGTTCTCTTTTTTTCTGGTGTATGTAGATCAGAAAACATCACACACAGATGTTTTTACAATACTTAAYCATACAGACACATACTGATGACTTTTTTAATCACTGTGGGCTATAGCACTGATGGTGCAAAAGCCGCTCTCCGARGCTGGAGGGTTTATTCAAAGGACGTGGGTTCCTCATTAGAAATACTTACTCCCGCTGGCACCCTAACAGTAAGCAGCGGTACTGCAAAATATGCATGCCTTATAGATGTTTATGCCTGTTTCATGCTAAATGAGGATGTGCATTATAAACAAATGTTACTTTGAAGCAAAGAATTCTGTGTTTTTTCACAGAGCTTATTTTAATATTAAGCAAACAGAGCTGATGCACAAATTACAGTGTAAATGGTTTTGTTTTGTGAACGCTGTTAAATGTACTTTGTAGTGCAAATACTTCATGTAGTGTGCACTGCATATCTAGTAAATAGGCATGGGTAAAAGACCAAATAAATAAAAAAATAAAGCTTGTTCTCATTAGGTTTTTATTTTTTTTTTTCAGATATTGTTGAAGATCAATTGTGCAAAGGTGGAGAGATGACCTGGTTTACTGTTTCAGTGCCCAACCCTGTTATTTTCTCCATGCAGAAATAACTAGTGGTGGGTCWTATGTTACAGAGTAAAACCTGCCTAGGGGTGTAATAATTTCTATAAACCCTGCAGCACACTGAGGGTTGGGCTTCCGACTTTGAGACTATGGGTGTCTTGTCTAAGGTGATGTGCAAGGAGAAAAAAAATCCATAAAGATGCTTTAAGTTCAAATTTAACCAGCAACTAACAAYATAATACCTGATAACACCTAAATGAATAATAGCTTAATTTGTAGATAAAACAAGTTGACTCTCCTCAATATATACCTTAAGACTTTGAAGTCTCAAATAACACATTTCCCTTTATCTTGCATAGTTCCATTCCAAGCAAATGTAAACACGACATCACACAAAATGCAATATTCAGCTTGTTTTTGAATAACAGTACGTGCAGAAAGTACTTATAGAGGTTGCTGAATGATTAGACAGAAAACATAGCTGTGAAGGCACAATTTAACTCAATATTAAAATAAAAGTTGCAGAAAGTTTTGGGCTAGTTTTAGATTGCTACTGAGTTCAGTAGCAGCTGACCTTCCCTGCTCTTCTAATTGGCCTTTTTGAGAAGCTTACCAAATCTGCATGAGGACTGGGAGTAATTAAAATCAGTAAAATGTTACACTGAAGCACAACGGGGATAATATAGCTTCCACCTTTGAGTGCTACATTTTTTACCACCTACCAGAAAAAAAAAATTGTATTAAGCCTGTTCTGTCTTCTGGGTATATTATTTTTATTCCATACCAGAGTGTCCGACTAATGCCTATGATTTCAATATTTTGATTAAGTATCTACAGTGTGTGTAATTTCTGTCCTGCATGACAGTAATGGAACTAATACTTTTATGTTTAAGCAAGTAATTCATGACATCCTTTAATGACCTAGGTTTTCATGACATGATGTTCATCTGCAGAYAGAATGATTAAAGTCAGAACAAGATCTGCTAACAACAGTCATTCTTATGTAGATATCACTTGTGTTTATCTTTGTGTTTTCCATTAACCTTGTATCAAATCTTGCTAAGAAGACATAATGGTGTTTGTTAATATATATATGAGGCCTCTCGAGACACAGTGAGTGGTGTGGAGTGGAGTGACAGAGAAAAGTAGAGGCACAGAGACAGGGCAGGTTGTTCTCTGTGTTTCCTGTTGCAATAAAACTCAGCTGATCATCCCACGGAGTACCTTCATTCTTGGACCACRTATTTCTGTCTTTGTTAAATAAATATTGCCATAACAGTTGGCGTTGTCGGCAGAGACCACTGGGAGATTGACGGATCAAGGCCACATTGCAGGTGGACTGATATGAGTGAGCAAGGACTGGACTGCTCAGGACCGTGACTCCAGCTGGATGAAAAGAACCTTTTTATGGTAAATTGTTTTAACAACAGAGAAATGCTGGTGACGATTGTGATGGATGATCTTGAATAAAAAAAGAACATTGGGTTTTATTTTTGGCTGTTGAACCTGAGAAGATTTTTGAAACATCATCTGCTGAAAGTGAGTACAGAACAGCTTCAAGATGCCTCCTTACTTTTCCAAAGAGGATTTCTGCCAGCTTCTCCAAAAGGTGACAGTGTTGGAGCTCAAGATTCATCGTTTGGAAGAGATGAATGCTTTGGAGAACTCAACATGTGTTGAAATGGGTGAGAAGGCTGAGATGAGAGATCAACATGGAGAGGAGATGGAAGCTGCTTCTGAGGGTAAAACTGTATGGAACTCTGTTGCAGACCAAAAAATCTCTCAGGAAGAATTCATCTCTTAGATTATATCGAATGGCCAGAGTTACAGAGAAATGCTTTTTCTCCTCCAGCAAGGAGAAGAAAGCAACAGGCTACAATCAAAACAGCTAATAACGACCAGAGAAATGAAGCAGTCTTTCTTCAAAACAGATTCACACCACTGGAAGAAACTGGTGAGTCTGATCAAAGTTCACTGTCTAATCTCAGCGAGGGATCTGAGACCAGATCCAGATCCAGCCCAAAGCCAAATCAAGTCCAAAAAGAGACTTTCAAGAATCAAGTAATGCTGATTATCACAGATAAAATGGTGAATGAGATCAGAGGCTTCTGGAACAAGAAAAAAGTCATTATCACAGATAAAATGGTGAATGAGATCAGAGGCTTCTGGAACAAGAAAAAAGTCAAAGTTCTGAGTTTTGCTGATAAAGTGTCTGACCTCACAGAGAAGATTCTGGAAACTGCAGCCGAGTATCCAACTTTGAAGACCCTCATCATTCATACAGGAAGTGATGAAGTBATGAACCGACAGTCAGAAATCCTGAAGAAGGATTTTATTCAGTTGCTGAATGCAGTTAAAAATCTCAATATGGATGTGTTCATCAATGGGCCCATTCCTACAGCCAGAGGAGGGGCTGAGAGGTTCAGCAGACTGTTTGCCCTTAATGGCTTTTTTGGAAAAGTCCTGTGCTGACCACTCTGTGAGTTTTGTGGATAACTTTGATCTCTTCTGGGAAAGAAAACATCTCTTCAAGTCTGATGGGCTGTCTCTGAATCAAACTGGAGCTCAGCTTCTGGCTTCAAACATTAAGTATTTCCTGAACAAAGTTCTGGCTGGAAACAAACAACAGGACAAACCACAACAGCTGACGTCTGAAGGACAGCTGGAGAAAACTGAGATATCAGTGGAACACAGCGTGCCAGTTACTGATAAGGAGACTGCTTCAAAATCAGAACCAGAGAGAGAGAGGAGTTGCTTCAAGCTGAAGAACAAGCCTCACAAACAGAGGATCTCTTGGACTCTGAGACCCCAACAGGACAGCAAGTGGAATGCTCCCTCCTGGATTTTACTAACAACATGAAAGAACCTGGCAGGATTAATTTCAAACAAACACCATGCCCAGATCCAGCTAACTCTGGTCTTCAACCCCAGGAACTAAACCAAGATCTACAAAAGGTCACAGAGCCCCACCACCACCTCTGACCCTTCCACACAACAAAACAGATAATCCTGTTTGTGTTCAAGATGATCCAAAGACTTTTGTGTGATAACTATGTTTTGGGATTAGTAATTACTGTGGGAGGAATAAAAAATTGAATTACTGATGTTGGAATTTTAGAAAAGTACATATACTTAGGTTTATGTTGACATGTTTTTAAAAAATACATTTAAAGCTTTTTTGTTTTATTGATCATTTAATTTGTGTTTTAATGATCAGATGGGGGAGATGTAATGGAACTAAAACTTTTATGTTTAAGCAAGTAATTCATGACATCCCTTAATGACCTAGGTTTTCATGACATGCTGTTCATCTGCAGATAGAATGATTAAAGTCAGAACAAGATCTGCTAACAACA
>NW_013952451.1:1429714-1439528 GCF_001266775.1 Austrofundulus limnaeus | reverse complement strand
TATGGTGTTTGTTAATATATATATATATATGAGGCCTCTCGAGACAGAGTGTTCAACAGTAGTGTGGAGAGACAGTGACAGAGAGAAGCAGAGGCACAGAGACAGGCCAGGTTGTTCTCTGTGTTTCCTGTTGTTGCAATAAAACTCAGCTGATCATCCCACGGAGTACCTTCATTCTTGGACCACGTATTTCTGTCTTTGTTAAATAAATATTGCCATAACAATGACAATTTAAAGAATTTTAGTGTCATACTAGATTGTGAGGTCTACAAATAAAACTGAAATATTGTATATGTTAACAAAAAAATGTTTAGTTGGTATTTTCTTCATATAAAAACAAGCTTGACCTGTTAAAATATATGCAAAACCATACTGTATCATTTTACAAACTATTGTATACCACACATGGACTATTAAATGGAAGTTTAATTGTTTGCTTTCTTGCACATCATAAATTAGTTTTTGTAGCTCTACGGCAGTAAAATCACTTACATGAAGCTACAGTTTATGTTTTTCATAGAAGACAATGGTGATAATGATACAGTCTAGATCATTTCTGTTTTCATTTTCACCCAAAAGACATAAACATATGATGGGTTATTGTATCCCACATGTTTGACACTTCCCTCTGACCACATGCATTTTTTTTTATTTTTCCTTACTGCATCCTTTGGACCACTAGTACCATCTATGTCTTTATTCAACACACATGAGCTGAGTTTGCTGCAGGCAAATACATGAACTGAAACTCACACATGAGCAGAGGTAGGCTCAGAGGAGAACAGCCAAAATGTCTGCTAACAAAGAAATTAGGCTATATTGTGGACACGTGTTCWATAATTTATAAACAAATCTTCTATAAAACATTTTAATTTCTGCATGCAATGTGTCAAATTGTGTTCTTCATAGTTTGCATAGAGTTAGTAGTAACAGATTGCGGCAAAAAAATTAAATAAAAGTGAATGATGCACACACACATGCAATGGACACACATACACACACAAACATTTTGTTTATGAAGAAAATCTCACCCTGTATGGTTCCAGTGAAGTCCCAGACACCTTGTGCTGGCCTGTACTTCCTGCTGCATGCAGCCATCCTCAGCTTCCTTTCACCATCACTAGAGCAATAAAAATACACACAGGTAAGGATTGAACATATTTACCAAAAGACACCCTTCACAAGTTTAACAGCTTTTCAAGAATGAACTGTTGTTAACGTGTTTTCACCRGAAAGATTCCAATAGAGAAGTTCAAGCAACATAGTTTTGCAGCAGAAGGAACATTTGTTACAGCCAAATTTACTGGAATGCAATGAAATGGGAAGGGATGTGCAAACTTTGAGATTTTTACTCAATTTGATTGTGAGAGTTTGTTTTTATGAATCAAACTCGGATAAAACATATTTAACCAAACTTAGCCTACACGTGTATGCTTATTGTACATTATTGGGTCTCTTCAAATATTATCAGAAAAATGGGGAAACATTTATTATATTGTAGCCCTTGATCCTAAACATTCTAATATTTTTCTTTTGTACACTGTGGGTTTGAACTGTTTTAGTAGCCAAGTTGTTTCAACCATACTACATGACCACTAGCTCCAGACTTTACCTGTAAACATTTTTTTTATATTTTTCCCCATTTTGAATTTGCATCCTTTTATTCTTTAAATAGACACAACTGCTGATGTTTCTTGGTGATGTTCCTTTATGCAATAACTAACTGGAGAAACAGCAGTTAAGCAGTGATGCTRAACACAAACATGAACTTTTCTCATAAAGATTATGTCACTTTTTGTCATTTCATTTTTGTTTTTGTTTTGCTTCATTATCTAAAATGAGTTATTTTCGTTCTCATGGCAAATGAAGAAAATTTACACAAAAATCTACAATCTATCATGTATGCAGTTTCTTTTGTCTGCCTTCTTTTTTTGTGTGTGCCAGTGTTCTCCCAAGTGATTGTGTGAATCTTCTGATGTGTCAGCATCAAACTGACAGATGCCACATTTTATTAGAGCTTCACAGCAAAGCTCCTCACACACATCAGCACACACAAACCACACACACACACACACACACACACACACACACACACACACACACACACACACACACACACACACACACACCACACACACACACTATCTGGAACATACATACACACATGCACGGTCTAGTACAGTTATCTTTATGGGGACATTGCATTTACCTCCATTCATTGTAGCCTAACCCTGATCCCTTACCCTACACCTAACCTCACCTGACCCTAAATCTATCCTAAACTCAACTCACACCTTNCACACACACACACACACACACACACACACACACACACACACACACACACACACACACACACCGCCAGTTTAACAAAATGGCTAATAATGAAGCACAAGAGTCTTTTAATTTTATTGTTTATTTGTGTGTTTTGTTTTCTTAAATACATGCTTTAACTGTGCCTTATAAAGTTCTGAAGAACAGCCAGACAATAAAATTTAAATTACGTTTTTGAAGTTGTAAGCATTAAAAAAAATTAAAAAAGGAAAACAGCTGGGCTATCTTACAGGTACACATGCCAAAAACCCTACTGCAATGCTTTACACATCTGAAAGTGTGTTGCGGTTGTGTGGCAAATCCAGTGTGCCTCCTATGTGTGTTTCAAGCCCTACGGCACAGTTTAGGATACTGTGCAGCGCTCCCTTCTTCACCTTCACTTCGCTCCCTTTGCGGCTTGTGTGGCTTGTCTCATCCCATCTTCCTCCTGCTCCTCTGTCTCCCTCCTTCGCTCCAGTGCCACCTCTCCCCACCACCATCACTCTGAGCCTATAAGGTGGATGAGTAGGGGGGATAGATGGGGTGAAGGCAGGGAGTAGGTGGGAGGTGGGGGGAGGGCACCTCACTGGCAACCACATGGCCAAGAAATTAATCTCCTAAAAAGGCAGTTTGGTGATGCACAAGACGCTAAATATCATGCACAAGTAGAAAAAAAAATTCCATAAAATGACATTCGAGCGAGTTGAACAGATTTAAAACAAAGTGCAATTTAAAACTGGAATTGTCACACAYATCCTGACTGGAGTGATGCAACTGTAATTGTCTCTCCCTCACAATGTGTAAATCCTCACCCTTCCTTTTTTTTTACCCTATATGACAAAAGGAAGCAGGCGCGGAACAAAAGCGTTTTCTTCCTTATGAAAGGTGTCTTCTCTCCTCCCCGGTAGCTTTTAGTGTTTCATTATCCAAAGTCAAGGTCTGTTTTGCCACCCAGCTCCCCCATGCTGCCTGTCTCATTTCCTCTCAGTAATAATCCATTAAGCAACACCAGGCTCAAACTCACAGCCGTTTAATTATTCTCCTTTCTTTGGCGGCATGCTGGGCCGTACCACTCATCAGAGGAAAACAGGGAGGTTAGAGACGGGAATCAGCTGATTTTGTGCACATACTGTAATCGCATAAATAAAAAAAAAGAAAATGACGATGGGATGACTGTACAGGGTAGAAGAGGTCACACAATTTTTCATATTCTTTTGTACATATCTGGAAAGATCTTATTAGTTTTCACTCATTTTAATAGAAGCTGCCAATCAACTGATTTTCCTAAATTGGTAAACCCTATCTGTGTTTGTATATGTCATCATGAGGATCATGTGATATATCAGCATAAATTATTTTCTRCACATCGTTTCTTATGCTCAGACTCACCTATGAAAGGGAACGCTAATGGTGTGCATTTCGGTAAGCAATGTGTGTTTGTGCTGTGGGAGTGTGTTGGTTGATGTGCATGCGTCACCGTTTTAGGAGATATGTGGTAATTAACAGACAGCAGAAGTCAACTGTGTTTAAGTGAAGACAATACGATAAAAATACGACACGGTAAATTTTTTGGGTCAAAAATGATATTGTCAACAACTTCCTATCTTTTTTAACCATTTTTTGATCATTTTGTGTGTGAGTGTGTGTGTGTGTGTGTGTGTGTGTGAGAGAGAGCGAGAGAGAGAGAGAGTGTGTGACATAGAATACCCCCTAAAACCACCTCTAATAATCTGTGCAATGTTAACGCATAGAAAAGTTGAATTCCTGAAATATCGGGAATTTTAAAAGGGTAAAACTTAAAAAAAGTACAGCTTTCAAAAAAGTTAAATGTGCAGAAAATAGCCACATGTGACCAAAATGTGCCTCATTAGGCCTTGTCCAAAAGACTTCAGCTAACGTGATCTTGCAATTTTATTTTTGKTGGGTACAAAATGGTAGACTTTGTACATTTTCAAATTATTATTAGTGTGGACCACCTGACAGTCATGGTGCCACCATTTAACACTCCATTARCGGCGAGCATCACAAAGCCAAACAAAAGCTGATCTTGCACCAAGTGACAGTAATCAAATGAATGAATATATGCAAATGGAACTTTTAGCACACGAAGCTGCCGGCGACGGTAACCAAACRATTCTCTTTCACATCTCTGTCTTGTCTCTTTGCCGCACAAAAAAATTGTATGCGCTAATGTGTATGCGTGTGCGTGTCTGTGCCAGCGGACATTTTAGGTCTACCCTCCCCACACTCTCGCTGCTGCCAAACGCCTTAAGATGGTGGCACCTTGAGGCAGAGAGAGACACTCTTACAGAAAACCAATCTCCTCCTCCCTTTTACCCGCTCTTCCACCTCAGGTTCTCACGACAACACAGGACAGACTCTACCCCCTCCCTCCCCTTTCCCCTAATCCTTAGTCCCCCTAATAAATATTTAATTCCCCCCTCTCTAATAAGGATATTAGGCGAGTACACCCTAGCCCCAGCATATATGCATGAGTCCTTTCTCATCAAATTTACATAAAAGGGCCAGATGCTAATGCGAGCATAGCAACCACAGCTCACTATTCTATTCGAGCTTGGCACTGGCTCGCTGGTCCAAGCGCCATATAATTTAATTGCTACACAGYATCTATTTTTCAAACGATTCGCCCGGCTCCAATGGTACGCAGGCCTCGATTGCCCATGCTTTACAAAAAGCAGAAATATGCCTTTTTACCATACATGCTACAGACACATCTACAGTATTTATGCTTTCCCAATGTTTCCGAAGCCCCTCCTCACATGAATAATAGAAAGGATTATGCATGACATGAAAAAAAGGAAAAAAAAATCTCAATGTTCGAACAGCGAATACAGGAGCGTGGTGTTTTACAAAATCAGAGCTCGTTCAAATATGAATTAGCAGTTCAAGCTGAATAGGCTTTAGTTGAATCGGGCTTGTTATGAGTTTAGCAGGAGTGATTACAGTGGTAGAAAATTGTCCCCATTATTCTGAGACAAGTACATGACAGAATGTTGATTCACGTTTTTCTGTGTATACAGAAAAAAATAATAATAACATAAACCACTGAAATTTAGTAAGAAAAATAAAAATAATAAACAAAATAAAAAACGCATGCAGCACACAACAACAAAGTCTGTTTTTCTTTTTTTCTTTTTGTGTGTGTGTAATTAATAGGAAATGAATAATGCAGTGACACAGTATACATTATTTACAGCCTTTCATCTTCAAGGAGACACATCTCAAATGCAAGTATACTTGCATAATCGGGAGCCAGCAGAGCACTGATATGCTGGAACACAGGCAGGCTGCYAGCTTTATTTTTTTTTCTAGAGCAAAAATAGCATTTGTGCCAACAGCTTTAATGTGCACAGCTGTTATCATAATGCAGATATTTAATAATGCATCCAATCATCTATGAATGGTTGAATAATTGTTTCTTAAATAATCAAAGTGCAATTACCAGTCCTTAAAATGACGCTTGCTTTAAAAAAATATATGACTTTACAAATTATGAGTGCACGTATTGATAACAGGGTGAGTAAAGTTTAGAATGTATATGAAAACATATCAAAATATATTTAAGAGGATTTAATGTTCCTCACAAATCAAAATTGATTTATTCTGTTTTTTATATGTGCATAATTTAAGCATTTCTATAAAGCTAATTAATATAAAAATAATTTTACTATTTAGCAGTATTTGCAACTAAAACCACTTTGCATTTAAAATGATAAGGCATTATAGAACTGTTCATTACAACTTAATTAGACTTCACTTTAAAATTGCACATTGTAGCTGGGTCAAATGGCAGGGCAAATATACATTTTTAAACACACTGTTCAGCAGCAACATTAGTTTTTCTTGGAATTCACTTATTTTAGGATAACAGAACTGTAAATTTTTAACAGTGTAACCAGCTGGAAGTCATGTTTGTGTGTCTTCAGGGAGGTTTGGGTAATTCTCCAGTACGCCAATAACCTTAAAGCTTGGCAACAGTAAATCTACAGATGTGATTCCATGACAGCCAGTTCTATTATGGAGAAGAAATTTGACAGCACATATAAGTAAGATAAGTGACAAACACGCCCGCCGCGCATATCCGTAGTTATTTAAAAGAGGGGAAAACACTATATAGTGTGGCTGAGCCCAGCATGCCTGCTGCTCTCCACAAGACGCTCAAGTGGCCATGCATGATGTCATTAAAAAGGGCCGTGCCATGACATTCCTCAGTGGATTATTGGCAAGTTATAGCTAGCTGTCCCGCCATGGAGAAGGGATGATCAGATCACAGATAATTTGGAATGACACCATTATGGAACGCAGAGGAAAATAAATAAATAAATAAAAATCTTTCATGTGTTTGTTGATGGGCTTTTAAAATAAACTCAGACTGACTGCATCCAAGTCAATCATCCAACAAATGCTGTTATGTTACACACAGTAAGTACGCCRAGGCACGGTGATGTGGGGGTGGGTGACATTCTACTTCCCACATACAAATGCACATGTACACACCTAAACACTCGCAGAAAACCAGGAACCTGTCCTGCATCGGCGGGGACCGATGTCGCCATGCGCAAGGTGATCTCACCTACCGTTGCCGTGGTGACACCAACCAGAGGGAAAAGCCTCGTTGTGTGTGCGCATGCGTCCGTGCTTGTATGTGTGTGTGCGGCGCTTGTGATTGTGACAGAAGCTGGAGCTGAAAGGGGCGAGGGAGAAATTGGAGGAGGGCCTGCAGGAATTCACGTCTTGCCTGGCTTGTTTAAGGTTTATGCCTCATTCTTTTACTTCCTTTTACTGGAGGGTGGGGGGTGGGGGTGACCTGGGCCGTATAATTATCAAGACAATAAATTTAGCCTTGCTATGTTGGTAAAATGTGAGGTCAGTGTTTTATGAGGTAGCCTAAAGGACCAGAATGAGATAAGCAAACCGATGTGTGCCAATTATTATGCAGTAGCTATGGTGATAAAGGATAACAGGAAAGCATGGAGGGTCTCATGCATACAGACTCACACTGTCAAGCACACACAGAAGCATGCATTCTGCACACAATGACACAGGCGCACCAGTCCTCACATTTGTCTGCGAAAAAACAGCCACAAATAAAGTCCCCTACTACCAGCTGCTATTGTTGAATTCTATTAGTGATGAAGAGCTATCTCAGACTATAGGGGTCATCTGCTCATCAATGGGTGGCGGTGGCCTAGGTCTGCTCCGCAGCCATGAATGCACTGAATTCATTACCCCTGGTGCACAGATGGTGTCTGGCTGCCTGTCTCAAGTTCAAGTTCATGTCCGGGATACGCACGCACAAAAACAGAACGAGACGAGGCCCAGCCCAGACAGACAGACAGGCGTAGTTGACTGAGACGCGGCCATTGTTCTATTTCATGAGCATGATTGTAGCTGTAGCCATAATGCATGGGTCACGCAATCACATGGGCAAACACACTAATGCAAACATGCAAACAGACACATGTATGTGTCGACGCACATGGTGAGTTTTGCTTCATCACAAATCCCAGCAGCATGACAAAGAGCCTTCCCAGGACAGGATGGGTTTAGCTCGAACTGGCTAATGCAGCTCTGAGCTTGTCCCCATTAAAACAGGACACACAGTATACAGTATGTGACCGTTTTGCTACTGCAAAAAGACTCAAGCAACAAGACTTATGCCACAAAACCACATTCACGTTGCTTATCTGGCGCAGAAATCATTGCCACCCAATATGGACTAACTTGCTATGGCAGATACCTGCCACACGCACACATCCACGCACAGAGAATTTACATAGTAACCTCAGACACAATGATAATAAAATGTGTTGATTGCCCATCCAATGGATAAGAGAGCACCTTCCACCGTCGCCTAGGCTCTGTAAATCAACAAATCATGTGGCAACAACGATTGTAGAGTGCTATGAAAAGAGCACAGACGGGGCACAGGCAGTGGCTCGACTCCATGCATACATTTACATGTGTAGAAATAATGCACATACATGAAAGTACATACACACAATCATTTGTACCTGATTTTTAGAGATGCACAAAAATAAGAGTATTCTGCACACAATTAAAGTTCATTTTSAGCTGAAGACAACTAAATTTTTATCCACTGATTTTAGAGTAATATGAAGAGTGGTTGTCTGAGTAAAAAAAAAAAAAAACACTACTTAAATATAAATATCATAAATCTGCCAATCATGCAGCAGTTCTCTCCTGTGCAGTCCAGGAAATTGCAGCAGTATGAAATCTGGGAAGCTCCTCTGTTTCGGTGATATAGCTCAGCTCTGCATTACAAGCTGATATGCTAAAAACACACTTTAAAGTGTGGTTTCCTTGTCTTTTAAATTTGTGCCTCTGTTCCAAGATAGATGAAAGCACTTAAAATGACACACTTGAACTTTTGTGCTTGACCTCATAATAAATGATCAGACATTTTGTATGTGTTTGAAAAGCAGGCTGCATGTGTTCCAGGAACATTTTTCAGCTAAAGATGAAAGTGTGGCTTTGTTAGCCTACTTTCCCTTCACACACTCTGCTTTGACATTTAGTGCTCCCCCAAAAGACCTGAAGCAGTGTTCGCTTTCAGAAAAGCCAGACGACTTGTTTTCAAATTGTTCTGAAGCTGGGGACAACAAGTCTTGTTTCATTCACCGCTGCTTAGCCTAAATTGTGCTCTTCTCACATTTCTTTCTGGCAAACGACCCGGTATTGTGTGGCCGTCTTTGACAAGGGTTGTTGTCTCATAGTGTGCGAAAAGAAGTCTCCAGATAGCAAAAGGCAACGCTGAAAAAGGCCTTTAACACCAAAAAAATTAGCAGACATCGCAATCTCCTTGTGCAATTCTTACAGGTCTTTAAAAAGCTGACAAARAATAAAAGGTCACTCAGAAAGCACTAATGATAAATGTTTCAAGATGTGCAGCTGATGAATGGAAGATGCCTGAAATCACACGATTTGTGTGCCAAATATATGTTAAGTGCCAAAAGCTTGATTACAAAACCGTCAATCCAAAACACCAGTTTTCCAGTTTATGTCATAGCATGACTGTTTTTTTTTTCTAAACACACTTTACCAGTTTAAAGTCAGTTTTAAAAAGGGGGAATTTAAGAAGCCTATCATTTAAATAACCARGAAGTCCAGGAAGTCCCCGCGTAATTGCGTGACGTCACGCTGCTCTTCCTCTCATCAACGTTCTTGTTCTCTCACTCTTCGTTTATGGTCAAGTTCAAACGCGAAGAGTGCGGGAGGAGGTGTCCCACTTAGTGTCTGCTTTCACTGATTCACACGAGAAATGACGCCTCCATCTGCGCGCGCTCAAGTGCGAGGATTAGAGTCGCACCGCACGCCCCCCCTTCGCATTCATAAACCAGCATAGTTTTAAGATAATGACCCCCCCAGTCCTTGCCCCCAACTCCCCCATCATCTAGCTCCTCATTATCGGTGCACAACAACCGCACCGCGAGGCATTAATGCACACAGGACCGTTAGG